>NC_068982.1:149321128-149323370 GCF_001194135.2 Octopus bimaculoides | reverse complement strand
ATATATATATATATACATGGTTGTTATATTTTTTTGATAACATAATAGGTTAGATAGGATGATATCTATATTACAAAATTACAATAACCAGAGTGCCAAGCTGGCAGAATTGTTAGCATACTGGGCGAAATACTTAGTGGTATTTCATCTACTGGTATTTCATTCTCAGTTCAAATTCTGCTGAGGTTGACTTTGCTTTTCATCCTTTTGGGGTCGATTAAATAAGTACCAGTTATGCACTAGGGTCAATGTAATCGACTTAATCCCTTTGTCTGTCCTTGTTTGTCCCCTCTTTGTTTAGTCCCCTGTGGGCAATAAAGAAATAATACAATAACCAAATATATAGTAATATTATGATCATGAAATTGCATTAGCTTACCTTATTTTTTCTCATGGAACCCCTAGGTACCTTTTGAAGAACCATAGGGTTCTGGGGAACCCTGATTGAGAAACGCTGGTCTAGGGAGAGTTACCATGCCAATATACTTAACACACTAGTCCAGTTCCACTCACTTATAAGAGATATCCAATTTTTTGTTTGTTTTTGTCAAAGTTCTTTTATTGTTTTTTTGCAACCTTCTCAGTGACTATCAACTCTGTTTGTTATAGAGGGTGTGTTTGTTTGTCTGCTTGAGATTTTGTTGTGTGTGTGTGTGTATGTGTGTGTGTGTGCCAGCATGCATGTGTCCTTGAGTATGTATGCATGAATGGATGGATGTATGCATGTATGTATGTATTATGCATATTCATGCATCTATGTATGTGTGCTTGTGTGTTTGTGTACGTATATGTGTGTAGGTGTGTATGAGTGTATGTGTGTGTGTATGTATTCTGCATATTCATGTTTATGTATGTGGGCTTGTGTGTTTGCGTACGTATGTGTGTGTATGTATGTTTTCTGTATATTCATGTGTTTGTGTGTGTGCTTGTGTGTTTGTGTATGTATGTATGCATGTATGTATGTATGCGTGTATGTATGTATGCGTGTATGTATGTATTCGGCATATTCATGTGCTTGTGTATGTGTGCGTGCTTGTGTGTTTGCGTACATATGTGTCTATGTGTGTGTTCGTGTGAGTACCTCTGTTTCCTTGTGTGTGCATGTTTGAGTGTGTTTATGCATATGAGCTTGTTTGAGTATGTACATGTGCCTGTTGTGCATGTGTGTCTATATGTGTCTATGTGTGTATGTGTGTGTGGAGTGTGTGTATATATGGTCATGTTTCTGTCTCATGTGTGTGCATGTGCTTGTCTGTCCATATTATCTTCCTACCTACCTACCTACCTACCTACCTACCAACATACATACCTATCTATCTATCTATCTACTTGACTGGCTACTTTCTAATGTGCCTATGTATGTATACTCTGTTGGCGGTATCTATGGCATTGGGGTATCTCTACCTTCTATGTGTATCTTCTATTTAGTATGTGTAATGTTTCATTTATGAGGACATACTCTTGTATTTGTCTAAGTGATGGGTCTTTTGGGTGCTCGGACAAAATGTGGATGTCAATTTGTCCCAGTGTGCCGCAATTTTGGTCTTTGGCATGTTGATAGAGTATAGAGGACTGTTTCCTGTCACCATATTCTCTCTAGTGCTCATTCAGTCTTTCTCTTATACTTCTAGGGGTCTCTACAATGTATGTCATGTTTCTGTCCTTACACACTTCTTCTATGCACCTTATACTGTAGACTACATTTTCAGTTTTATAGTTAATGCCAAGGTTGATTAACTGTGTGTGTGTGTGTGTATGTACCCCCACCAAATTTGTATCCTCATAACTCTCTTAAAAGTGCATATTTTTAAATGACATTTTGCTGAAGTACATTTTCAAGACAGTAGATGACATAATGGTATTTAAAAAAAATATAAGTAATGGAAATTGATGACAATAAAGTTCATAATGGAGTAAAGACTGGTCAATAATACCTCCCCCAAAATATTTTTTTCATGTTTATCAACATAATTGCAATCTACTCAATGAAAAACTGATGCAAAATTTCATTTTACAAATGTGCAGTTTTCAGAAATAAATGCTCAAGTGGCTGTGTGGTAAATACCAACCACATGGTTCCAGATTCAGTCCCACTGCATGGCACCTTAAGAAAGTGTGTTCTACTATAACCCCAGGTCGACCAAAGCCTTGTGAGTTGATTTGGTAGATGGAAACTGAAAGAAGCCCATTGTGTGTATATATATATATATATATATATATATATATATATATACATATCTAT
>NC_068982.1:149318808-149320996 GCF_001194135.2 Octopus bimaculoides | reverse complement strand
ATATACATGTATATATGTGTGTGTATATGTTTGTGTGTCTGTGTCTGTTCCCCACCATTGCTTGACAACTGATGCTGGAGTGTTTACATCCCCATAACTTAGCAGTTCAGCGAAAGAGACCAACAGAATAAGTACTAGGCTTACAAAGAATAAGTTCAGGGGTTGATTCGTTCGACTAAAGGTGGTGCTCCAGCATGGCCGCAGTCAAATGACTGAAACAAATAAAAGAGTAAAAGAGTATATGTGCACTCAGTAGAGAGCATATGTATATAGGAACAATTTCCTCTCCTTTTAAACTCCAATAGAATAACCATAGATGTACATTTAAGTATAGAAATAAAGCTATTTGTACATCATTGGTTAGGTTCTTGGGCTCTCTCTCTCTCTCTCTCTCTCTCTCTCTCTCTCTCTCTCTCCCTGTCTCTCTCTCTGTCTCTCTCTTTCTCTTTCTCTGATAATAGCATGAATATGAAATTACATGGCCTATTGTATATATAGCACTATGTTACAAGGCTGGAAGTGGTTTATGCGTGTTATGCATGTTTGACACTTTTGAAGTAACTAAATGCAAATTGAATATTATTAATGGTTGTGATAAATTGATGATTAAATGCTCACAATCTTAAAGATAAATCTTTCCTAGACACTATGAATATCTAAGCTTTATGGTATATATATGCATCTATGAACCTACAAGAAATTATCACATTAAATAGTTGGCCATATTAAATATAAGCACCAAAATTATATCACTATCAATCCAACATAATATTAAAAAAATCCTACTGACCACTGCACACAGAATTATGCTATATAATCATATTTTTGTACCATGTGCAAAATCCATCAACATATATGTAGACTAATGTAGTCATAACTAGATTCCTACTTATAAATATATATATACAAATACACACATATAAACACACGTATATAAACATACATATGTACAAATCATATCATTAAATAAACCATAAGCTTATTGAATTATTATATAAGGTTATTATATAAGAAATTAGAATTGTTTAGCTACCATGTGTTACATATGCAAACACAAGTGTGAGACCAAATTGTCAGTTACTGTATCCATAAAAGTAATAATTGATTGGAATATTATTAAACTGTTATAAGATCCCAGAGGGTACACAGGACACAGCAGGTATGGAAAGACAGAACCAGAGATGGCTTTAAAGAATAAGTAATTGTTATCAAAATTTAATTTGAAAATATTTAAAATCAATTAGGAATATATATATATAGATACAGGAGAAGGTAAGAGTAGATTGCTAAAATTGATATTAAATTACATGACTGTGCTTACAGGAATAGAGAAGGAAACAATAATGAAACCTATTATATTTATGTTTTATATTATTACATAGAAATTATATTTTAATATCTAGGTGTACATTAGGTGCTTAATTGTTTGTATGTATGTGTACATAGTTGCATATGAGTGCATATATATATATGATACATATATATGTAGTTGTGGAATTCTTTGTATGTATGTGTGTGTATATGTATATGCATGTGCATGTGCATGTATATATGCTTATCTATATGTATATAGATATATGTATATACATATGTATATGTAAGTGAATGCTTGTATATATATACCTGAACAGTATAAATGCATGTGTATTTATGTATGTGTGTATATATATATATATGCATATATATGAGTGAATATATATTTATATTTACATATATACATACGTACATATATATATATATATATATATATATATATATATATATAGCAATGTTTATATGTCAACATAACGTGGCAGTCCTGTAAAGGATGATATTACTGTTGTTTTAGCTCCAGGAAAACATCTTTTCCAGCTGGTTAATGATGCACAGTCCTTTACAGGACTGCCACATTATGTTGGCATATAAACATTACTATCCGGTACTGATACTGTATTTCTCTCCCTCAGAGATTTAAAACATGCTGTTTTCTATGATATATATATATATATATATATATATATATATCATCATCATCATCATCATCATCATCGTTTAACGTCCGCTTTCCATGCTAGCATGGGTTGGACGATTTGACTGAGGACTGGTGAAACCGGATGGCAACACCAGGCTCCAGTTTGATTTGGCAGAGTTTCTACAGCTGGATGCCCTTCCTAACGCCAACCACTCAGAGAGTGTAGTGGGTGCTTTT
>NC_068982.1:149317881-149318695 GCF_001194135.2 Octopus bimaculoides | reverse complement strand
TATATATCGTCGTCGTCGTTTAACGTCCGCTTTCCATGTTAGCATGGGTTGGACGATTTGACTGAGGACTGGTGAAACCATGTATATACATATACATACATATATATATATATATATATATATATATATATATATCTGGGGGCAACCAGCACGGGATCAGTCACCTGGCACTGGGATCGACCATGCTCGAATGATACTTTTTGCATGGCACCAGCATGGGAGCTAGTCAAGTGGTACATATATGCATATATATTTATACATACATATCATATATACATATGTATATATTTATAATTGTCAGTATATGAAAATGTGTGGACATGTGCAAGTTGAGATATTTAGTATTACTATGTATAACAAAACAGCTGTGTGAGAAAGTGCCACTCCTTAACTGTAGAAGGAACCTGTAGAAAAGGTAGACCCAGGAAGACATGGGATGAGGTGGTGAAACATGACCTTCGAACATTGGGCCTAACAGAGGCAATGACAAGAGACCAGGACCTTTGGAGATATGCTGTGATTGAGAAGACCTGGCAACTAAAGTGAGATGGCATCCACGCACGTCCAGCCCTGTTAAAAATACTCTTGATGCATTGGGCAATATGATATGCTTGAGATGACCTGTTGAGTCAAGTTAACCCAATATCGTAGTTGGGGCTGGTGCTCGCTGACTGGCTCCCATGCTGATAGCACGTCAAAGGCACCATCCGAACATATTTGTTGCCAGGCTTGCCTTACTGGCTCCGGTGCCGGTGGCACGTGAAATGCACCAACCATTCATGACCGACGTCAGTACCCCTGTACTGGTTCCTGT
>NC_068982.1:149312606-149317871 GCF_001194135.2 Octopus bimaculoides | reverse complement strand
GCACCAACCATTCATGACCGACGCCAGTACCCCTGTACTGGTTCCTGTGCTGGTGACCTGTAAAAAGCACCATCCAAATGTGATCGTTGCTAGGCTCACCTTACTGGCTCCTGTGCCAGTGGTACATAAAAAGCACCCACTACACTCTTGGAGTGGTTGGCATTAGGAATGGCATCCAGCTATAGAAACTCTGCCAGCCCAGATTGGAGCCTGGTGCATCCGCTGGCTCTCCAGACCACAGTCAAACCGTCCAACCCATGTCAGCATGGAAAATAGACGTTGATCGATGATGATGAGGATGATGATGATGATGATGATGATGGTGTTGATGATGATGAATATGCATAAACATTTGCTACTTGAGTGTTTGCACATAGGTATGAGTATGCTTGCAAGTGTATACACTACTGATTGCATTTATTTACAATTTTTTTTTCCCAATCTATTATAACATATTGATTTAATTAGCTACTTACTTACTGCATACATCATTCATTCAGTTATCAAATCATTTATCTCCACATTTACATATTTATTATACTAGTAAGTATGTATGCATTTCAAATATTGATTATGAATTAGTATTTTTATATGTATGATATATGTATTTTAACTTGTATCAAATGATGTCGCTTGATTTTACTACCTATCTCTTATACCTTGACATCATATATCATAAGAAAATTATTTATTTTCACTGTTATGAATCAAATTCTTTCTTTCTAAATGGTATTTCACAGAAATATTCTGAAATATTTATAAATTCAAAATATCTTCTTTCAGAGAAGCTATGAATTCATGAAAGAGTTTTCTGGAAATGTGTGTATAGGAAATGTGTATATAGTGTTCTTGCAGTGTTGGAATGTGCACAATGTTACAATCTGTGTAGCATTTTCGAGGGCGGGGTAGTGTTCAAAAACTGTATAAGCACCTGTGTATTAGTGTTTAGTTTATGTTTTGGTTCTATTCTTTGGTGTATTAGTATAGATATGGTGTGTGTATAGGAGTATTATATGCATAGGGGCTTATGTTGGTGGGGTAGAAAAACGGTCTATTGGGCAGATGTCTGCTGTGTTAGCACCCATATGTGTCTGTGGGTGCATTTGTATATGTTTTGGTCAAACACTTTGCTGGATTCCAAAGTATTGTTGGTGAAAGAGCTGAATTTGAGGAACTGGAGATTATAGTCATGATGGGGCACATAGGTATGATAGAATATACTTCCTTTCATGTGGGCAAGGATAAAAAATTTCACTTCTGCTGTTCAGATAGATGCCTGGGTGCTGAGAGTTCTTTAATGTGGCTCTTTTTTCCAGCTACCATAGGCATAATCTCCACATCTACTTACTATTGAAGTAAGATTAGCATTTCTCCAATATCCTCTACTTGATGTTGTATATCTATGGTGCTTTCTTTCAATGGCCATACATTCTTAGTCAGGGTCATGGTGCTTTGGCTCTTCTGGATACTGAAGGAGGACTTGTGGTTGTTGTATCAGGTTCTGAAGGGTCCTTCAGTTGCTCCCACATAGTTTTGCATGTTTGGTTGCCCATTATATATGTATGTATGTAAACAGAGTTAGCGGTTATAGTAACCGACTAAGGGATAAAATATCTATATATACTATTGGTATCTATTACTTGTATTATCCCCAGGCATTATATCATAATATATTATTTGCATCATATATATATATATATATATATATATATATATATAGCAAATAAGTAACAAGGATGTCCAGGTATCAGTGTATTACAGGCATTTCAAGCTCCATTTAACCAATCAAAGAAAATATTACATCAATTTGAAATAAACCAAACCACTCTCCTCAAATGCAGACGACCATATAGATTTCCAAGAGACTAAAATAGTTACATCGTTTCCTTTTGCTATTTTTGTGGCAGAATGAATTTAGGGGAAAAAATGTATACCTAAAGCCAGCCTACTGTATATATATATATATATAACAATTAGAAAATGGAGGATTAGTGTAGCAATAATTGGGTACCCTCCCAGCAGTATACTGGATAGATACTATCCCTTAGTGGGTTGGACCCCCAGCCCCTAACACTCTCACGTTATATATATATATATATATATATATATATATATACACACACACACACACACACACACACACTCACACGCACATATACATATATATTGATATTTAGCAAAAGCAAAAGAGTGACTCAAAAGCTGGGAGTTTCGTGTGTTAGCATTTATGAAACCAAATCTAATGTGTAAATGTGTATATGTATATATATGTATGTATATATGTATGTACGTATGTATGTATACACACACACACACATGCACAAATACATTGTGGATAGAGAAAAAGAAAAAGAGAATTTCTCTGTATGTGTGTGTCTGTATGTGTGTGTCTGTATGTGTGTGTTTGTGTGTGTGTGTTTGTGTTTGTGTGTGTGTGTGTGTGTGTGTGTGTGTGTGTGTGAGAGAGAGAGAGAGAGAGAGAGAGAGAGAGAGAGAGAGAGAGAGAGAGAGAGAGAGAGAGAGAGAGAGAGAGAGAGACTTACTTGATGCTAGCCACTTATCTTAATTTGTCTCAGTTTGACTGGCTGATACCAAATTATGATTCTATGCTCTTACTTCAATGAAATGCTTTGAAATAGAAACTGATTATTAACAGAAGAAAATATATTATTGTTTAGGTATTTTTTCAATGAATATTAGCAACAGCTAATGTAATTTTATGATTTCTAGACTACTTGCTACTTCATCATGTGTACAAACTGCTTCTTCCTTTGCTGCCATAATAAAATAAAAAAACAAATAATCATGTTACTGAATTATTTCATCATGAAGACTAACGTACATATTTTCCTTTAGAGAACATCAAAAATGTACTGGCCAACCAGGTTACAGAGGCATGGCTAACTTAATGGGACCCTATCGTGTGATGTCTTGTGAAAGGCACAGACATGGCTGTGTGATAAGACGTCTACTTCCCAATTACATGCATCTGAGTTCACTTCCACTGCATGGCATCTTGGGCAGGTGACTTCTACTGTAGGTTTGGGCCGTCCAAAGTCTTGTGAATGGACTTGGTAGATGGAAACTGAAAGAAGCTCATAGTATGCACACCACAAGGTATTTGGCGAGTCCAGTTGTGGTGGTTTTGTAAGTTCAAGCTGGATCAAGCCTCGACCTCCCTGAGCTCTGGGAAGTTAAAGACGATCCACATCTGCCTTTGGATGGTGCATCTTATTACAAGTCAGTAGCTTGCGGATTTTTCTATCAATTTTCATTATTTCACTGCTATTCCAATGAAGCACATTGAAGCTATAAAGAACAACTGGGACTGCTAAGGAATTTATGGCTAACACCTTATTATATGCATTCAGCTCAGACTTCAGAACTGCTCGTACTCTTCTATGACATCCCTTCCTAACCTCTTTCATTCTTGCATGCTGGATACCAGAACCTTCATTTATTCCTAGGTATTTATAGGTTTGTTCCTGCTCAAGTTCCTTTATTACTGTTTCGACATCGAATTCTATTGATCTTAGCTTTACCAGTTTCTTTTTCTTAAAAGTGGCTTTGGCACACTTTTCAAGACCAAACTCTATCCCGATATCATCTCTGAATCCTTTCACAGTATGTAGTAGTCCTTCAAGCTCTTCATTATCTTTGCCATATAGTTTTAAGTCATCCATATAAAATAGATGGCTTATTTTCCTGTTGTCAATTTTGTAGCCATACCCTGTTCTATTCAGTTCACTTGAGAGTGGTATTAGTGCTATGCAGAAAATTAGTGGTGAAGGTGAGTTACCTTGGAAGACGCCACAGCTTATGCTAATATTGTTTGAGTGCAATACTCCATTAGAATGATATAATTGCAACTTAGTGTTCCATAGTGACATATTATACTTTAAAAAATCTGAAATCACAGGAGAGATTTTGAAAATGTCCCGCGATTTCAGAATCCATGAATGTGGTATGCTATCAAAGGCTTTTTTATAATCAATCGATGAAGAACTGAGATTTCTGCGCTTGTTATGGCAGTTCTCAAGGATCATGCGATTAATTAGGAGCTGATCTTTGCATCCGTATGAGCCTCGTCTGCATCCTTTTTGTTCAGAATTATTAACACGCCTGGAGAAATGTTTAGCAGCATCTCATCCATCTTCAGGTTCTGGGGTCAACTTTGCTTTTCATCCATTTGAGGTTGATAAAATAAGTCCTAATTGAGTACTGGGGTCGATGTAATAAAGTTACCCCTCCCTGAAATTGCTGGCCTTGTCCCAAAGTTTGAAACCATATAGTAGACAATATCATACCTATATACCAGTTTCACTAATTTTTATAGTCACATTTATGGAATTGAAAATATAATATAATTAGCTTGGTGTAAATAAGTTTAAGGAACTGTTTTCTAAAATTTTATTATCTTTGGGTTGTATTTACAAAATTTCTCCAAAAAAAAAAAAAAAAGAAAGAAAACAATTTATAGCTAAAGAAATGTGAAATTTTTGTTACGTTTTAATTAAAATGTTAATTACACCTATTTTCCTTTGAAGTTATTCCACAAGTAATAAGTAATATATCAAAAGGAAAAAAGATGTTATCAAAATAACTTAATGTTACATCTAAAGAGAATATTAAAAATTTTATGAGAGGATAGACTGTAGCAAAAAAGGTAATAATACTTATTTAAATTTTCTCCATAACATCCACTTTCTAAACATAGAATAAATACTTATTTAAATATCATAACCTTGGTGTGAATCTTTAGCAATGAAATTTTCCATAAAATTACTAAACAAACTATAAAACATCTGGGAATATTAAAGTACTGTAGATCTAGTCTACTCTGGTCTCTCATATTGTAACTTTTGTTTTGATAACATAATAAAATATTCAGTCAATTAGAGAGATAAAGAAACAGAAAATAAAAACACTAACACTAAACACATACGGTGCTTATGTATATACATTCACACACATACATGTGTGTGTGTGTGTGTATATATATATATATATGTATATATACACAGATATATGTATGCATATACATATATATATGTATATATGTGTGTGTGTGTGTGTATATATATATACACATATATATATATATATATCACTCTCTCTCTCTCCTCATGAGTATGTGTGTGTGTAATGTGTGTAAGTTAGGTACATTCCTATGTACATGCATATAAACACACACACATATATACATACGTTGATATACATATACGTATAATGCATATACATGTATATATATATATATATATATAT
>NC_068982.1:149301692-149311655 GCF_001194135.2 Octopus bimaculoides | reverse complement strand
GCATACAGATATCTATACATATATACACCCATCACACACACATACACATGCACACAAAGAACATAGTTTACAATGAGGTGTTATAATCACAACAGCAAGAAAGTATGTACATGATCACCTTCTTTTACGAAACTTCATTGACTTTCATATATTTATATTGATATACATATATATACGTGTGTTTGGGTGCGTGTGTGTATATACATCTCTATATATAAAGATGATGCGTAGTCTAGACAGCGTTTTTAGATTTCATTATTCTCTTTAACCCGGGCAACGCCGGGTATTTCTGATAGTATATATATATATATATATATCTTATATATTGTAGTTGTGGCTGATGCCAGTGCTGCCTGACTGGCTCTCATTCTGGTGGCATGTAAAAAGCACCATCCGAACGTGGTCAATGTCAGTCCCCCTCCCCCTAATGTCCTAATGGGGTAACCAAGTATCTCCTTTGTAGTATGACAACTGTCCTTGTCTCTCTTTCATACTCCAACCTCTCACCTGGCACATGGCCACTTTTCTCGGTTTTACTCTCTCTCAACTAAAAGGCCCTTGTTTTGCAAGCTACTTGCTGACCCTGTGGGCACCAGTATTACGTAAAAGCACCCCTGCTGGCCCCAAATAAAATGTATATTTGCTGGTGCCACATACAAATCGCCCATGGTGGTGCCACCAATAAAGCACCCATGCTGGTACCATGGAAAAAAGCATCTAGTCCACCCTGTAAAGTGGTTGGCATTAGGAAGAGCATTGAACAACAGAAACCATGCCAAACAGAAAATTGGAGTCTCATGCTTCTCTCTGGCTTACCATTTCCTGTCAAGTTGTCAGACTCATGCCAGCATGGAAAACAGACATTAAATGATGATGATGCTGCTGACTGTGAGGATAATAGATAGATAGATACACACAAACGCGCGCGCGCACGCGCGCGCACACACACACACACACACACACACACATACACACACACGTAAACAGTGATGTGAATAAACAAATAAGACCACCTGGGCTAGATATATGCAATATACATACATTCATGCAAATAGGGAGAAGAAAAGACTGAAAATATTCAGATGAGGAACATTCGTGCATGAATGTATAGATATTTATATATTGACAGGGTAGATTTACACATACACACACACACACACACACACACACATATATGTGTGAACACATGTATGTATGTATGTATGTATACAGATATATATATATATATATATATATATATATATATATATATATATATATATATATATATATATATATATATATATATATATATATATATATATATATACATACACACACACACACATATGCATATATATATGTATAGGTATGTGCATACACACATTAGTGTGCATGGAAATATCAGTATACCAGTCTCACTTGTTTTGATAGTAACAATGCTGGAAATGAAAAATAAGAATGGAAAGAAAAAAAAAACAAGAAAAAAACCGAACATAACGAAACTTTATTGAAGGTTTGCATGCTTAAGTCCCATTTACAAAATATATTGAGCGTACTTGAATCAATTAGTTTCAGACTGTAGCATAACTGGAGGGGTCGCTAGGAAATGGTTGCCTTCCCTGAGCACATTTGTAAAAAGTGACATATTTAGAAAATATTTTGTTGATGTAAAAATATTATGGTTAATAAATTACTTATATATTAGCTGTATTCATTTTTTTGATGTTGTAATGTACTACAGAACAAACTTATAAATTTCATCCAATATCACAATTGTAAATAAAACTTAATTTAATACATTGCTCAGCAGTAAACAACTATAGTTTTATATAATCTTGCTACAGACAGGAAAAGAGGGATCAACTCAGCTGGTTTTGATCCTTCCCTGAAGCTTCATCAGCCTCTCTGTTATCTGCCTGTAACTGTTCAAAGTTATATTGAATATGCTTTTATTAATGGCTTTATAAAAGGGATAAACCAATTTGCATCAATGATGCCTTCTTGGCTGCTAGTTTCATTAATAAATTACTGACACATTAGCAGCATTTGATTGTTAATGCCATGACATACTATTGAATAAACCTATAGATTTTAGTCAACACTGTATGTGTGTGTAAATGGAAGTTATGCTTCATAGTGACCAGTATTATTGTGGATAGTTAGAGGCAGGTAGTCAGTTACTGATGAGATCTCAAAAAAGACTGAAACAGTTTCAGTTGACTACTTCATTTCTGTCTGCAGTGAGACAATATAAAACAAAAACCCGCACAAAAAAAATCTGTTGTTTTTAACAGGCCAGTGTACTTAATTAACGTACAAGTTTATTTTGTTGTGCATTATAAGATTTAAAACGAAACATTTCCAACCCATCAATAATTAAATTAATCAAACTAAATGCATTAACTAAGCATAATGATTTATCTACTTTAATTGTCTTAATAATAGGTGTTATATATATATATATATATATAGGTGTGTGTGTGTGTGTGTGTGTGTGTGCGTGTGTGTGCTTAGGCTCAAAACGTAAAAGACTTTCTCACCTTCCTGAGCATCAAACTAATACACCTGCTTGTTGTTATACATCTGTCTTCGTCTTTTGTCTTTCTGTAAATATCAACTATATATATATGTAGTAGAGGTAGACCCAGGAAGACCTGGGATGAGGTGGTGAAGCATGACCTTCAAACACTGGGCCTCACAAAGACAATGACAAGTGACCGAGACCTTTGGAGATATGTTGTGCTTGAGAAGACCCAGCAAGCCAAGTGAGACCATAACTGTGGCCTATGCTAGTGCAGCATAATCAGCTCATTTAAGAGTACCCACTACACTCTCAGAGTGGTTGGCGTTAGGAAGGGCATCCAGTGGTAGAAACTCTGCCAGATCAGATTGAAGCCTGGTGCAACCTTCTGGCTCGCCAGCCTTCAGCCAAACTGTCCAACCCATTCCAGCATGGAAAGCGGACATTGAACAACGATGATGATGATGATGATTATGATGATGATGATGATGATATATATATATATATATATATGGAGCGAACACATGTTACAATGAAGTAGAGAAATTTGAAAAGACAACACGAAACCGGTTATTTCTCCAAATACAATGTTTATATACCAAAAAGATTTTATAACATTTTTCTGACATAATTTAAATATATACTTTAACCATGTAACACAAGCCTTCTGTAGTTTTTTCACTCTTATTATCTTTTATACATCCAACCACATGCTTTCACATACCAACTTTCACACCTATATATATATATATATATATATATATATATATATATATGTATGTATGTATGTATGTATGTATGCCACATAAAAAACACCATTTGAGTGTTACTGATACCAGTGCCACCTGACTGGCTCCTGTGCTGGTGGCATGTAAAAACACCCACTACACTCTCGGAGTGGTTGGCATTAAGGAAGGGCATCCAGCTGTAAAAACCTTGCCAAATCAGATTGGAGCCTGGTGCAGCCTACTGGCTTGCCAATTCTCAATCAAACCATCCAACTCATGCCAGCATGGAAAGCACACATTAAGCAGTGATGATGATGATGGTGATGATGATTATGATGATGATGATGATGGTGATGATGATGTTGGTGGTGATGATGATGGTGATGATGATGATGATATATGGTTTTGTTGTGAATAAATATGGGTCATCAGCTGCTGCTGATTAATTCTTATTAAAGATTGGAGCTCAACCAGCTGTCCACCCCGCCCGTATGAAAGCAATAAAAGAAATTTGTTTATGACTTTATGACTGTCGCATGTGCTTAATTACATTTAATTTACAAATGTAGCATAAGCTGAAATCTATAGGTTTCTACTCTAATTCATTATAGTAAACATCAGTGTCATCAAATATTTTCATTGCTATGTGTTTTAAACAACCCACTGTTACACACACACACACACACACACACACACACACACACACACACACACACACACACACACACACACACACACACACACACTTATGCATGCAAATCTCTATCTGCCACTTACAATACAGAAATGTGTTTTCTATAATTTGATACTTTTTAAAAATAGGGATGGGTCCCTTCATAAGCATTATAGCTGAAACCTTCTCTAAACAATGTTGGTCACAGTCTCAGGTAATTATGTCATATAAAATGACACTATCACTGAAACATAAAATGAATGGAAGTAGAAAATAATTGTGTGTATAATACCCAATGAAATATCTTGCATAATTTAAGAGAAATGAGAATGAATTTACACAAATTGTTTGTTGATAAGTGAAGGTCAAGTATTATTATCTCAAATAAAAATTATTATTATAATATATACTTGTTATGTGTTAATAGAGTCTGGTGTTAAATAAGCAACCATATAATTGCTTCTTGAACTTCTGGTATAATGCAGCTAGCTCATAAAACACCTGCATAGAATTTATGATCATCTTGCTGTAGGCTATTGTTTGTTAAATATTATAAAGACAATTTTAAGTTTCATTTTCATTTTGTTATGAAGTTATATGATTGCCATTGTTAATATGCCTAGAAAAATTTCATAGACATTTATTTTTTACCTGAGAAAGAATCCATGGTGAAAATCAGTAAAATGAAGTATCTGGATGATAAACAAAGTTACAAATCAAGATGGAGAATCATTTAAATATTAGAGACTGAATGTCTACTTTTCTTTCTTTAAATATATTATTTCTGCTGCACCAGAGATGGAACTGTCTAAAGACATGCCTTACAGACTTTCAAGTGAGAAGTTGGGGACACTGATTCAAAAACTGGTTGTAATAGTAACATTCATAATTGAAAAGCATGAAAAAAATGACTTATAAAGATGCTGAGAATAATCTTTCCTGTACTAAATTTTGTTTATACAGTAACAAAACTATCTTATTTAGCCTTGTGACAGTTGAATGGAAAGTGATAGGAAAACATAAGATGACTCTAACCTAATAGCCTTTACCTTTTTGAAAATATAAACAAAAAATCTGGATACAGTTCTCTATGTGAGAAACAGATTTTGACATCCGATGGTCATTGTATTAAGACTTAGGTTGCTCAAGTACAAATGAATGCACTTATTAAGGTGATTATCAAACATAATATATTACTGAAGCAGCATTTATTACTGAGTGATCAAAGCATAATATATATTGACCCTGACATAAAAATGATTTGATACAGGTTTTTGGCGATCAAATTCTATGAGAGATAATAGCTAAAATCATGGTAGCTGAATACTTTGCAAAAACCAATTGATTTTCACAGAACTGGTCAATTTTATTTATCTTTCTTATATATATATATATATCAATATATATATATATATATATATATATATATATATATATATATATATATATATATATGTATATATATATATTGATAGAAATGTCAAGACAACAAAAGAATGAAAGAGACATCGATATGTAAATAGAGGAATTTATCTGTAAATTTTCATAGCATTTTTTCGATATCCAGATAACTGAAGAGATGCCAGCGTGGGTTTCCACCCCGACATCTGAAACTTGGAGTTTTATCATGGATACCGAATAACTGTCACATATATTTACAGATATATATATATATATGTATATATACATACATAAAAAATTAACAGAATGAGATAAAAAGTCCAAGGCTGTGAAAGATTTCAGAACATATATAAAGAGAAGATCTTACAGCTGTTTCCGGGATATTTTATATATCCCTTCATCAGAGATGGTGCAAGAAAATGGTTAAGCAATAGTTATTATAGAGAAGATATGAAACACAAAGTGATGTGAAGAAATGAAAACAGACATGAGATACATAAGGATGTTGTATCTGATATACATGGCTATCAAAATATCATTGCATACAAAGTATGTGAGGTTTGATTTCTTATATGGCAAATGGTGATTTCCATCTGATGGCCTTCTCTCTATGATGATATATTTGCTCTACTCTGTACATTTTGCAGGTATGTGTGTGGGTGTGTGTATTTATGGGTGTATATGCTTGTGTGTATGAGTAAATGCATGTCATATGTGTGTGCATGTGTACATGTGTGTATGTGTGCATGCCTGTATATCTGATTGTGTGTATGCACAGATTAGTGCATGAGTGTATGCATGCATGTGTTCAAGTAATCTAATGGATATCTCAGAAAACTGAAAATATCATCGGCACCTTGAAGGAATTGGTTTGTTGAAGACTCTAAACCCTCTTTAAAAAAATAACTTTTACCTTTATTTATATAAACAAAGACAAAAACATGAATGAGTAGAATTGTTACACAGTCTAGGTAGAAATGTTTGTAGTTTTTAATTACACTTTTCTTTTGTTTTTTTTAGTTGAATTTTGTCACTGATAGGTGCTGACATGTCTGTGTAGTGAAGCAGCTCACTTCACAACCACATAGTTTTGAGTTCAGTCCACTGGATGATATTGGGTTGGCAACTAAGTTCCCGCCGTTTTTTTAAAAATTAAAATTTTTAAAAAGGTTTAATAAAAAATAACAACTAGTTAATCAATAATGTATTCACCCTTGTTGTTTACAACTTTTCCCAACGTTCAACAAGATTTTCAATACCTTGTTAGTAGAAATCATCCGATTTCGACTCGAAAAATTGATCCAACCAAGCTATCAATTCTGTATCAGTGTTGAACGAAACTCTGCGCATAGCATTTGAAAGAGATCGAAAGAGGTAAAAATCCGTTGGTGCCAAATCAGGAGAGTATGGCGGCTGTAGCAGCACTTCCCAGCTATGCGTTTAAATGGCTTCCTTGGTCATATTGGTGATATGAGGGCGGGCGTTGTCGTGCAGCAGAAGAACTCCATGCTGCCGATTAGGTCTTTTCTCTTGAATAGCCGTGTTGAGTCGTTCTATCTGTTAAACATAGAGCAGTTCTTTCAGCTATGGCACCCTCTCCATAGACAGCACAAATGTCGCGAGCAGCTTTTGCGGCCTTAGAACCTTGATTAAAAGCAAAAAAGAAGGAGGTGTCGAAAATGCTCGTTTTTCTTAACTTGATATTCCATTTTAATGATCTGAAAATAAACAAAAATTAACTAAAATTAACTAGAAAAAAAAAAATAGATTCCAAAATGATTCAAAAATAGAATTCTCAAAAAAAAAAATCGATTCCAAAATTTCAAAAAACAGCAGGAACTTAGTTGCCAACTCACTATATTGAGCAAGTGTCTTCTATTACAGCCATGGGCCAAACAAAGCCTTGAGAATAGATTTGCTTGATGTGTGTGCACATGGTTGTGTGTATGACAGACAACTATTGAAATGAAAGTAACAAAACTGCTAGTTTTGACCAAAAACCTCATGTGACATTAATTCTGCCCAAGTTACACAGATAAACCTTCATCCTTCTTGTCCTAGTAAATGTAGTGAGCCAGTGATTGGTTCTCTAACCAATGGTGTTTTTGTTCACAAGGTGGAACTTCTATAGAGTTGTTCAAAGCACTAGAAACCTCAAGTGTACCGTCTTAAAGAGTGGGTGCCTTGGATACTTTTGTCCAAAGTACACGAGACCTAAATTAATAAAGAGAGAATGGCTTGGAATGCTGTTAACCATAATTCTGATTGATTGAGTTTAATTTTGAGAAAACATCATAGCTTAAGTGAGATTTGGCAGATCAATATTATTTATTTCATCAGGAGTCAGTTTTCCAATTTTTCTAAACTCTTGGGAAAATATACATTGTGGCAATTAATGCAATTAATTTAAAATTAATATGGTGACATAGAAGAAAGAATATTTAAATTGTCTTGAGGGAAATCTTAATGAAAAGTGAGGTAAACAAGACAGAGACAGAAAAATATTTAGAAGCTAAATGGCATTTGAGAAAAGGTTAACTTAATATGACCTGAGGCAGAAATTAAAACTGACAAATAAGCACTTGTTTCAAAAATTCTTGCTAATGGTTGAATGTGCAGAAACATCAAACATGTTTATCTGTAAACCAAATCACACACAAATCAGTTAAAAAAAAAATGCACTTGCAACAGTGAGGTGCATGGAGAATTTACAAAAAGCTTCTAACTGAAAATGTTTAGAGGCCTCCAATGCCTGATTGAGTTGGAGGGCACTGTGCAGAGCATGCAAGCCTCCTGCTGTTTATTATAATTCTCCAGGCTATAAAAGTGAAGCTTCAGAGTGCTTGTATATAGGCACTTGTGCATGCCATTAGCATAGTTCTCAGAGCTTAATCTGTTGAATAATTTGTGAAGAAGTTCAAAGAATTGAGAGGTCTTTGAGTAAGCCTAGCAAAGACAGAAGTTATATTTAATAGACAAAAAAAAAAAAAAAATGTAGACATGACTCTACTGCCACTTAGGAAGTAAAGCTGCTTGATATACAGAAGATGGGTAGGAAGTCCATGCAGTGTAACCAGTGTGTATGGGTGCACAAGAGGTGCAGTAGTTTCACAGATTTCACAGGCAGGCTAACAATGAAGAAAGATTTTATATGAAGCAGATGTGCAAGAGTAGTTGGCAGTAAAAGCACTAATGAAATATATTCTTTCAAATGCTTGGAAGGCTATCTAGAAGTAGTTGATAGCGTCTATTACCTAGGTGACCTAATTATCAGTGAAAGTGGATGTTCTGAAAAAATAGTAGCCGTATTAAGAACACATTGGAAAAAGTCCAGGGAGTTACTAACTTTGTAATTCTATTTCCAATTGAAGGACAGATTGTATGATATTTGTGGATGCTGTACAATGTTTCTTGGTAACAAAACATGAATATTGATTACAGATTTGGAGAAAATCGAGGGGAATCTACTCTGCTTGATGTGTAATGTTTGTAAATATGAAAAATAGAGCACAAATGAAGTGAGAAAAAACCAGGGGGCATAGGAGTTATCAGAGGTAGAGTAGAAAAGAGAAAACTGAGGATGGTAGTTAGGTAAGAAAGAGTTAAAGAAAGTACTAAGCAATCCAAGAGGACGGAACCTGTTTGGGAGGATTCCTAAGAAAGACATATGAGAAAAGTGATGAAGGCTGATATAAAGAGGCTGGAATTGCTCGAAGATGTCACAAGATTGTAACATATGGAGAGACACTACACTGAAGAAGATCCACTCAAATAGTGTACTCATAAACTATATATATAACATTGGATAACATCAGTAGCATGGAGAGAGGAGGCTTGTATGCATGGGCAACTGCATATACATACATATATATATATATTATGCAGCTGAGGAGTACATTTTCATTGTACATTCTATGTGGTGTTCTCACTACATGAATAAATGGAGCTTGTACGAAACGTATGTACTGCTATAACCTATTGAATTTTTGTTGCTTATCTTCAAATATATATATATATATATGTATATACGTTTACATACATACACATATGTGCATTATGTATGTTTACATTCATATATATATGTGTATATATGTGTGTATGTATCAAAGTGTGTTATGCATTTGAGTATGAATATTGATTTGTATATGTGTGTATATATTACTGTAAATCTATGTCAGTATGTGTATAATAATATAGTGCCCTGTACATGCATGCATATATGCACTCACCATTTGAAAATAATATATCAACTTATAGAAAACAACGTTTTTTGCTCAGTTTATAAAGTATTTATTTTGTTATTTAATGTATATTTGTTTTGTTTTTAATTTGTATTATTTGTCTGAATGTCTCAATTATTTTAACTGCTTGTTTCTGTATTATTTGTATTAGACTTTTTTTTGTGTTTGTGTGTGTGTGTGCATATGTATATGCTTTGTGTTTATCATGGCAGTTGTTATTCTCTCTGTAGCAAATATCAGCTTTTTAAGGAAGAAGATACATCTGCAGGCAAAAAGATATTTACCCTATTCTTTTCTGCATACCCACAAAAATATATAGACATGCACATAAGTTTACCTTGACACAAAGACACACACAAGTATACAAGCATCTCTCTCTCTTTCTCCCTTCCTCTCTCTCTCTCTCTCTAACTATCT
>NC_068982.1:149300067-149301682 GCF_001194135.2 Octopus bimaculoides | reverse complement strand
TATATATATATATATATATGTATGTATCTATCTATCTATCTATCTATATATAGGTGAATAAAAACAATACATACACTCGTGCATACATATGATCATGCACACACATGCACATGCACACACTCTTTTGCTCACACACGTATATACATTCATATACCTGCAAACACTACATTCACAAGAATTTTACAAAAGCAAACACACATACAATGTGTATATATGTATGTATATATGTGACTATGTATAAATATACATGCATACACATATATATGTACATATATATACACATACATATAAATACACTTACACATAGATATATCAAAAAATACCTCACTCACAACATGAATGAATTTGTTGGAATCTACAATTATTTTCCAAGATGAAAAAAAGTTGTGAAAGTATCAAACACTTTGAAAGCTAATGATGCGTATGTGTCTTTGTCAATTGGCAGTTAGCCATCTGAATGGAGAGAACAACAAATATGCAGAAGTAATGATGATATATATATATATATCACACACACACACACACACACACACACACACACACACACACACACACACACACACACACACACACACACACACACACACACACACACACACACACACACACACACACATATATATATAATCATAAATATACAGGGATTAGCAGAAGCCTGCTTCTCCAACATACTGAGAATTCAGATATAACAGTCAAAGAACTACTGATTCCAAACTACAAATTTTTTCTCTAACGGATGGCGATACTTATGGCACACACAGAACAAAAAAAAGAAGAGAGGTTTGTTTTTTACTCTTCTCTAGTTCCTGTTTAATAATGCTTTTTTAGGTGATTTTAAATGTCTTGCCCGCTCACGTTTTTGGTATGCTGCTATATTTCATGTTGAGAACAATTTAGGTCTTAATAGACACAAGATGTGATCTATTTCTAGCGCATTAACTGTCCACGTTAGTGGTCAACGTTATTTTTTAAAATGTACCTTAATCCCCTGAGATTGCAGATAATATTTCTGAATCTCTTTGATTCATTAGATGTGCTGGCCTCCTGATAATTATTCGATAGTAAATATTATATGACTAATTACCAGATTTTATAATTATATATATAAATAGATAAGCAGATAAATAGATGGATAGATAGAAAGATACATATATATATATATATATATATACTAGCTGACATACCCGTTAATTCCCTGGAAAGTGGGGTTTATCCCTTGGTTCTGTTCTCATAATTGTTTTGCTAATCCATTTACAACAGTACAAAGTATGTAGCCCTTAAAACGGTTTCTGTGCATTTACAGAGAATATTGAACTGTCTTACACAGGATCTTGTTTTTAAGAATTCCCAATAAGTTATGAATACCAAAATCGTGAAGGCAGTTATGTAATAACATGAAATTAGTTACCCGATAGTAAGAATTCAAATAAAGTAGCTCCACAAAGGGCTTTAATACATTTCCAGAGTGTATAGAACATAGGAGAAAATACTAATAAGGTATGTATACTAAAATCGTAAAGCATGTTACGTAATAACAGGCTAATCAGATATGAGATAATAACAATTCAAAGTAAATAACTCTGAAAAGGGCTTTTGTGCGTTCCCAGAGAATATT
>NC_068982.1:149294310-149300057 GCF_001194135.2 Octopus bimaculoides | reverse complement strand
AACTCTAACAGTTCAAATACTAAGAAATAAGCATACTCAATTTGATTTATACCAAATGATATAGGAAAATGAATGGGTTATTTCCCTTGGCTGTTAAAATCTGGGTTAATGAGTTATTTCCTTTGACTGTTAAAAAAGGAAATATATTAGATATATATAAGGATCCCATCCAGGGGCCCTATTATCGATTTTTTTCAACAATCTGAGTATGTCATGAGGTTTCCAGACATGAGTTGTACTCACGTGTCAAGTTTCATCAAAATCGATAAAACGATTTAGGAGGAGTTAGCTAACAACTCCACAAACACGCCCACAGACAGAATTTCTCACATATGTAGTAGATATATTATATATATATATATATTTTAATATTTCGCTTAGGCATAGTGAGACTAATAACCTGGTGTAGAACTCAATATATGTATGGACAGAACACAATGTTAGATGAGTATAGAGTGGTAACAGAAAGCAAGGAGATGACTATGTATGTATGTATGTATGTATGTATGTATCTATCTATCTAGTGGCTGTGTGGTAAGTAGCTTGCTTACCAACCACATGGTTCCGGGTTCAGTCCCACTGCATGGCACCTTGGGCAAGTGTCTTCTACTATAGCCTCGGGCCAACCAAAGCCTTGTGAGTGGATTTGGTAGACGGAAACTGAAAGAAGCCCGTCGTGTATATATATATATATATATGTGTGTGTGTGTGTGTGTGTATGTATGTGTGTTTGTGTGTCTGTGTTTGTTCCTCCCACCATTGCTTGACAACCGATGCTGGTGTGTTTGCGTCCCCGTAACTTAGCGGTTCGGCAAAAAGAGACCGATAGAATAAGTACTAGGCTTACAAAGAATAATTTCTGGGGTCAATTTGCTCGACTAAAGGCGGTGCTCCAGTATGGCCGCAGTCAAATGACTGAAACAAGTAAAAGAGAATAGAGAAAAATATATATATATATATATGTACATTAACTAAAGTATTGAGACATCATCTTTGTAGCTCTGTGTACTGTCCTCACAGTAATAAACCCATTGGTGAAGTCATATGTCTTCCTGTGGAGAAGAGAATGGAAAGAAAACAGAAAACAAAAACAGTATGGTTATTTACTGGCATCTTTATATGCTACACTTCAGTATTTGCTTGGTATAAATCTGCAGAAAGAGATAATATTTTGCAACTACTTCTCAAAAATACGATGAAGAACATGCACTTCTTTTGCTTACTTGCATATCTCTACATTTGTTGACATCAAATAATTCTGCGTGAAATAACGAAAAGAGCAAGAAACTCTAAGAAGCAATGGTGTGAAATGCCAGCTGTATATATATGTGTATAAATACAAGAAGCAATTATAGTGCATACTACCACACAAGACAGCACATAACTACGTAGAAAAATATAAGACAACACATCTATACTCTAGAGAGAATACCTATAAAAATAGATGATTAAAAACGGAATCAACATTCATAAGACAGCAGAGTGTTAAAATAAACAACCAAGTAATGCACAGTAATCACCAACGAAAAAAACACCTGAACGATCACACACACACACACACACACACACACACACACACACACACACACACACACACACACACACACACACACACACACACACACACACACACACATACGCATACATGTGGTAAAAAGCTTGCTTCCCAACCACATGGTTCTGGATTCAGTCCCACTGTGTTGCATCTTGGGCAAGTGTCTTCTACTATAGCCTCGGGCTGACCAAAGTCTTGTGAGTGGAGTTGGTAGATGGAAACTGAAAGAAACCTGTTGTATATATATAGATATATATAGATATATATACGAGCAGGAGTCGGTGTGTGGTAAGTAACTTGCTTACCAACCATATGCTTCTGGGTCCAGTCCCACTGCATGGCATCTTGGGCAAGTGTCTTCTACTATAGCCGCAGGCCAACCAAGGCCTTGTGAATGGATTTGGTAGATGGAAGCTGAAATAAGACCGTCATATATATATATATATATATATATATATATATATATGTATATGTTTGTGTGTCTGTGCTTGTCCCCCCAACATTGCTTGTCAACCGATGCTGATGTGTTTATGTCCCATAACATAGCGGTTCAGCAAAAGAGACAGATATAAGTACTAGGCTAGCAAAGAATAAGTCCTGGGGACGATTTGTTCGACTAAAGACAATGCTCCAGCATGGTTGCAGTCAAATGACTGAAACAAGTAAAAGAATAAAAGAATGTAAAAAAAATTCCCTCTTAGAAAAGCAGATTAACACAAGCCTGATGAAAGAAAGATTTTATGTAAGTGCTTTCATTGTTTTCAGCTTTTCAAATGCACATGGTATAAGGCTATGTATATCTGTTCATAGACATATGTGTATGTGTGCATATGGATTACTCACACATACATATACATATGTATGCACACATACATACACACACATGCATGCATGAGGAGAATATGTTTATTTCTTTTCAAATGGAGAGGATTATAAAGGAAAGAAATTGAAAAGGCACTTGAAGTCTTTAAGAAAATTTATTTATTTTACTTAACTGGTTTCATAAGTTCCTGATGTCTCAAAAATAATGTGAGATAAAGAGTTTTATGCTATAATCATTCTGACTCTAAATTTCAGTGGGCGCTTAATATAGAATGTTTGTGTAGTAGTTCTTCGTATTCGACAGTGCTAAATAAAGCTGAATGTCAAAATACACTTGACACTAATTTGGTTGTGTTTTTTTCTTTTTCTATTCAGGAAGTTCTTGAATAGCTTTACATTATGGTTGAATAATCCTGGTTGGTTACTTCCCTCACTATATTATTAAAAACATCTGTGCAATTCCATTGCTTAATTTCTTTCTGCTGAAGTCTTTACTAAAGAACTCTATTGGTCAGTTTCGTGATGACAATATTAGTCAGTTTAAAAGACCTGGTTGGTGTTTTCAAAGAATTCTCAACTGGAAAACAATGAGTTATAGTTTCAAATTCTAGTTAGAGACCTATTACATATCTATTTGATACGCTGTTAATGCTGTATTCAGTTATGGTGTATATGTTTTGATAAACATGTTTTCTTTATTTGTCCATATTTAATTGATTTATTCAGAACAATTGTAAAGTGGGAAGACTAGAATTTTTCTGATTAATTTGTTGCACATACATTAAAAAGAATATGTCTATTGTTTTGATATCATATTAGTTGCCTACGAAGGCAGCAATCTGTCAGAGTTGTTAGTGTGCCGGTCAAAATGCTCATCTGCATTTCACCTGCCTTTACATTCAGTGTTCAAACTTTGACAAGGTTAACTTTGCCTTTCATTTATTTGGGATCAACAAAATAAGTACCAGTTGAGCACTCGGGTCAATATAATTGACTTAACTCCTCTCCCAAATTGTCAGGCTTTGTGCCTATAGTAGAAAGGATATTTGTTGCCTATGGATAATGAGTCTGTTTTACAAAGGCAATTTTCATTACACCATGACAATTCATGGCATAAACGAAAATTTTTGAAGAACAAGTGAAATACTTTATTACAGTGAAGATGTATATTTAAATTTATGATGCAGATTCTTCATTTTGGGTTGTCAAACTTTTAGACAATTGGAGTTGTGTTTCTAATGAGGAATTTGGCACAATGTTTGAATGGGTTTATTTGTTATGGTTTTTGTTATTGCTTTCTGATATCAATCACTGTTTGCACATTCATTACACTCAATGCCTATGTTTCTGTAGGGGTCATCATACTTTTTTCGCAATGGGCCAGATAATTGAGAGAATGACGAGTGTGGGCTGCATAACCATTTTGTTCAATACAGTGCAGTGAATACACAAAAACTAAAGACAACCAACATATTTATTTACCAAAAAGTTATCAGAGAAGGTAACGTTAGCAATCAAATAGTTATATCTCACCCAATGTGCAAATATCTGAATCTCACAAACTAAGCAACAAAAAAGGTTAGTGTGATTTGTGAAAATGGTGTTTAGCTTTTAAGATATCATCAATATTTGCTTTGAAATTGCTGCATCCAACCAAGAGAATCGCTTTCAAATGTTTATCAGTCAACCGCATTCAATGTGCTGACTTCACATACTTCATTATTAAAAATGTTTGCTCACAGACATAAGTTGTTCCAAACACTGATGCCATACCAGAAGCAAATGAACTCTCATTGCAGGTACTTACACAAAAGGTACAGTGCAGCAACAGGCCAGATGAACTGACCTTGCAGGCTGGACCCACCCAAGCTACTGACCACATTGGACTCTACCTACTTAGCAGTTTCCATGAACAATTTCCCAACATCTCCAGTGGTCTATACAGAGATGATGCTCTGTTCACTATCCAAATTCTTGTAACCAGATAATTGAACAGACTAAAAAAAGAATGAGATGCTTCTTTAAAAATGTTGGCCTCAGCATTTCTTTCTGTAACAATATCAAAACTGCTAATTTCTTAGACATTACCCTGGACTTACAAACCAAACCTTCTACCCATACCACAAACCTGGAGAAAACATCCTTTATGAGAACTTCTCCTGAATCCCTCCCCACTCCTTCCTAAAGTCTATTGTAGAAAGCAAGTCCTACTGGATCTGCTCATTATCTGCTAATCAAGATTTTTTCGATCAATATGCTGAATACAATTGTGCCCTACAATGTGCCAGATATAAACACTCAATAATTGAATACATACCCATGCGGGACATTCCTCTCTCAACTAAACCCAGAGCAAAAACTAGTTCCCAAACCCCATATTATAAACGTAACTCCCACTTCCCCACCCTGCTAATACTCATCCAAATATTGGAGTAACAAACAACCTAACAAATGACCCCCCCTACCTGATAACCTCTAATCCCATATATACCACAATCAACCAAGACAGACACCAACATATACAGGTCAGACGCTAAACTATAAATTTCACAGGGTACAGCCTTAAAGTTGACACCGCTCCGCTAAACACAGAAAATTTCTGCCTTGCTATTGGCTAAAAATACCCAGTTTTTTCGATTTTTAAACCTCTGTAACTTTTTTCTCCAATTTTTTTCTCTACAAGATCATACCTTCAAAGAAATGAGACTGAAAGGCTACATTATTATAGCCAATTTTCAGATTTTTTATTTCCTTTTAAAAAATGGATATTTTGTGAATAAAAAAAACTAGATCCCAAAATCTAACAGTACATCGTTACCTCAACTTATCAGTAAACTAATGCTTGAATCAACCCCTTACACTCCCAAATGGTCCATAATCACCCATGCCAAATCTTACAGTGGATATAACAAGTGTAATCTCTGCATAGCCGAAGTCATGGCCATTTTGCAATCCACGGACTGCCTCAATGAACACAGCAGTATAATATTCATCTGCAAACACCAGACACTAAATCTATTCTCTAAATACAAATAATTACAACCCCACGCCATTCTTGTTTCCCCCTAACTCAAAGATAAGTCTGTCATACCGGCCATGACGAAGGGAAATAACCCTGAAACTCGAGTCGCCTTTATATATTTATACATTTGATCCTTTATATTGAACACTCAATATTTCATCTACATTCAATACTTTATTTCATGGTGCCATCCATTTTTATTTTATTTTATATTATATATTGTATATTATATTATATATTGTATATTCCATATTCTATATCCCACATTGGTTCTACAGGAATATAAATAAAACAAAAAAAACAGACAGTGTTGGAACTCTTTTAAACAAAATAATATATTCCTCTATA
>NC_068982.1:149291113-149293496 GCF_001194135.2 Octopus bimaculoides | reverse complement strand
GACTGGCTTGTGCGGGTGGCACATAAAAGACACCATTTCGAGCGTGGCCGTTTTCGTGCGGGTGACACGTAAAAGCACCCACTACACTCTCTGAGTGGTTGGCATTAGGAAGGGCATCCAGC
Organism: Octopus bimaculoides; assembly: GCF_001194135.2. Taxonomy (NCBI): domain Eukaryota; kingdom Metazoa; phylum Mollusca; class Cephalopoda; order Octopoda; family Octopodidae; genus Octopus; species Octopus bimaculoides. Next base: position 149,293,374 of record NC_068982.1, on the reverse strand, counting down.
TGTAGAAACTCTGCCAAATCAGACTGGAGCCTGGTGTTGCCATCCGGTTTCACCAGTCCTCAGTCAAATCGTCCAACCCATGCTAGCATGGAAAGCGGACGTTAAACGATGATGATGATGATGATGATGATGATATATATATATATATCTTTCCCACTCATCCACCCTCACTACCGCCTTGTATTAAACCAACAATATTTTTCTCCCTTTTTAATTCCTTGATCATCAATTACAAAGTTCTCTCCATATTTTTACTTACTATCTAAAATATTTGTCTTTCTTTTATTACAACTCCTCCCCCCTCATACTCCCTCCAACCATAAGCTTAAAAATACATATGCCTACATACACCACCACCATTTACGTTTTTTTTGTTGTTTTATCACTCCCCTGATAGTTTCTGTCTTTCAGCCATTGAAGTCCTTTGAATACCAACAACCAGCTAGCCAGGCTTAAATTCCTTAACCTACCTTGCTTTATTCATACACACTTTCTTTCTCCCCAATGACCAAAAATATTTCCTCATCCTCTCCCCTCCAATTTATCTTTTCTTCAAGTACCAATCCCACTACTAAATTCTGTGATTCAACCAAAACTGCTATATTATCTACCACCAGTCAACTGACTTCGCCCAATTCTTCCTTCCTCTCACTCCCTTATATATATATATATATTTTCCTTCTATCTTCCCTTCTTTCAATACTTATTTCTCCCTACATTTATATACTCCTGTCATATTGTGCCCTCCACACATTCTGATTGAATTTTCTTTGCATCAACATGTACCTCCTTGCGATAGATAATGTAACCTTTAAACTAATCAAGATATTGTTGGCCTGAAGAGTAGCCGGCAGTATACACTTCACTTGGATTTTACCACCTCTGAGGTTCCAATTGCTATGAAACATATGTAGCCTGGATTTTTCCTACTCCTATCCATACATATTTATAAGTATGTAAATCTATCTATCTATCTATCTATCTATCTATCTATCTATCTATCTATCTATCTATCTAGTGGTCAACGTTATATGATCAGCCATTATTATGATTGACCGTTGACTGGACACTATTCAATTTTTTTTCTCCGTGTTTTTCTCCTTGTCTCCATATTCTTTCTGTTGAAGAGCATAGCTCGAAACGTCAAAGACTTTCCGTATTCCCGAGCGTCATACTAATACATCCTTTTGTTATTTACACCACCTGTCCTCGTCTGTTGTTGTTTTTTCGTATATTCTCCCATATATATATATATATATATATATATATATATATATACATGTGCAATTTCTGATTTTCATTCAAATTGTGTGGTACCCATTTGTCGAACTTTTTTGATTTTCTGATCACATGCAAATGGTTGCAGGCTGTTTTCTGGCTAACTTGAAGTTCTTTTGCCAGTTCTTGAGTGGTTTTACGTGGATCTTTCTCAATGATGGTCTTTAATTGACTGACATCGATGACAGATGAGTGTCCTCTACACTCACAATCTTCAAGGCGCAGGTCTCCACTGCGAAATCGTTTAAACCATTTTCTTGCTGACCACTCACTGGTCATTTCTTCAACAAACGTTTTGTTGATATCATGAGTGGTTTCAGCTGCTTTACGTCCTTTTTGAAGTTGAATAGCAAAATTGCTTGAATATTGCACTTTGACAGTTCCATTTCAGATGATTGTAACAACGGTCAAAAGAATATCGATGTTAATTCATTGTTGTATTTGGGTAAGTCTACGTCTGTATTATCACACAATTGCAAAAGATGTTTAAAAAATTTTCAAAACTCAGCAAAAATCCGGTACAAATTCTTCACAGTTTAAAATGTTGCTTACTTTTTACTCAACCTGACAATTAGGCACTAAGGTGACAAGCAGAGGCGCAATGGCCCAGTGGTTAGGGCAGCAGACTCGCGGTCATAGGATTGCGGTTTCGATTCCCAGACCGGGCGTTGTGAGTGTTTATTGGGCGGAAACACCTAAAGCTCCACGAGGCTCCGGCAGGGGATGGTGGCGAACCCTGCTGTACTCTTTCACCACAACTTTCTCTCACTCTTACTTCCTGTTACTGTTGTGCCTGTAATTCAAAGGGCCAGCCTTGTCACACTGTGCCACGCTGAATATCCCCGAGAACTACGTTAAGGGTACACGTGTCTGTGGAGTGCTCAGCCACTTGCACGTTAATTTCACGAGCAGGCTGTTCCGTTGATCGGATCAACTGGAACCCTCGACGTCGTAAGCGACGGAGTGCCAACAACAACACAAGG
>NC_068982.1:149286880-149290037 GCF_001194135.2 Octopus bimaculoides | reverse complement strand
AGCAGAGGCGCAATGGCCCAGTGGTTAGGGCAGCAGACTCGCGGTCATAGGATTGCGGTTTCGATTCCCAGACCGGGCGTTGTGAGTGTTTATTGGGCGGAAACACCTAAAGCTCCACGAGGCTCCGGCAGGGGATGGTGGCGAACCCTGCTGTACTCTTTCACCACAACTTTCTCTCACTCTTACTTCCTGTTACTGTTGTGCCTGTAATTCAAAGGGCCAGCCTTGTCACACTGTGCCACGCTGAATATCCCCGAGAACTACGTTAAGGGTACACGTGTCTGTGGAGTGCTCAGCCACTTGCACGTTAATTTCACGAGCAGGCTGTTCCGTTGATCGGATCAACTGGAACCCTCGACGTCGTAAGCGACGGAGTGCCAACAACAACACAAGGTGGTAAGCAGGGCAGGGTTGTTAGCATGCTGGACAAAATGCCTAGCAACATTTCATGTTTTTATATTCTGAGTGCAAAGTCTGCCAACATGTACTTTGCCTTTCATCCTTTCAGGGTTGATAAAATAAGTACCAGAGTTGAGCACTGGGGTCGATGTAATCAAAATTGCTGGCTTTGCACCAAAATGTGAAACCAATACATTTAGGTACTTCATTTCTTGGCTTACATTTCTTTCTTTCGTTTGTCCTACTTTACATGGCCTACATTTTTTTTCTTTCACTTAATTTTTTTTCTGTCCAGCATTGCTTTGATGTTTCCTTTCATAATTGACCACTTACTGTAAATTTTGTTATATTTCATTAAACAATCATACATATACTACAAGATGACTGACTTTACACTGTGAAACAGGTTGCTACTTGTAAGGTCTGAATCAAAATTTTGTGTGTGTGTGTGTGTGTGTGTGTGTGTGTGTGTCTGTGTCTGACTGTATCTTGGCCATTGTAAAAATTTGTGCTTTATGAAAAAGATAACTTAGCAATTCAATAATTATTGATTAACAAAAACAAAAATAAATATTGGGATCAATATTTGCAACTAAAACCCTTAAAGGCATGGCCCCAGCTGTGCTTACAATCCAGTGACTGAATACAGTGAAGCAATAAAATAAAAGAGTATATAAATTTTTCAATCTATCTATCTATCTATCCATCCATCCATCTATCTATCTATCTATCTATCTATCTATCTATCTATCTATCTATCTATCTATCTATCTATCTATCTATCTATCTATCTATCTATCTATCTATCTATCTATCTATCTATCTGTGCACACATTACATATTCTTATATATATATTAGGTTGGTGCATAATTATTATGGATTTTTAGAATAAATTTTATTAAACAAAATTTTTAAACAAAACGCCAATTTAAACAAAATGGCAAGCAAAAATTAAAGTAGCTGGTGAATATGCTCCGGAATAATCATTTAAAGATGTTTTTGTTGAATAAAATTTATTGCAAAAAAGCTGCAATGAAAATATATTTATGGATATGTATAGGTATGTATATGTATATATATGTATATATATATGTATGTATATATATTTATACATTTAATACATGTTATAATTTAGAATAAACAGTAAAAGTTTGTCATTATAGTACTCGGAATTTCAAATATCGGAGCGAAGAGCTATAATACATTCTCATTGGCTATTAATGGCAACAGACGCTATGAAAATCTGTTAAATAAAAGGGAAGTAACTCCAATAGGTGGAAAAACATAGAAGATATAAATATACGCAACTATATTCTCACAATACATAGACAAAACCTCCAGCGTTCACAACGTCTACATATGTACACACTCACACAAATATGTATACGTACATGCACACACATACAAACATATTTGTATGTACGTACTGATACATACACACATATCCACACACAAACATGTGTGTGAGTGCGTGTGTATATATATATATATATATATATATATATCTATATACATACACACATATGTATATATGTGCGCAAGCACATCCTCATATACACATAGGTGCTTACATTCACACTTATAACATGATACATATATATCTTTAGACATTTATACATATAAATATACGTATATATATATATATATATGTATATATATACACAGACATGCATTCACACTTGCGCATACACACACACACATATATATGTATACATACATATATATATACATACATCAAGTTGTGAAGACTTGTTGGGGCAAGTGAAATCGTAATTGAACCATACTCAATTACGGGCACCATGCCAGTGGAGCACTAACAACACTGTCGAGCATGTTCATTGCCAGAGCAGCTGTCTAGCTTCCATGCCAGTGGCACGTAAATAGCACCATTTGAGGGTAATCGTTACCAGCGTCGCCTTCCTGGCATTTGTGCTGGGGGCACATGAAAAGACGTTCGAGCGAGGTCATTGCCAGTGCCGCCAGACTGGCTCCTGTGCAGGTGGCACATAAAATACACCATTTTGAGCTAGGCTGTTACCAGTACCACCTGACTGGCCTTCATGCCAGTGGCACATAAAAGCACCCACTACACACTCGGAGTGGTTGGTGTTAGGAAGGGCATCCAGCTGTAGAAACTCTGCCAAATCAGATTGGAGCCTGGCGTAGCCATCTGGTTCGCCAGTCCTCAGTCAAATTGTCCAACCCATGCTAGCATGGAAAGCGGACGTTAAATGATGATGATGATGATGATTACTCCTTTACAAGCTATGACTTCATACAGTTCTTAGAAGTGTAGTATAGCCTTGGCTACATTAGTAGAAACATGGACTCTTTCCCTCTTCTTGCTCTATTAGAGAATTTGAGTAAAATTATATTAATGTGTCCAGCTCATTAAGAATTCTATATATTCATGCAGCTGAGGATAGCCCTGCATTTAAATGATTGCACTGTTCAATTAAATGGAGCTGCTTGAAATGGTTGAACTGCATCACCTCATGATATCCTGTTGCTTATTTTGATATATATCATCATCATCATCATCATCGTTTAACGTCCGCTTTCCATGCTAGCATGGGTTGGACGATTTGACTGAGGACTGGTGAAACCGGATGGCAACACCAGGCTCCAGTCTGATTTGGCAGAGTTTCTACAGCTGGATGCCCTTCCTAACGCCAACCACTCAGAGAGTGTAGTGGGTGCTTTTACGTGTCACCCGCACGAAAACGGCCACGCTCGAAATGGTGTCTTTTATGTGCC
>NC_068982.1:149283371-149285210 GCF_001194135.2 Octopus bimaculoides | reverse complement strand
AGAATGTATATATGCATTTTAATACTCAGACTGTTTTTTAACATTTTTTATTATTCTCAAAGACTTTTGATAATCTTTTTCTAAAAAAGTGAAACCGGTTAAGTAAATAAATATTTTTTAAAAATAAGTGCATTTTCAAACCTTCTTTCATATATATATATATATATATATATATATACATATACACACACACAAAAATATATATATACAAATATATATGCACATACATACATGCTTCGTGGTATTTTGTCTGTCTTTATGGTCTGAGTTCAAATTCCGCCGAGGTCGACTTTGCCTTTCATCCTTTTGGGGTCGATAAATTAAGTGCCAGGTACTGGTTGCACACTGGGGTCAATCTAATCATCAGCTGGCCCCCTGCACCCAAATTTCAGGCCTTGTGCCAATAAAATACATCGTTTGTTGTTTTGTCACCTGTCTTTGTTTTAAGTACATTCCTTTGTATTTCTTTGAACTACACTCACACACATACATACGTATGTATGAATGTATATGAACGTATACCTGCTTGTATGTGTACTTGTCTGAATTTGTGCATGTATGTGTGTGTGTGTGTGTGTGTGTGTGTGTGTGTGTGTGTGTGTGTGTGTGTGTGTGTGTGTGTGTGTGTGTGTGTGTGTGTGTGTGTGTGCATCAGTCACAGTTAGTAGTGGATGGGTTTTCATCCTGTTGGGAAAAGATCTTACAGTTTATATCTATCTCTGACACTGCACTGTATTATGTCATAAGCAAAAGCACTTCACTCAATGTTCTATGACCCTCTTCCATCTAACTGTCAATAGATTCCATACAAAGACACTGTTTAATGTTATCAGCAGCTGAGGTGCTATATAATTAACAACTGATTCATTAAATTGCTGCATTGAGCACAATCTATAAGCTTGGAGAAGAGAACTTTATAGAAAGCTACTTCAATACATATTAATATATATATTAATACATATATTAATATATGTACATGTAAACACACACACACACAAACACATACACTGTGTGCTTGTGTGTATATGTGTGCGTGTGTGTATATATGTATATATATATATTTTAAAAATACATATTTATATGTTGATAATTTATATATAATATATATATATATATATTTATATATTTATTTATATATATATATATATATGTGGGTATACATATGTGTGTATATGGATATATCTATCTATCTATCTATCTATCTATATATATATATATATATATATATATATATGTATGTATGTATGTGTGTGTGGGTATACATATGTGTGTATATGTGTATGTATATATATATATATATATATATATATAGACAAATGTGTACATATATATACATACCCAACCATACATACACATACATATTTATATATATTCATGTATAAATGCTTACATATGTATATGTGTATACATATAGATATGCACACATAAACAATACACAAGATTTATATTCCTCACCATTGCATACCACTTCATCATGAAGTCAATAGAACTAATCACCACATCATAGAGATATCTCTCATTAGAAACGTTCTGAATTATTGACTATTTATTTTTTTTGTGCTGTTGATGTAAGACAAACAAAATACTGAAAAAACTAAATATTCATGTAAACACATACAAGAATATTTCACTTAGGGTGAAATTCATTCTTGACTTGTGTAATTTTGTTTTGCATATTCTCATACATATCAACTAGTTGTGTATATACATGAGTGTGCATGTGCACATGCACACACACACGTGTATACGCATGCCTGTATATATATATAGAGAGAGAGATAGATAGATATGTGTGTGTGTTTGTGTCTGTATATATATATATATATATATATATATATA
>NC_068982.1:149281245-149282385 GCF_001194135.2 Octopus bimaculoides | reverse complement strand
TATATATATATATATATATATATATATATATATATATATATATATAATTTGAAGATAAGCAACAAAAATTCAATAGGTTATGCAGCTTTTTAATGATCACTACAAATGTTTTGATACATACGGATCCACGTATATACAGGATTTAAATTTAAATTTAAATTAAATTATGTAACAATTTACCTGAATAAGAAGATCCATATGTATCTCCTCAGGCGATATTTAATTGCTGTCTCTGTAAGTAAATCTAGATTTCCAAGCAAGCTACAACATCCGTGGCTTCTTTGAAACAAACAAACGCTACCAGTTTCAATTCGCTCAGTATGAATATGTTATCACATTCGACACGAGCTGCAATGTGCACATTGTCTGTTTATTTATTCAGTTTCAACATGTTATTCTGCACATGCCAAACTGTATAACTACGTAAAATACATTCATCCATTAGCTCAAACTTATACAATCACTTACACACCAATATATCATACATCTCTGAGTGTTTCCATACACACACACACACACAGACACACGCAGACATGTATACACATACATGCATACATATAAAAAATATATATGGACATATATTCAGATGCACACACGCATACATATACTCACCTACAGATCTATAAACACATTCACACCTATACATAGACGCTAATACATTTAAATACTCATTTTCATGTACATAGTTATATTGTTGGACGCTCCATCATAAATACACACTCCTATACATACGTGAAGGTGGTAAAAAAATGGGCTTAGTGAAATAGAATAATAATTAAAAGCTTTATACACTGTTCCATCTGGAGAATGCATATTTGGTGCGGTGGTTACATCTTGGAATTTCCTCATCATGTTTATTTACTAGATTTTCATTACTCAGCAGAATACTCTTTTATTTTTAACTTTTTATTTTCAAACATGAAGAATACCTAAGACTAGAATTGGTAGCACACCGTAATAATACTACTGCCTATTTAAGAATTCTAAGGGTGAATGAGCTCTATTTGTACTGTAATACGTTCTTAACAGAGCACACCTCAATCAACTACATGTATATACATATATACATATATACATGTATATACATACATACATACATACATACATATATATATATATATATATATATATATATATATA
>NC_068982.1:149280478-149281235 GCF_001194135.2 Octopus bimaculoides | reverse complement strand
AGTGAGGGCCATTTCACAAAAAAAGGGACCATTTCCCCAAAAAAGGGGTAGCTGGAATTAACGGTCACTGACCATGTAACATCTCAGCTCGTAAGTTACCCCATCATTTCGTTTTTGTCTTGCTACTAAATATTTTATTATGTTCTCCATGATGAGAAACAAGTGATAATTCCAGCTACCCCTTTTTGGGGGAAATTGCCCCTTTTTTTGTGAAATAGCCCTCACTTGCTTCGAAACATATATGTAGGAATTAAAGGAACTTTCATTGACATGCGTTTTGCTCCATTTGTTGTTATTATCCATATATTCTCAAAATGTATCACGTTAACTCGGTATATCAACCTGTAAAACGGCTGGGATATCTTATTTTTTAGTGTAATTTTGCTAGCCATGGTTACTATTAACGTATTCAAATTATCGAAAGTTTCAATAACTGAGATAATATTAATACACATAAAATAATATATATATATATATATATATATATATATATACATATATATATATATATCTACAGTAATTTTCTGCATTTTTGTGCAGCTGAAGATTGCTCTTCATATTGCATTTAATGTAATGCTCGCATTACTTAAATAAATTGGAGTAGCATGAAACGTGCGTACTGCAATCGCCTTTGAAATGCGTGTTGCTTATTTTTTGATTTTGATCACCTATCCTTTTCGGATACGATATTCGGGTGCCTACGCATAAGTACCATATTCAACCTTGAATCTATATCTAAACCGTCTATATATATATA
>NC_068982.1:149266031-149280468 GCF_001194135.2 Octopus bimaculoides | reverse complement strand
AATCGTCCAACCCATGCTAGCATGGAAAGCGGACGTTAAACGATGATGATGATGATGATGATATATATATATATATATATATATACATACATGTATATACATATATACATATATATACATATATATACTTGTTTCTTTCTGTGTTCCTTTCTGTGGAAGTGTGGAAGAGCATAGGCTTGAAATGTTAAAGACTTTTTCACTTCCTGAGCATTAAACTAATACATCTGTTTGTTTTCTACACCACCTGTCTTCGTCTTTTGTTTTTTTTGTGAATTCTCCCCTATATACATATATACATATATATAAATATATGCATATACATATATAGATGTATATACATATATACATATATATACATATAGACATGTATATACATATACATATATATACTTATATACATGTATATACATATATATGCATATATACATGTATATACATATATACGTATTGAGTCAAGTAAAATTAAAAATCAAAATCAAAATCACTATCAGAATCTGAATGAAATTGAAATCAAAAATTGAAATTGTAGTTGTGGCCGATGCCACCTGACTGGCTCCCGTGCTGGTGGCATGCAATAGGCACTCCCAGCCCCGACTGGCTCCTGTGCCAGTAGCACGTAAAAAGCACCCACTACACTCTTGGAGTGGTTGGTGTTAGGAAGGGCATCCATTTGTAGAAATATTGACGGATCAGATTGGAGCCTAGTGCAGCCTCCTGGCTTGCTGGTTTCCAGTCAAACTGTCCAACCCATGCCAGCATGAAAAATGGACGTTAAACAATGATGATGATGATGATGATGATGATGATGATGATGATGATGATGATGATGACACATATATTCCAATGTTATATTTGTTTTGCAAGATTCTTGATGCGAACTTGTGTGTTGAAACAAACTTTGTTATATCTTGGGTGGGTCATTATGCCAATAATAAACACTTGCACTAATTATTCAGTCAGTTAAGTTCGTCATTGATCAGGTTGCCATTCCCAACCACATCAATGACATGCCCTCTCTATTCCAGGTCTTCTGCAGCATCCAGTTATAGAAATCATACCAAAGTTATTATTGGAACAAGATGCGATCCTCAGGACCATCGGATTTTGTCAAAGTGTCCAATCCATGCCAGCATGAAAGATTGATTTTAAAAGATGACCATATCGATGATGATGATGACAATAATATATACCGACATGCATTACATGCACATATCTATCTATCCGTCTGTCAATCTCTCTGCCTGCCTGTCTGTCTGTTTGTCCATGTATGTGTGTGTGTAAGGATGGATACATGCATTTAGATATGGTATCGTCAGTTATTGTTTGTTAATGAGAATGGAAAATGTATTATGCATGGAGGAATTCTAGGAAATAGGCTATCATTCATGGTAACTATGAACTATAAAACGAAATATTTTTCTGATTTCAATATATACTGCTTTCTACGTCTTCCATATTTTTACTCTCAATCCCAATATCTACCTGCAATATAACGTTCCGTACTGTTATTTGTGTTATTCTTTCTATATGTGAAAGTTTTGAGCTTTTGTTTACTATTTCAAATATTTCGATACAATTGAAGCCATTGAGTTTGCAGTTGGATGATTTTCTCAATAGTAAGAATTGAGATATGAATGTATCATACAACAATAAAATTATGTATGTGTATATGTGTTCTCTGTGTGTGTGTATATATATATATATATATATATATATATATATGCGTGTGTGCACGTGTGCAGACACACACACACATACATATACTAGGATATAGACACAAACACAGACATCACATTCATATGCATATATCCCAAACCTCATATATGTGTGCGAATAATATCTATCTATCTACCTATCTATCTATCTATCTATCTATTTATCTATCTATCTATCTATCTATTTATCTCTCTCTCTCTCTCTCTCTCTCTCTATATATATATATATATATATATATATATATACATACATACATATATATATATATATATATATATATATGTGTGTGTGTGTGTGTGTGTGTGTGTATATATACACATACACACACACATACACATACATATGAATGTGTGCATGTATATATATATATATATATATATATATATATATATATATATATATATGTGTGTGTGTGTGTGTGTGTGTGTGTATATATACACATACACACACACATACACATACATATGAATGTGTGCATGTATATATATATATATATATATATATATATATATATATATATATTTAAGTGTGTGTGTATGTGTGTGTATATATATCATATATAAACGATGTTAATGCTCACAACAGCTATCCAAACGGCTTACCGCTTCCAACTTGAAGGATCAAGAAAAATGTGAACAACAGTAGCAACAGTTATATATATATATATATACATATATACATATATATATCAATTTATGTACACAATGGTTCTGTAATTAAAAACGAACCAAAGGAATTTAGAAAGATAAATAAAATAAAAAGAACCAGAAAATTGGCATCATTTTATATCACCATAAAATTTCCAAAACAAACAGTAAATGCCTATATAAGAGATAGGTGTATCAGTAAAGTCTTTCATCTACTTTATATTTATTTATTTGCTTATGGTTTTCTTTTTATTGTCCAACTCATATATAAGAAGATAAATATAGAAAATAAAGATCAATATTAGACAAAAGCTGTCTCTAAATATTTCAGGATTCCAAATTTGTTTCATTTGTCTTTTATTTGTTTTGGTCATTGGAATGCACAGCCATGCTGGTGCACTATCTTGAAGGGTTTTAGAGGTACAAATCAACCCTAGAATTTATTTTGAAGTGTGCTACTCATTCTAACAGTCTCTTTTGCCAAACTGCTAAGTTTCAGGGATGTAAGCAAGCCAACGCTGGTTGTCTAGTGATGGTGGTAGTGGACAAATGTGGGCACAAAGATACCACACATTTACATACATACTACATACATCCATCCATACAAAAATACCCTGTTGATCATCATCATCATCATCGTCGTCATTTAACGTCCACTTTCCATGCTGGCATGGGTTGGACGGTTTGACTGAGGGCTGGCAAGCTGGGAGGCTGCACCAGGCTCTAATCTGATTTGGCAAGGTTTCTACAGCAGGATGCCCTTCCTAACGCCAACCATTCTGACAATGTAGTGGCTGTGTTTTACATGCCATCGGTACAGATGCCAGTCAGGTGGCACAGGCATTGGCCACGCTTGAAGGATGCTTTTTACATGCCAGTCAGGTGGCACTGGCATCAGCCATGACTATGATTTCACTTGGTTCAACAGGTCTTCGCAAGCATGGCATATTGCCCGACGATTGAAGGATGCTTTAAATGGGACTGAACCTCAAGCCATGTAATTGGGAAGTGCACTCCTTGATTACACAGCCATGCTTGATATGCAGACAAGAATGTTATATTGGTAAAAGCTTTTACTATAGAGCTGCTCCTGTTGCATAGTTCAACTCTCTCTCTCTCTCTCTCTCTCTATGTGTCTGTGTTTGTGTGTATACAGGCATGGGTGTTTGGTTAAGGAGTTTGTGCTGAAGCCATATGGTTAGAGTTAAATGATGACGATGATGAAAATCTTTATATTATACATTTGAAAGTCATCCAAAAATGAAACTGATAAATAAACAAAAAAATAGTCAATAATGAACCATGAATTTGGAAATTTCCTACATTTGTTTACTTTAGACTATACTGAATCATTATAGAAAATAATTAGCAATACATAAATCTCTAATTATGGCTATATCATTGGATATTATTGACAGTAGTAAGTCTAGTAAATGTCACATGCATGTATGGTTTTAATTTATTTGTTTTTGCCTTGGTACAAGGCCATGAAATTGATGGGAGGATGTGGATGATGTCAACCCACAAACAATAAGAGAGAGAGAGAGAGAGAGAGAGAGAGAGAGAGAGAGAGAGAGAGAGAGAGAGAGAGAGAGAGAGAGAGAGAGAGAGAGAGAGTGTGTGTGTGTGTGTGTGTGTGTGTGTGTGAGAGAGAGGGAAAGAGAGTAATATCACTTCTTGTTCCTAAGATAAGGATCCACAAGGAATGGATTGATGAGAATAGAAACAGCATTGTAAAACTACTTACCAAAACATGAAAATTCATTTAGTTACTAAACAGCTTAAAGTCCATTCTTAAGAAAGTGACATTCAAATACCACCATGTTAAGACCCATCAAGAAAGAAAGCTGAGGAATGCATTCTTCTCCATACCTTAAATATTTGGTTTCTTCTTTAAAATTGTTGGATACAGAGTGAACTTGGTAATGAACAAATTTATTCTATTTGATGGAAAGAATAAATCTGCTTGGCTCTCTGCTTTATATCAGTAATCAGTTCCTCTCCAATTGGGAAAATCTTAAGCAACCAGAATATAAAATTTGATGACTGTCCTTTTCTGCATGAAGTTAATAAAGTCAGATTAACTGTTGCAAGGTGCATAACAAAGTACGTGTTAAGCGCAAGATATCCTCTAAAAGTTATAAAGCACTGTATGGCAGAGCAATAAAAACACTCCATAATTTCTTGTCTACCATTCTGGAAGAGAAGGAAATAATCTTGACTTGTATAAATATATTTCGCTCATGTCTCTATTAGGAAAATTCTCATTCAAACCATTAATGACAGTCTCAGTATATAACCAACTGAGATCAGTCTGCTAACTATAATCTGATCACAGATTTAGAAATCTGAGACCAATAGTAAAACAGGGGGTTGGAAAAGGTATTAAACAAACAGATCACAAGTTTTTATTATTCAGTAACCAGTTCAAAACTTTTGATAGTGCCACTAAACTTAAACAATCAAATCAAAATATTGACTCAAGATATTTTCAGCATAACTTTCAGGAGACATCCAGCCTCTTATTTCATGTGAGATAAGGACATATGCTTCTCACAATTCTTTTCTTTTCATTTTTTTCCCATTGCAGGCAAGCTGGAGAGCTGCACCAGACTTCAGTCTGATTTAGCCAAACCATGTCAAATCAGACTGGAGTCTGGTGCAGCTCCAGTCAAACCGTCCAACCCCTGTCAGCATGGACAACAGATGTTAAATGATGATGATGATGATGATGATGATGTATACTACTAAAAATTTGAACCTCTGTATCTGGTATTAACTATTTAGGTGGATCTTTGCTTGGCCTGTAGTTTCTTGCTGTAAATACTAAAGCTCTAGGGAGTATCATCTCCAAAGTGCTGTTTACTCATACCTGTCAGCCTTGTGCTGTACTAAGAGAGGTTCAAATGTGAAGTATTACAGAAGAAGTCACCAGCTGTACATCACTTCAAATTCAACATTGTAAAAACAAGTCCACATGAAAATCTGTCATTCTTTAACCAGGCTTCAAGTTTGGAGAGAACTATCTTAAGTCATTGATCCCTTAGTAATGTTCTTAGAAAACTTTCTACAAATGTTTTGCAGTTATTATTCCTCCTGTGAATCATGAACCCTGAATTGTGAACATACTAAACACTGGAACAATCCTATTTATCCCTTCTCTGGCACTCTGGCAATCAATTGGGTTAGCAAGCTTTCAGAAACATATCAAATAGGCCCTGTACCATAAATACTCAAGTAAACATTCTCAGTGTATAGATCTCTTGATTAAGAAATGCTGTTTACATCAAGAAAATCCTACAAAAACCTTACATTTCCAAGTAGATATAAAGTAAATTAATAGTCATGGATACTCACACATACACACACACACACACGCATGCACCCACACATTCACGCACACATGCACGCACATACACACACACACACAACACACAAAATGCTGTCACTTGCAACTTGCAAGTGACAGCAATTTTCTTCTTTTTTTTTAGGATGTGGTGGAATAGGGAGAGGAAGAGAGTTGCACCAGCATCACATTAGTACTCATTTTCAGCTCTGTAGACAGAAGCAATGTGGAGTAGTGTGCCTTGCTCAAAGACACAACACATCATCAAGTCCAGAAATTGAACTCACAACCATATGGTTATGAGGCCAACAAAGGCCAATACCTTAGCCAGTAGGCCATGTATCTTGACAATCATTGAGCCATCTTTGTATTATTATGTAAAAGAGTTGTCATGCTATTTTGTCTTGATATCTTGGGAGGGAAGGGAGAAGTCATCATCATCATCATCATCATTATCATCATCATCATCATCATCATCAACATCACCATCATCATTTAACACCCATCTTCCATGCTGGCATGGGTTAGATGGTTTGACAGGAGCTGGCAAGCCAGAGGGTTGCACCAAGCTCCACTGGCTGTTTTGGCATGCTTTGTAGACTGGATATTAATTAATTTTGATGAACTGTTAAATAATAATTGTTTCTAATTTAGGCACAAGGCCAGCAATACTGTGCTAAGGGATTCATCTATATCATTGATCCCAATACCTGACTGGTATTTCATTTTATCAACCCACAAAGATTGGAAGTTGACCCTGGCATGATTTGTGCTCACAACTCCGTATGGAGATAGGAAAACAAGAGGAATATTCCACTAGGGCTAGACTAGCATATGGCAAATATTATGCTTTTTTAAAAAAAAATTTTTCGGTATGAGAAATTATAAAAGAAAGAATAATATTTGCAATTTACTAGTTTCTAACTCTAGAGGAAGATTCATCTTTTTTCCCCCCTAAAATGCTGCAGAATCTAGAGTGAAGTATGATTTTCATGAACACATGGGACTGGAAGAAACATTTACATTTTCACACTATAATTTAATATATTTGCATTACATTTATACATGACAATTCATATGTAAATGTATAAAATTTTCAGAATCATTCAATTGAATCTAGAATGGGGAAAAACAGCAGAAGAACCATTAACATTACTCAAATGAATAAAAGAGTTTAATTCAAGCAGCACCCCTACCCTACCAAACTTCTTTTTGTAAATGTTACTGCTGTTGGTGATATTGATGTTGTGGTATATAATATGCTAAAAATGTTACACACTTGGCTGATACTCTTGGGTAATTAATTCCATATTCTTCAGCTGTACTATTTATAAATAACTGCTTGATGACATGAATTAACATTATATAGAAAGAAGAATTAGATTTGAATAGGATTTGAATATTAATAAGAAAATGAAAGTAATGATGCTGCTGCTGATGATGATGATGCTGAAGATGATGACGACCACTACGATGATATTTAGACATAGAATCAATGAAGCACTGGCTTCAACTAATCTTTTCTAAATCTAGCTACGTTCAGATTTCTAAAGATTACTTTTTGTCTAAAATTACAATAAAGAGTGGTTTTACCTTTAAGAACTAGACAGAATTAAACTAATAACTGCTATAAACTTACTGTATATTTGTAACGAAAAATGTTACACGTTGTTCAAAATCTTGTGTTTATATATATTACATTTAAGAAAAGTCATCATAATATTTCTTTTGTCATAATTTCCTATTGTTTTGTTACTATCAAATGCTTCAGAACTATAATTCTTAGTTTTTAATAAATATAAGATTTATTATGTATTCATGTTAACAATTTGTTCACCTTTATATACCAGACTTTCAAACTTTGAAGATTCCTGATGCTAACTCATTAACAATTTTTTTTACAATTATGCTGCTAGGTTTCTATACTAATTAGATTAAAAAGACTTCTTTGTTATAAGTTTCGTATCAGTTAAAAGAGTTATGTGTGGTGAGTTGGAAGAACTGTTAATGCTACTAGCTTGACTCTTTTTGAAGTTTTATTCCTCGGTTGTGCTCTAAGTTCAAATCTCATAATGGTTGAATTTACTTTTCATTCTTCCTCAGTTTATGATATATGTACCAATAAAGTGCTAAATGATGGACTGGCAGAAGCAATAGAGTATCTGGTAAAATGGGACACTTAACCCTTTTACTGCAGAAATCAGATATATTCATTCAAGGTGTCATTACCTTTAATTGCAGAAAGCAGTTTACTATACCAAACTACATTTTGTTGAAGAATGTCATCTTTGAAATTTTTTTGTATGTGTATTTGGTGTACAAGATTTTTGGTGTGAATACGTGTGTTGAAAGAAATACAATTAAATCTTGGGAGAGGCATTATGCCAGTAATAAACACATGCACTGGTTCAATCCTTTATTAATTTATAAACAGTATTTAGTTTGAAATTATTAGATGTGCAGAAAATACCAATTCTATTTGTTTGGTAGATATTTAACATTATTACTGCAATTACCATGAGATTTAATTTCACAGTCAAGGGTTAATGTTTTGATTTTTGATCCCATTGAGGTCTTTCTAGTTTTGCAGTGTTTCCATACTTGCAAATTCTGTGTGAGTTTGATTCTTGATTTTAATAAATATAAGCAATTGCATCATGGAAGATGTTTGTAAGCCATTTAAGAATATACAAAAACTGTTAGTTTCACTTCAACGTTTAAATTTAATTTGTGTCAAAATATTTTTGTCACTTTGAAATTGTGACCTGTTCACTGACAAAACTTCATGAAAATGATGCAGCACAAAGTTTTGTCAGTAAACAGGTCACAGTTTCAAAGTGACGAAAATATTTTGACACAAATTAAATTTAAATGTTGAAGTGAAACTAATGGTTTTCGTGTGTTCTTAAATGGCTTACAAACATCTTCCAGACTGCAATTGTTTTTGTTTCAGCACTTGATCTCAGATCAAGTCACTTGTTATGCAAGTACATCTCCGTAAAATAAATATAAGCCTTTATATGAATTCACATTAGAAATTTATTTATCATTATACCATTAGGATTTCAAATCTAGGAGAATCCTGGTGTTACATTATTACTAGAATTTTACAATAAAGTTGTGGAGTTGATAAAATACTTATCAGTCAAAATTATTAGGGTATGTAAAATCAGCTATACTCATTCTCTCAAAATATGTGGCTTTGTACTTGTGTTAGAAATCAATAATAATAATAATAATAATAATAATAATAATAATAATAATAATAATAATAATAATGATGATGATAATAATAATAATAATAATAATAATAATAATAATAATAATAATAATAATAATAATAATAATAATAATAATAATAATAATAAGAAGAAGAAGAAGAAGAAGAAGAAGAAAGAAGAAGATGCTCATACTTCATTCCTACATCAATTGGCTTTATATTTTATCAAAGAAATACTTTAGAAGGCAGAATATCTCCTTTTCAGGATGAAAATTACTTTCATTTATTGGTTTCATTCGCTGGAATGTGGTTTAGTCAAGGCACCTCTTTCATGAGTTTAGTCACTCATATTGATCTCAGTGTTTCATTCAAACTACTAAACTGTGGGACATAAAGGGTAACAATATAAGCATAACAATAAGCATAACAATAAGCATAACAATATAAGCATAACAATATAAGCATAACACTGGTTTTAACTAGTGTAAACCTAAACACTGACATAGGCACAGGCAAACACACACACACATACATACGCATGCATGCACATGTGCGCACATACACACACACACACAAACACACTCATACATAAAAAAAAAATCAAAGCCCTTCCTGATCCATAGGCTCATAAGGCTAGTTTCCTGGATTTTGTGGCATAAATATTTCCCCTGGATGGAACACTAGTCCATTGCAGAATTACTCTTTTTTTTTATTTTTGCCAACTGGGTAGACAGGAACAATGTAAAAGGAAGTGTTTTGCTCAAGAACACAATGCATCACTCAGCCCAGGAATTGAAACCACAATCTTACGATCATGAGTGCAACACCCTTACTACTGAGCCATGTGCCTCCACACATACATAAGTACATACACTCAAACATACATATGTTAATATGTTCATAAATACATAAATACATAAATACATACACACGCACTCACACACACACATGCACACACACACACATTCAGTAAAGTTGTTTTCCAACCAAATTCCACTAGCAAGGTACTGGTCTGATTGCAACTGTAATAGAAGAAACCCATCAAAGATGCAACAGAGTGGAATTGAACTCGGAATCATATGGTTGCAAAGCAAAAGGAAAGCAAACTTCTTAACCACATGGATATACTGGTAACTACAACTGATTGAAATGACTACTTTTCATTAATTACTTGGATTTATTATATTGATTCTAGAATGCACTGTTAAATTCTGACTGGTTTCAACTCTACACAATGATGAATAACATACCAAACAATGACTTGCATTTTTATTCTTAATATATTCTGGCAAATTTGAATGTGAATATGTTTATCACCCTTGTGTTTTGTCATAGAAGAACAACTGTAAGATGAATGTATGTTCAGGACTCTGGGACTCTGTTTTGACCTCATTATGTTTCATCAGCCATAGTCACCCTGGACTAATGTAGTTACAAAGAGTTTGTTGCTCTTGTTTACTACTTCAGCAAACTAATTGTTTACTGATGTATGCTGATGTCTGCCAACCAATAATCCTTCCTACTGGAGGCACAAGGCCTCAAATTTGTGGAGCTGGGAGACTAGTTGATTACATCATTCCCAGTGTTTCACTGGTACTTGATTAATTGACCCTGAAAGGATGAAAGACAAAGATGACCTCAGCGGAATTTGAACTCAGAACTTAGTGATGGGTGAAATAACACTAAGCACTTTGTCCAGCATGCTAACGATTCTGCCAGCTCACTGCCTAAAACGTCATATGCACAGTAAACAGCAAGTATCAAAACAATTAAGGTTCAAATCTTCCTGACAGTATTAAGAAAAAGTATGCAGTTCATTGTTTTGATTCTCACAGTTCACTGTGCACATGATGATTTAATACATCTGTAGCAGGAATATTCAGTAATCACCCTATGTTATGATTTGCTAGAATATTATCCACATGACAAAGGAAAAAATAAAAAATCTAACAAATCATGACTTTACCTAGAACTGGCTCAAGCAACAATTACATTTTTCACACCTTTCTCTTTGAGAGTCTGATAGAGAGCTTTGACAGACACCATAGGAGATGGCCAACAGAGATGGCAGACAGCAGCTAACACAAAAGGCAACGGACATTAGAAGTCAGTAGCACAGCAAGCAGTTAACCACACTTTATCTGCTGCTACAACAACACCAAGAACAGTAACATTCAAAACTCTCTTGATGTTTTGTCACTCATAGTAATGACAACATTTGCATTGGAAGAATAAAATTTCGTTTGTCAAAAATCTCAACAAATTCAGTGTTCTTCTCTGTAACACATCAATTATTTTATAAAAAAACAAAAACCTTTGCTGTTCTAATGAGCACCTTTATTAACAAATGTTAATAGGGAAATGGTTAAAATATTCTCTAATTACTGATGTTCATTTGCTCAGCATTTACATATTCAGATATTCATTCCGATAACTAAAGGTAAGAACATGCTCCATTGAGGAGGTCAGATAAAACTGAGTGGCTGTGTGGTAAGTAGCTTGCTTACCAACCACATGGTTCCAGGTTCATACCCACTACTTGGCACCTTGGGCAAGTATCTTCTACTATAGCCTCGGGCCGACCAAAGCCTTGTGAGTGGATTTGGTAGACGGAAACTGAAAGAAGCCCGTTGTATATATATGTATATATATATATATATGTATGTGTGTGTATGTGTCTGTGTTTGTCCCCTCCAACATCGCTTGACAACCAATGCTGGTGTGTTTATGTCCCCCGTAACTTAGCGGTTCGGCAAAAGAGACCGATAGAATAAGTAGTAGGCTTCCAAAGAATAAGTCGTGGGGGCGATTTGCTCGACTAAAGGCGGTGCTCCAGCATGGCCGCAGTCAAATGACTGAAACAAGTAAAAGAGTATACTTGCTAAAGATCAGCCTCACTTCTGGATGCATGTCCTTATTTAGCTTTTAAAGAATTCAGATTTCAGAGTTAATTTCGCTCATCATTCTTAACGAAGATTAACTATCATCAATGCTAGTAACATTTTTCTTGTAAATATTTATTGATTAATGAATATTTTTCTCTATGTCATTGAAATTGTAGGGAGCCCATTCAACTGTTATTTATACTTACTTCACGGTCATACTTTTCACATTTCAATTCCTGACACAATCAATTTTGGTTCCATGCAATTAATAAAATAAATATTACATGCATAAACACACACCCACCCACAAACACTCACACACATGGACACACATGAACGCACACACACAAAGGTACAATTTATTTCCCTCTGTAGAGTTTCCCAATGTCACAGTGTTTTCAGAAGCTCTACAGGACAAACCAAATTTATTTTACTATCTATTCACTGGTACCGTGGTCTTGCTTGTTCTATCAAGCAGTCACATCACCATTAGCATTATCATCATCAATATCATCACCACCAACACCTCCACTGCCACTACCACCACCGTGGCCGCCGCTGCTGCCATCACCACCCCTATCACCACTACCACCACTTTGTTCCCATCATCATCATCACTGTTATCGTTATCATCAGTATCATCAGCACCATCACCATCATCCATTTATTTTCATGCTTTCTTTCCGTTCTTGTCTGGGCTGGGTAGGTTTTCTCTCACACAGCAGCTACACTAATGGTAAGGCATGTAATTCAAGCAAACTGTTGATATTATGCATTAGCAATAATTAGCTCATATATTTACACATGGCTATGTTGTCAAGAAATATGTCTGGAAATTACAGGATTTCAGGTTTCATCCCATTACAGTACAGCACCAGTCTTGGGTCAACCAAAGTGTTGAGAGGGAAATATGATGCACAGGGGACTGCCCCGCTTTCATCATCATCATCATCATCGTTTAACGTCCACTTTCTATGCTAGCATGGGTTGGACGATTTGACTGAGGACTGGTGAACCAGATGGCTACACCAGGCTCCAATCTGATTTGGCAGAGTTTCTACAGCTGGATGCCCTTCCTAACGCCAACTACTCCGAAAGTGTAGTGGGTGCTTTTACGTGCCACCTGCACGAAGGCCAGTCAGGCGGTACTGGCAACGGCCACACTCAAAATGGTGTATTTTACATTCCACCTGCACAGGAGCCAGTCCAGTGGCACTGGCAATGATCTCGCTTGAATGTCTTTGGGTAGTAAACTTAATCCATCAGCAAACTTAAGCACAATCACCTGATTCTTAGGTACTTCTTTACCAATATTATTAAGGTATTCAAAGCCAGTGAGTTGGCAGAATTGTTAGCAACGTTTCATCCACTCTGAGTTCAAATTCTGCTGAAGTTGACCTTGCCTTTTATTTTTTTAGGATTGATAAATTAAGTACCAGTTAAGTATTGGGGTCAATGCAATCGACTATCTCCCTCCCTACAAATTCCAGGCCTTGTGACTATAGTAGAAAAGATTATTCAGGCATTCAAATCAGGCCTCCAACTTGAGTGCATCTTCCTCCCTTCATCCCACCTGTCACAAAAGCAATGTAAAAACCATGAGTTGTATTCCGTCCATCATGGATGAATATATTCTTTTCTTTTCTACTCTATGCACAAGGCCCAAAATTTTTTGGAGATTAGAACAACCCCAGTGCACAACTGGTACTTAATTTATCTACCCCAAAAGGATGAAAGGCAAAGTCGACCTCGGTGGAATTTGAACTCAGAACATAAAGACAGACGAAATACTGCTAAGCATTTCACCCAGCATGCTAACGTTTCTACCAGCTTGCCTCCTTATCATGGATGAAGATATTAAAAGAAAATATGTCCATAGAAGTATCCAATAAGCTCCCATAATTTGAGTTACCTTACTCTGCTATGCACTTTCCTCTGTCCATATTCTACCTCATTTTCATCACGTATTTAGGAATTTATACATTCAACTAAAGCATTATAAGAAATGCATGACATCATTTTACTGCCTTCAAAGGTAGTTTCAGGCTGAATATTTACGATATATTTAACCAACCTTTGTAGTATTGGGATTTACATTCGATATATTCTAAACTGTGAAGTGCACTGCGTTGCTCTGGTAAAAGACCAAAACTGATTATTTTTTATCCAATCACATTTTATTGGAAAAATGCAAATTTAATTGCAAGCCTTCTGCAGTACATTTTTACACACACGCACACATGCACACACACACACACACACACACACACGTGCATGCATGCACACACAGACACACATACACACACGTGCATGCACACACATACGCACACATACACACAGATTGATAGATGTAGATACATAGATAGATATATATGCTTATATATATATATATGTGTATATATATATATATATATATCATCATCATCATCATCATCATCGTTTTACGTCCGCTTTCCATGCTAGCATGGGTTGGACGATTTGACTGAGGACTGGTGAAATCGGATGGCAACACCAGGCTCCAGTCTGATTTGGCAGAGTTTCTACAGCTGGATGCCCTTCCTAACGCCAACCACTCAGAGAGTGTAGTGGGTGCTTTTACGTGTCACCCGCACGAAAACGGCCA
>NC_068982.1:149263201-149265824 GCF_001194135.2 Octopus bimaculoides | reverse complement strand
ATATATATATATATATATATATATATATATATATATATATATATATAAATACTTATATACATATATAACATACATATATGCATACATATATTTGTACATATATATTTATATATATGTACATATAATGTGCATATACTCATACACCCTCATTAATAAACAACAAAAAAGGCAAAATTTCTTATTTTATTTTAAAATAAAAACATAAAATGGAAATAAAAACCAAGGTTTATTATAATTTAATTGTTATTGTCACAGGATTTTAATTTTTAAAATTTACTTAAAAAATGGTTTTGCTCTATTCATATTTCTTTATTTCCATTATTTTTTCCTTTATGTGAATTTTGTTATTTTCATTTCAATTTTTAAAAGTATTTGTGAGCAAATTTCTTTTTCCATCATGGGATCTTTTTAAAAATAGCTTTTTCGTAATTAGATACTGCAATTTCTTTATCTATTTTAGGCCAAAAGGCTTCCACTTGAGGAAATAAAAAAACACTTGTTACTTTCCAAGCTGGTGAGGATTATTTTAATTCATGTTGAAATTCATAACTGATTCTTCTTGCTGTTGGGATGATTTGAGAAATAACACAAAGAATACATAAGATTGTATAGAAAAAAAAAAAAAAATGGTAAGATTTGAAGCAACTGCAAAATGATAAAAGAATATAGGAGTTTAAAAAAGAAAGAAGTATTCTATTAATTGAGAAAAAATGGTCAACTGATAGAAAGAAAAAGAATTAAGAACTGTGTCTTGGATAACCAGAGACTGAATCTTGACTGTATTGAAGAGATAAGAGAAACTTCAGAAAATTAACCTCAAGATACAGGAAACGGCATCATTACATTGTGGATCCATTTCAAAACTGATGAGCCAATGCTGGAGCTTCTAGGTGGTCACTTTATATATAAGAAATAGCAGCAAATTCTCTCTGTAATTAAACCCTTATTATTTTAAAAAGAAAAAAAAAAGGATTTACACAATAAAGAATGTAGGTTGAGATATAATACAGTGGGGGAAAAAAATTGGATGGCAGCCATGCTGGAGCAATGCCTTGAAGGTTTTAATCAGATAAATTGATCCCAGTACTTACTTTATAAGTCTAATACTTATTTTGTTGGTGTATTTTGTTGAACTGCTAAGTTATGGAGACATTAATAAACTAATACTGTTTATCAAGTGGTAGTTGGACACAAACACAGACACACAGACACAGACACAAACACAGACACACACACACACACACACACACACACACACACACACACACACAATGGGTTTCTAAAATGTTTCCAACTCCCAAATTCACTCAAAAGGTAATGTGCCACACAGTGGGACCAAACCCCAAACCACATGTTTCGCAAAGTCAACTTCTTAACCACACAACCCATGTCTGTGTTCATAGCCATGCCTATGGTCATAATTTGAACACATTTGATCATAGGTCTGATGGATCAAGGCAAGCCTAGGGTTAAACACAATATCTGTAAATGCTATTAGAAGATTCTTGAAGAAGTTGAAGCAAAGCAATTTCTTGAACTTTACATAGGAAAATGTTTTATGCTTTGAAATAAGTGCTATTCTCACAGTTGAGTCATTCACTGTAAGAAAGGCATGCAAAAGTAAAAAAGAATTTTCAGTAACTTTAATAGAAATACAGAGATTTGTATGTCCAAAGAACTGTTACTAACATGAAAAATATACTTTTTAAAATTTGTAAAATAAAATGTATAACATATAAGCTTTTTATCTTTGTTTTATTAATATATTTTAGTGAGTGCACGTAGGAAAACAAATAGAGAGATAGAAAGATAAATATATAGAAAGAGATAGAGGAAGTAAGGGTAGGATAGAGATTTTTATGAACAAATGTATAGATTTACAATATACATGCTTAACTGACTATGTCCATATTTAAATTCACATACACATATTCATACTTATAAATATTTACAATATGTACCCTCCCCCCACCACACACACCTGGACATACAACTATGCAAATTCTAGTTCTGTTATCTATAAGAAGGAATCAGTCAGACGTTCAATATAAATATATTATGTCCTACAAGCACAGATGTAAAGTACATTGGCCTTCTAATATATAACTATATACATTTGTACACTTAGACACATGTATAAACACACACATTTATATATGCAAACATAACCACACCCACACATGGACAGACAGATATATCCAAATACTTACAAATACATATATACATGTACATTAACATGGATATACACATACACAAACACATATGTATGTGTGTGAGCATGTATAGGTGTCTCTCTCTCTCTATATATAGGTATATGTACACACACACACAATATATATATTAATGGGATACTTTTCTTTTTTAAAATCTTGTATTCTTTTATCATTTTGCAGATGTTTCAAATTTTTTTTAATACAATCTTATATATATAGGCGTGACTGTGTGGGAAAAAGCTTGCTTCCTAACCACATAATTCCCAGTTCAGTCCCACTGCATGGTACCTTGGGCAAGTGTCTTCTGTTATTGTCTCAGGCCTACCAAAGCCTTGTGAGTGGATTTGTTATATGGAAACTGAAAGAAGCCCAGCATATATATATATATTTATATATATATATATATATAT
>NC_068982.1:149259850-149261093 GCF_001194135.2 Octopus bimaculoides | reverse complement strand
TGGGAGAGTTTAATTTTGTTTTCTATTTCTAACAGTGTTAGTTTTAATTTAGCCCTATTCCTATCCTCCAGTTCTCTATTTAACTGGTTTGAGACCTTTGTTCTGTGTCTCATAAGGATTTTCCTGTCTCTAGGAATTCTATATATATATATATATATGTATATATATATATATATATCAGGTATAT
The DNA here is from genome assembly GCF_001194135.2 of Octopus bimaculoides. Taxonomy (NCBI): domain Eukaryota; kingdom Metazoa; phylum Mollusca; class Cephalopoda; order Octopoda; family Octopodidae; genus Octopus; species Octopus bimaculoides. The sequence continues at coordinate 149,260,906 of NC_068982.1, read as the reverse complement.
GCAACTGAGGCAGTATGTAATTAGTCATCTATGCATCATATTTAATTTATAGACAGTCAAAAAATCAGCTACAGCACTATTTGGCCAGAGATAACACCTCTTATGAGGTTGCTGAGTTAAGAATACAATAGATATGAGAGAAATCTCTTATATTCATTGTGATCTTAACACATCAAATTCAGAAGGGATGTTATCTCTAGACAAATACTGCAGTAACTACCCTATTGTCAATGTGTATACAATAAATATGATACATAGATAGCTATTACTAATATACTTATATAGTAATATACTAATACTTATGTTGATACATATATTTACATATGGTACATATATTCACACCCACCACATGGACTGACAGACATACACACATGCATTGAGGGAACATCCATTATACAGATATATATGTTATGTTTTCCCATATATGCTCAACTATACACACATATATTCATTCATATATACAGTCTGCCGAGATGATCCGAATACACAACACTTAATAACCTAACGGTGTATCCTTTCTACCCTTCTGATGAGATTTTGCCTAATATAATGATTTAATAATTGCTGTTTCAATCTTTTAAGCTTAATTGAAACAGCTGTAAGAGAATATATTGGATTTTTCCAGCTAATAAATGATACTAATGTTATATCTCCATTTTATAATTTCCTTGATTCATATATATATATATTTTACAGGCAAGAAAGTGAATTTTGAACACGTATAGCTGTGAAAACAGCAAAAAGATTGGCTGTTCCCACTGGTAAAGGGGGTTGACCTGCAAGAGTCCTGTGCTAGTGGTATCTAAAAAGCACTCATGCTGGTGCCATGTTGAAGTGCTTGTGCAGTGCCATGTTGAAGCACTTGTGCAGTGTCATGTTAAAAACACCCAGCATACACTGTAAAATGGTTGGTGTTAGGAGGGGCATCTAGCCTTGGATGCCAAACCAAATCAGGCTGGAACTTGGTGCAGCTCTCCAGCTTGTCAGCTCCGGTAAAACTGTCCAACCTGTGCCATCATCGAAAATGGATATTAAATGATGATATATATATATATA
>NC_068982.1:149250006-149259543 GCF_001194135.2 Octopus bimaculoides | reverse complement strand
TGTGTGTGTGTGTGTGTGTGTGTGTGTGTGTGTGTGTGTGTGTGTGTATATATATATATATATATATATATATATATAATGACAATGACAAACCCATTCTTTAAAACTATTAATATATCTTACACCATCACATTTTACATGATACAATGAACCCTTTACTACTTCCAGCAATATGGAGAGATGTTCAGGCACAGTTGCAGTTCAGGCAACTGAAATACTGGACTCTCTTACAAGCCAACTAATAATTCTGAATAAAATCCTGTCAATAGAAAATGTGGAGTACACAAACTGCATGCATGGCTGTGTGGTAAGAAGCAAGCTTCCGAACCACATGGTTCTGGGTTCAGTCTCACTGTATGATACCTTGGGCAAGTGTCTTCTACTATAGCCTTGGGGCCGACCAAAGCCTTGTGAGTGGATTTGGTTAATGGAAACTGAAAGAAGCCCATCGTATATATGTGTGTGTGTATACCTTTGTACATATGCTTGTCCCCACTACTTCTTCACAACAGGTATTGGTGTGTTTATGTTACTGCAACTTAGCAATTCATCAAAAGAAACCAATAGAATAAGCACCAGGCTTTAAAAAAAATAAGTTCTGGGGTTGATTCATTTGACTAAAAATTCTTCAAAGTGGTGCCCCAGCAAGGCTGCAGTCTAATGACTGAAACAAGTAAAAGATAAATGATATTCAAGAGAATTGCAACTCTGTATAAAAACTGATGCAGTGTAGACAAAATATTTCAGTCCTGTCAGATAGTCTTTCTGATGTGAGTGGTAAGAAAAATGAACTCAATCCATGCTGTGAAGTGGTTTCTGGAAGGAAGAGAATCCATGTGTATAAAACACAGCAAAAACATAGAAGTCAAATTAATGAAAATCCATAATTATATATGCTGTGCTAACACTTACCCTGATAGTTTGTGTTACGCTTGGTAGAAAAGTTGTTAGGTGTGAGAAATCTTTGGCCATTGTCAAGTGATTCCTTTCAGATACATAAAATAGAAATTGAGTTGCAACTGTCAATGTGTAGATATGATGAAAGGTATATCTAGAGAGATTATGCAGATTATAGAACAGAACACGTATATGTAAACTGTGTACAAAAGGTAATATGGAGGGAGAGGGAAGAAGTGAAGTAATAAACCAGGCATCTCACAGGCAAGGAATGCATGTACAAATTTTTCTGGGTATCTTGGAGTTGGTGGATGGAGTAGACGTGCATAAGTGTGGGAACAAAATTTGCTTAGGGGTGCAAGCCCAGGTCCAACCCAAGATGTTCGATGCATTTTCATTGCTCTCCTAAAATTTTAGGGAGTGCAAGTGCATCCCATGCATTCCTTATTCCTGAGTCTACGTAGGCATGCTTAGACAGAAATGGATAGAAAAAATAATTGAGATAGTCTGAGGAAATGACAGAACAGTTAAGTTTAGACTAGTCAAAGGCAAAAATGCTGTAATAGTAGTTTCTAAATATATACCACAAACAGGACAGACACTGGAGAAAAAGAACCATTTCTTTGAGGTCTACTTGCTGACTATCTTGATAACAAATGTCAGGACCTCATTATCATGGCTGGTCACTTTGATGGACATATTAGGCAACTCCATGATGTATATTCCAATATATATATAGTTACTATGGTCATGGTATACTGAATGAAGTAGGGTCAAAGTTCTTAGAGCTTTATGGAGAACTATTTGCAGCATTAACTTCAGGAAATTGACTAATCAGGTGATCACATACATCTCTGGTAACCATATTAGCCATATTGTCTTCATACACATCAAGAAATGCAGCAGACACATAGCAGTGAATACTAAGTCTTCATGTGCTGAAGAATGTGCCATTCAACTGGTCATTAGTGATGTCAAATTGAAAAGTAAATGAGCCAGAAATATTAGACAATCTGGAGAAGAAAAGTATGGAATCCAAAAAGTCTCTTGGCCAGGCATTGATTCAAAGGCATGTAAGGTGATGCTTATGTTGTAAAAGAATAAGTAGAAATCTATAGCTCAGATGGTAGAGTGCTCGCTTAGCATGCAAGAGGTACCGGGATCGATACTCAGATTCTCCAACTTCTCGTTTTCTAATAGAAGTTTTTTAAATGGTGGTGCCCCAGCATGGCTACAGCTTGTGAGCTGAAACTAGATAAAATAAAAATAAATAAAATAAAATAAATGATATTATATACTATATAATATATATATTATATTATACATTATATTATATATATTATATATATTATCAACAGAATATTCATCTCTCTGACCTTGACCATGCTGATAATCTTTTCCTTACAGCTTATTCGATGTGCCAAACTTGTAAACTCCATTCAGAACGTTGCAGTCAAAGTCAGTCTGTTTCTCAATGCAAAAAAGAATGAACGAACATGAAAAAGAAAACCACCTGCCAATTTTTTACAGTGATGGCACACAACCCACATACCTCATGTCCAATATTGCTAGCAGCGAGAAGATTTTCTAAAATGTAAAGGGGTGACTGGAGTACCTGTAACAAGTTGTAAAAGATTTAGCAACCAAGTATTTCAATGTTAACCAGGCTTGCTCTTTTCAGAGCATGTGTAGAAAGCATTCTTCACTATAGAGCAGCAACCTGGACTATGAAAGAGTTATAAGATTGCCTTCATGTTACATATGGTATGCTTCCACTGGGGCTCAAAACATCTCATTATGTAAATACAAGATCTAAGAGAAGACTTCTCAACACATTCCATTCATTTCTACTGTAACTGATCAATGGGGACAGGCTTTGCTGGCCCCAGCTATTGTGCCAAAAACTTGACTATATTAGAGACAAAGACCACATAACTACATTGATGTTGTTATTCTCAAAGACACACAACTTAAAATCAAGGACCTACCAAAACTAGTGCAGATCCCCAACATGGAATGGTGAATACATCTTAGTTATGACCGCTTGAAGAAGAGAAATAACTCTCCAGGTTATGATAAGAAAGTTTAGACTGTCTCTCAATGAAACTCTAGTTTGTCAGTGACGTAGCTTAATCTGGTACTCAACGGATTTAGGGAAGAAATAAAAAACAAAGTAGCAAAGCCTAGTATCTTTAGCTCACAAATTAAAACTAGTGTAGACAAAGGATTTAGGAGATAGAATTCTACTGGTATTTGGAAATTTGTCAGATTCAATATATGAAAAAAGGATAAGGTGCAATTCCATATGGTGTACTCAATGTAAATTATATGCACACATAAGATGTATTGGAATGGCAGGCAAGCTGACTGTGAAAGACGACTTCCTGAGTAAGAGAAGTACAGGGCCAATGAACAGAAAGAGTACTCAGGAAGAAATTCTTCCAAACAGTTGGAAGACACCCCAGAAGTTGACAACTTTCAATGTTACCTAGGTGACACAATTAGTAGTGAAGGTTGATGCTCTGAAAGTATAATAGTAAGAATAAGAATGGTTGGGGAATTCCTGAGCAGGGTAGAAGTTCTAGGGGTGAGCTGTTACTTTTGCTAGAAATAAAGGGATTCTATCTCAGATTGAAGAACAGACTGTAATTGTACCAAATGTACAATTGGAATGTACCAAACAATCAGAATTGAATGAATAGAATGAACAGAAAGGCTAGAAATAAATTATACCATCATGCTTTTCTAGATGTGTAATGTTGGGGAGCTTGAAGACCCATCCAACCCATGCAGGCATGGAAAACTGGATGTAAACATTCTGTTACTGCTTTTGATGATGATGATGTGTATATACATATAACAGAGATGTAGATGATTTCATTTAAATCGACACAACTGGTTTTGGTTTTATGTGTGCGGTTGGCATTTAATGTATGTGTGTGTACACACATGTGTTTACACATGTGCATATGTGTGCGTGTGTGTATGTGTGTGTGTGTGTGTGTGTGTGTGTGTGTGTGTGTGTTTGCGTGCGTAAAATAAATCTACTTAGTGTCTGCAAGTAACGCATAATCTGCATGTTATTTGACATTTTATGTTCTGGAAACATTTTCAAGAAAAAAGAAAATTATGGCATTGTTAAATGTGAAGAAGACATTTGTATGTATGGAAGCATAGAATGGAAAATATTTTCTATGAAAACACAGTAGGTAATTTTTACTTTGATTAAAATGTTTGAGGAGGAAATGAAAATTTATAGAAGAAAAAGAAGAAAATGGAAAGAAAAAAAAAGGTAAAAATTGACAAAAAGGAAAAGAATAAACTTTGATACAACAAAACGAATGCTGTAACAAAATAATAATAATAATAATAATAATCTAGAAACTATCAAAGAGAGTCAACAATACCATTCTTACAATAAATACAGAAAAAAATGAACAGTAAACAATAACAATAAGAAAAAGTAAAGTAAATGGCTTTTGAATTTAAAACTGTGATATAAATAATGACTCTGTGTTCAAGCTAAGTCAGGATATATGTTTATATGTAGGAAGAGGTCACCTGAAGATGGCGAGAAAAGGAACTGATTGAAATAGAGTAAAACAATGAAACACATCATCCTTTGTTTCAGTTTGCTTTCAATGGTTGGCAGTAGTTTGTTTATTGTTAACTTTTATTTGTTAAACACAAGCAGTGGAAAGACACAAATGACTAGACGGTAAGTAACTGTGAAAATAACTGTTATTCTTAGATGTTGATATATAAATTTGTTTCAAGGCTATAAAATGGAGCTGAAGCATGAGTAAATGAGCAAAATGTGTTACCAAAATCAATTGAGCAAGTGCAACTAAAGTTATGTTTCCTGCACAGAATTCAGCAGTAAATATACAGAGTCAAATGGGCATAAAAAATGACAACAAAACACTGGTCATTGATTTTTCTCAAAATTTTCATAGTCGCGGCCAACAAGAGTAAAGCATCTTACATACATATGTAACATATGTATTTTGGTTGTGTCTTATAGACCAAGGAGTGGAGGCGCAATGGCCCAGTGGTTAAGGCAGTGGACTCGCGGTAATAGGATCGCAGTTTCAATTCCCAGACTGGGCGTGTGAGTGTTTATTGAGCGAAAGCACCTAAAGCTCCACGAGGCTCCGACAGGGGATGGTGGCGAACCCTGCTGTACTCGTTCACCACAAATTTCTCTCACTCTTTCTTCCTGTTTCTGTTGTACCTGTATTTCAAAGGGCCAGCCTTGTCACACTGTGTCACGCTGAATATACCCGAGAACTACGTTAAGAGTACATGTGTCTGTGGAGTGCTCAGCCACTTGCATGTTAATTTCACGAGCAGGCTGTTCCATTGATCAGATCAACTGGAACCCTCGACATCGTAAGTGATGGAGTGCCAACAACAACAACAAATATAGACCAAGGAAAAAATTCACTAGTCTGTGAAGATCAAACTGCAAATTACAGCATCAATTTTGACTGATATAAGGAAAGTCAGTGCACAGAGTTTGGGCAGATATACTATTGTTGTGATTTTCACAGGCCATATTTGAAAATGAATGATTCACTCCTCAAAATTCATTTCTTTATTCCTAATCCCTCAATATAAAATATTCCTTTCAGTTTCAACTTCTTCAGTCTCCTGGGATTCAAGAGGTATTCAATATTATTTCTAATGTTGATCTTCTGTCTCTTCATTAGGTGATACTATTTATGAAAGCCATCCACCCATTAGCAATAAAGAATCTATCTGGGAAATCTGATTCTTTCATGCATATGATGGACCCATTTCTTTAGAACTCTTCTACTTCAAGATCTTTACTTATATACTAATACAGCCAACTCTCTGTTGGACTTTCTGATTGGTGATATCATCATACAATTGTATCTGTGTGGAATCACTCCTGGTTATATGGTTACAGTTTATTGCCCTGAAGTTGTAGTTGTGGTAGAAGTAATACAGCCTCACAGATTTTAATTTTTGCATAGAGGTAGTCATTTAATGTGAAGTAGAACACTGATGTAGGATATATAGATGGCTTGGCTGGTTGTTTGAATTGTTTCAATCACTGAAGCAAGGAAGCAAGGTCTAGAATCGAAGGGCCTTAGCGATGAAAGGTAGACTGTATGATGCATGTGTGTGAACTGCCATGCTACATGGCAGTGAAACATGGGCCATGACTGCTGAGGACATGCGTAGGCTTGAAAGAAATGAAGGTAATATGCTCTGCTGGATGTGTAATGTCAGTGTAAGCACACTGAGAGAAAAGTTGAACATAAGAAGCATCAAATGTGGTGTGCAAGAGAGATGACTGTGCTGGTATGGTCATGTGTTACGTATGGATGAGGATAGCTGTGTGAGGAAGTGCCACTCCCTGACTGGTGACAGGTAAAAAGTACCATCTGACTGTAGCTGATGCCAGTACCTCCTGACTAGCTCCTGTGCTGGTAGCACATAAAAAGCACTATCTGAACGTGATCGACGCCAGGACCGCCTGACTGGCCCCCATGCCAGTGGTACGTGAAAAGCATCATCTGAATGTGGCCGATACCAGTACCCACTGACTGGCCCCAATGCTGGTGACATGTAAAAAGCACTATCTGAATGTGATTGATGCCAGGCCTGCCTGACTGGCTCCTGTGCCAGTGACACATAAAAAGCACCCACTACACACTCAAAGTGGTTGGTGTTAGGAAGGGCATCCAGCTGTAGAAACATTGCCAAATCAGATTGGAGCCTGGCACAACCTCTGGCTCTCCAGACCTCAGTCAAACCGTCCAACCCATGCCAGCATGGAAAACGGACGTTAAACGATGATGATGATGATGATGATGATGACTGAGGTTAGAGGTCAACCATTTGAGAATGGTACCCCATGATTTCTAGATTGCTCACTAATCTCATGAGCATGCTTTTAACGGTGCTACATAGCTATGGAAGAGTACATTCTGGTAATGATAGGATGATAGAAGAGCTAATGGCTATTAAGTTTTGTCAAATTTGCTCAAAATAACACAGTGATTGATCTTTTGATTTGCTATACAAGCATAGTCCTCATTAAAAAAACAAACGAAGAATAAATTTCTGCAGCATCCTAGTCTCCACAACATGTCCTTGTAGACTGAACAGTAAATATCTAAGCAATGTTTTATCTATCTATCTATCTATCTATCTGTCTGTCTGTCTGTCTGTCTGTCTGTCTATCTATCTGTGTGTGTGTGTTTTTTTATGTGCATGTGTGTATATGTGTATGTATGTATGCTCAGCTGTCAGGCCCCAGTGTCAGCTTTGGCATGATTTCTACAGCTGGATGCTCTTCCCAATGTCAGCCATTTTACAGTGTGTACTGGCTGCTTTTTTTCTTTGACACTGGTACTTGTGAAGTTGTCATGTAATTTGCAAGACAATGGAAACAAAAGAAACGAAACGGCCCCCTCAACTGAGTGGGAGTGTATTTGAGAGAGAAGGAGAGATGGCTGGGGTTGGTTCAGGTCTCTGCATTCATCATGATCTGCACAAAGAGAATGGGTGAGAGCATGCATCCTTGTTGCATGCTACTAATGGATATAGAAGTCTTCAGTGAGTTCATGTTTGACGATAATTATTATGAAATTCTGGGGGGCAGCTTTGCTTTCTGGGGATAATTCACTGCCTCTGAGAAACCCAAAACTTTGGAATGATCTATGTAAATAACATAAATATTTGTCTTTTATTCATTGCATCTTTCCTGCACCAGTCTAATTGTGTCCATCCATGTCCATTATACTTTGATCAAGTTGAAACATAACATTGTAACTTAGAGTTATTTTTGTGAGATTATTGATGGTAAGAGTTAGGGCTTTTTTAGTTATAGACAGTAATGAAACACATGCTACTTTATTCCAGAAAAACATGGATATGTTAGTGCTTCAGATGTCTAATGATATCTCAGCTTCTTCCTTGATGTTAGTTTAGGTGTGAAGTATTTCCAATGTTTTTATGTCAGTTTGGAATATATATTCCAGAAAATATTCTACCTTTAAAATACGTTTTGCTGCAGCTAATCTGTTTTATGGTGTTTGAAACTTCATCTATAGACATGAATATGCTGAGTTTGTATGTAAGATGAAAACTTGGATACTTTTTCTATGTATATCCTGGTTTTAGAGAAGATACACTGCATCACTGAGTGTCATAAGAAGTGACTAAAAGGGATAGTAATCAGAAAGGTATCTGGCTATTAATTACTGCCTCAGTAAAACCGTCCAACCCATGCCAACTTGGAAAAACAAATGTAAAAAAACTGATGGTGATGACTGCTGAGAGATTTCTCCCAGTATGAACTATTTTCATTTGTTGATAAAGAGTTGAAAATCTAGCTGAAGTATTCATTCCACCTGTTGTTGGTCACTGTGACTCTTCCTGGCTGCCAACATAGTAAAATTTGGGGATCCAAATTGGATTTTATTCAAAAGAGGAATTTATGTTGTTTCCATTAGGGACGCTTTATATTTTCCTTTTCTTCTTTGTTTACCAATTGTCTTGCAACTTTTAGACTTCCCACTGGAGTGAGGTCTGAAAGAACACATGTCCCTTTCTCTCAGGGATGGGGCTTGAGTAATTTTACATTTCATAAATGCATTGATTTGTAATAGGGCCTCCAAGACTGGTGGTAAGGAGGGAGAAAGCTATCTTCAAACAGATACCCCAAAACTGTTCTGAATTCTTGCAACAGAGTTGAACTGCTGAAGTCACTCAAAGTGCCTGGTGGTAATGTTAAACTAAGTGATAAGCAAAGTCTACCACTCAAGTATGTCATGGAGGGATCTGAGTCCAGAAAGTAAAGAGCTGGAAAAATACCACAAGGCTTCTGGTCGAATGTTCTTATAGTTTCACCAATTCAAAAAACATAGATTTGTTACATTTTTATTAATCTCAAAAGAAGGAAAGGTAAATAATGACCTTCGTGGAATTTGAACTCAGTGTGCTGAGTGTTGGAACAAATATCATGAAACATGCTGTCCAATACTCTAATGATTCAGTAAGTTCACCAATTAACCAAACCAGCATGGTTTTGGTCCCTTATAAACCATTCTTAAAACTTCTTCAAAATTCTTAGATATTGCAGTTTAAGATAAGCATATTGTAACCAGTTTTGTTCAAAAATATTGCAGCTTTTAGATATAAATATTTGATTTTAAAATGCAGTCTTAGCATTCAACCATGCTAGTGCAGAGAAGTGAGAGAAAAACAAGTTCTTGCTGTGTGGAAGTTATGTCGTAACATTTCTTTAGCAATAATCATATATCCCTCTATGAGAATTTGTTCCAAAACATTACTGACATCTGAAACCAGAAAAATACAACCTATATGATTATGCTATCTGCTCTGCTTTAACTGTTATATAATGTGGTTCTTTCTTGAGAAATTGTGGAGTTTGAGTTTGAAACTGTTCTGCCACTAGAGATTAATAAATTCTTGCAAATCTGGGCTTGGTAAAGATTTTTGGTTGTCTTAGAGAATTTTGTGTTATCTATTCATATATAAATATATATATATATGTATATATGTGTGTGTTTGTGTGTATGTGTGTGTGTGTATATTTATATATGTATATATATATATGTATGTATGTATGTATGTATATAT
>NC_068982.1:149247637-149249717 GCF_001194135.2 Octopus bimaculoides | reverse complement strand
TTTCTATAGACGGTGTGTATCTGTGATGAGTGAACAAATGCTTTTATACAATAGATTTTTTTTTCAAAGTGAACTGAAGCTGTCTTCTTTGCAGCGTACAATAAAATAAAATAAAATAAAAAAATAATAAAAAAAATCTTGTAAATAATTTTATGCTTTATATAGCCAAGCAGTCTTGGTTTATTTTGGTGCCTGTTCTTGTCAAGAACATATGTGGTGTACGTTTGATTTCTGTGTTTGTTTGTATATGATTATATTTTTTCAGAATATTTATGTGCATATGAATTCCATATATTCCATTCTGTTCAGTCATTTTCAGTCCCTAACTCAACACTGTCTCAATATGTCATTGCTCATATGAGGTGGTGAGCTGACAGAATCGTTAACTTAGTAGCATTTCTCCCAACTTTATGCTTTGAGTTCAAGTTCTTCTGAGGCTGACTTTACTTCCCATCCTTTCAGAGTTGATAAAATAAGTACCATTTGAACACTGGGGTCGATGTAACTGACTTACAAACTTCCTGAAACTTGCTGGCCTTGTACCAAATTTCGAAACCAATATGTCATCCAGTTCTATATTTAAGAGATGAGGAACTATGTACATTATTTAGATTATTTACATTTGACGGATATTTGAACCAAATTCGATGACTGGCACCCGTGCCAGTAGAGTGCTAACAGCACCATCTGAGCAGGATCACTGCCAGAGCAGCAGTCTTGCTCCCGTGCCGGTGGCGTGTAAAAAGCACCATTTGGGCGTGATCATTTCCAGCTTCGCCTTACTGGCACTCGTTGCCGGTGGCATGTGAACAACACATTGGACTGACTCCTGTGCAGGTGGCACGTAAAAAACACCATTTGAGCATGGCCGTTGCCAGTACCGCCTGACTGGCCCTCATGCCAGTGGTACGTAAAACGCACCCACTACACTCTTGGAGTGGTTGGCGTTAGGAAGGGCATCCAGCTGTAGAAACTCTGCCAGATCAGACTGGAGTCTGGTGTAGCCATCTGGCTCGTCAGTCCCCAGTCAAATTGTCCAACCCATGTAAGCATGGAAAACGGACGTTAAATGATGATTCTGATGATGATGATGATCTTGTTTGTTGTTAATACAATGTTTCAGCTGATATACCCTCCAGCCTTCTTCAGGTGTCTTGGGGAAATTTCGAACCTGGGTTCTCATTCCTAAGGTATTTTTCGATGTTATTATTATTATTATTATTATTATTATTATTATTACTATTATTATTCATGTCATTACCTGGAATCGAACTCGGAACCTTGGGGTTAGTAACCTGCGCTCTTAACCACTATGCCATATGCCCGTGGGCATAAATAATATAAAGAATATATCATTGCACATTGTAGGCCTGCTTGTCTAATATTAGCCGATTAGACAGATGCTCCAGGGGTCAGGTGATTACCCATGCTCATTGGCACCAATGCAGAATCTAAACTCAGAATAGAAAGAGTTGGAACAGATTCCACAAGACATCTTATGCAGTATTCTAATGACTCTGGCAATCAACACTTGCAAGATTGACTTTGGAAGGACTTGAACTCAGACATAGAAAACTGGAACAAATACTAACTGTCCTAATATGTTATATATACTTTTATGTATTTGAGTATGTTTGTTCTATTCTTTATGAAAATGTCAGCGTGTACCTTGATCTATGAGTTTGTAAATCTATAGGTGTGCATATACATATATGCAACAATATGTGCACACGAATACTGTTTGTATGTGTGTCTGTTTGCTTTTATGTCTATTTTTCCATGCTTGCATGGGTTAGATGTATATATATGCTGAGACCCCCTTCGGTCATGACTGACCATGGGATTGCACCTAGAAAGTTACCCTCCCAGGCACAAGTCCGGGCAAGGTTGTTTATGGAAGACCAGTAGTCGCCCATACATACCAGTCTCCCCTCTCCATGCCAGCAGTGTTATCCAAGAGAGAGGCAAAGGCCGATACAGCTTGGCACCTGTGAGGTCACAACTCATTTCTAAAGTGTCTTGCTCAAGAACACATGCGCCTTCATTATATATATATATATATATATATATATATATATAT
>NC_068982.1:149225535-149238035 GCF_001194135.2 Octopus bimaculoides | reverse complement strand
TAAAAAGGCTTTACATCATCATCATCATCATCGGTTAACGTCCGCTTTCCATGCTAGCATGGGTTGGACGATTTGACTGAGGACTGGCAAGCCAGAAGGCTGCACCAGGCTCCAATCTGATTTGGCAGAGTTTCTACAGCTGGATGCCCTTCCTAACGCCAACCACTCCGAGAGTGTAGTGGGTGCTTTTACGTGCCACCGGCATGAAGGCCAGTCAGGCGGAACTGGCAACGGCCACGCTCGAAATGGTGTATTTTACGTGCCACCTGCACAAGAGCCAAGCGGTACTGGCAACGATCTCGCTCAAATGTCTTTTCACGTGCCATATTTTCAATTGACCATGCATTATCTGGTAGTTTTCAGATTTTGAGGTGATTGTTTACTTTTAGAATGACACTGTAGGATAGGTGTGAGAGGTCAGATCTGACCAGTTCGAGCATTAAATAAGGAGAATATTTGGGCTGGGTATGGCTGTTTTAAATTCTAAAAAGTTAAAGCTATGATGGTGTATATATATGAAAGAAGGTGATGACTAAGAGGGAAGGAAGTTGAGAGGATGAAAGGAAGGAAAATGTGAGTATGATTGGGGAGAACCAAGTAACAGGAGTGAGGGGTTGTAGGATAAGGAGAATGAAAAAGAGGCAATGATAGACAGCTAGATGCCAGTTGTTGGTAAGGAGACTGAATAGAAAGGAAATAAGATGAGTGGTATGATGGGGAGGTGGGAGTGATAGGAGGAGATAGAATAATGTAGGAGAGAATAATGGAAATGAGGAGTGATATATCTCAACAAAAGTAATAAAGGTTGGAGTAATGGGAAGATGGGAAAGACTGAAGAAAAAGAGAGGGAGAGAGAAAGAGAGAGAGAAAGAAAAAGATAGACACATAGAGAGAAAGACAGAAAGAAAGAAAGAGAGAGAGTGAGAGAGGGAGAAAGGGTGAATGAGTGATAGATAGTCTGACAAATGTGTGATGGTAATGAGCAATAAAGAGAATGAATGATGGCTAGCAGTAAAGAAGGGTGATAGCTTGGTTATTGGATACGGATTGAATGCCATCCTTCATAATACATCATTTGATCTACCCCTTACTTCTCGGATAGAAATCCTTTGTTATTAGTAAAAAACACCCTGAGCATTTTCTACATCATTCTTATTCCGTGTGATATATATATATTTTACTGATATATATATATATATGTGTGTGTGTGTGTGTGTATGTTTTTGAAAAAATGAATGGAGATGGCTTTTCTGATAATTTTTCCACTAATAATTAGATGTTTATAAGTTTACAATGTACATGTATATATGTGTTTATATATGTATTGTGTCTTCTTCTTCATCATCATCATCATCGTCGTTTAACGTCTACCTTTCATACTGGCATGGGTGGGATGGTTTAACAGGAACTTGCCAGGCAGAAGCCTGTACCAGATTTTTGTGATTGTTTTGGCAAGGTCTTTACAGCTGGATGCACTTCCAAAGGCCAACCAATTTTCATTGTGGACTGAGTGCTTTTAAGTGGCACCTTCAATTATGGGTCACCAAGTAACTTGCAAGACAAAAGTCTTTGAAAAGGGGAGGTGATCCTGTGTGGAGGAGGTGATCCTGTGTGGAGGCGGTGATCCTGTGTCAGATGAAAGGTTATAATGAGACAGAGAGACAGAGAGACAGAAACAGGTGTCTTGCTGTAGAGGAGGTATAAGGTTACCTAGCCGGAGAGAGAGAGGGAGAGAGAGAGGGAGAGAGAGAGAGGGAAAGAGAGAGAGGGAGAGAGAGAGAGGGAAAGAGAGAGAGGGAGAGAGAGGTATATCTTTTACTTGTTTCAGTCATTTGACTGCGGCCATGCTGGAGACTGCTTTTAGTCGAACAAATTGACTCCAGGACTTATTCTTTATAAGCCTAGTACTTATTCTGTTGGTCTCTCTTGCTGAATTGCTGAATTACTGGGATGTAAACACACCAACATCAGTTGTCAAGCGATGGTTGGGGGGACAAACACAGACACACAAATATATACATATATATATATATTTATATATATGCATACACATGATGGGCTTCTTTCAGTTTCTGTCTGCCAAATCCACTCACAAGGATTTGGTTGGCCCGTGGCTATAGTAGAAGGCACTTGCTCAAAGTGCCATGCAGTGGAACTGAACCTAGAACCATGTGGTTGGGAAGCAAGCTTCTTACCACACAACCTCTCCTGCACCTATAATTCATGTGTGCGTATGTGTATGTGTGTATGTGCATGCACACATGTGAGTGTGTGCATTTTTGTGTGTGTGTGCGCACGTGTATGTGAGGGTGTGTGCATGCACATGTGTATGTGTGTGTGTGCATGTGTGTGCGTGCGTGTGTGTGTCAGTGTGTGTGTGTGTGTGTGTGTGTGTGTGTGTGTGAGTGTGTGTGTGTGAATATACATATCATTAAAGTTGTTCATAATTGTAATCTAAATAATATATCCATGGCTGATATTGCTAGAGGTCATTCTGTTGCCATAGCAACTGAATCTAGTGTGAAAATCTTTGGACATTTACGTGGTATTTTTTTAACCTTTGTTGAGAGAGGAAGTGCACAAATATTTAATGCACATTGTGCAACAGTTGTGCAGTGATGCAGTAATGGAAATGGCTTTAATACTTTAACGATGAACATTTTGAACATTTACTATATTTTAAGCCACAGAATATTAAGTAAGTTGCAGAACAAATAGTTGATGTGATAAAGAAGAAGAAGAAAAGTTACACAGATGCACACATATGTATGCACAGATGCACACACACGTGCACACACATATACATACATACATACATACACACACGCAGTATGACTTCCTTATTTTTTTGGAGATTAAGCAGTCCAGTCAAACAAGAAAGGACACACTGTATAAGAATGGAGAGTATAGCCTGCTTCATGTATACAAAGTTTATTTAGCAGTTGTACACACAATCTCCTCCCCCCTCCCCCTCCTCCTCCTCCTCCTCCTCCTCATCACTTGTATGGCAAGACTAAAGATCCTTCTCAGCCTTATGTTGGCACTGTCATTTGCCAAATGCTTTATGGAGCATGCTAGGCATGTGTCATCTTGTCACCAACACCACAGAGTCTACATTGCCTCTGGCAAGACTAAACAATCCTCTCTTCTCTACATTTTATCTATTCATTAATTACTCATTTTGCAGAGTGAACAGTGTACATTTTACCATTGTACTAGAAAGGTTCTCTTCTCTTTGGCAATAATAAAAACAATTCTTCATTACCCAGTGTTATCTCTGTTCATTTTTTCACCAGCACCATAGGGTCGTTCTATCATTTAGAATTAGAGAATGATGGAAGAGAACTGGAGCAAGCGGGCAATAAGGGAAAGGTTAATACAAATAGAACTAAAGTGCAAAGAGTAAGATGGTGGAGGAGAAGGTAAAAGAAGATAAAGAGTGATAGAATGCTATATGACCATTGTTGGTAAGGAGATTGAATATAAACAGCATGAGCTGTTTGATGGTGGAAGAGTAGTAGCAGGGAGGTAAGATGAAAAAAGGGAGCATACCAAATGTGGGGGACTGTGTGCTGAATGGCACTAAAGATAGATGATGGTGAGAAAGTAGGAATGATGAATAGTGGCTGTGTGGTAAGTAGCTTGCTTACCAACCACATGGTTCCGGGTTCAGTCCCACTGCATGGCATTTTGGGCAAGTGTCTTCTACTATAGCCTCGGGCCGACCAAAGCCTTGTGAGTGGATTTGGTAGACAGAAACTGAAAGAAGCCCGTCGTATATATGTATATGTATATATATATGTGTGTGTTTGTGTGTCTGTGTTTGTCCCCCCTAGCATTGCTTGACAACCGATGCTGGTGTGCTTGTGTCCCCGTCACTTAGCAGTTCGGCAAAAGAGACCGATAGAATAAGTCCTAGGCTTACAAAGAACAAGTCCCGGGGTCGATTTGCTCGACTAAAGGCGGTGCTCCAGCATGGCCACAGTCAAATGACTGAAACAAGTAAAAGAGACTAAAGGAGTATTAAGAATGAATGATAGGAAATTTGGAGTATAGATGTGATGATGGTATGGGATGGGGAAATTGAATGTAAACAGATCTGACTGAATGCCATCTTACAATATAGAGATATCATAACAGGAAGTAGATGGAGTGATAGTAGGGAGGGGTTCTATCTAGTACAGTGTTACCCACATACAATCACTTTTCATACTTTGTCCCCTCTCTATCTCTTTCATTCTGTCTGTGTCACTCTCTGCATACACACATGTATATATGTGCTTTTATGTGTGTCACCTCACCACCAGCCAAATTTCCTCCCTATCATGAACTATACCTACCTTCTTCACCACCCAGCTCTTTCAGACTACCCAACCATGTCATCTCTCCCGCTTGTCCTCCCCCTCTCAACTGTATTATCATTACCCTAACTGCTATTGTGGAGTTCCTGAAGTAGATCCAACAGTAGTGTACCACAACCGAAGATGACAACAGGAAGCCTAAACTGTGGCGGTGCTCTACTCAACATTTAAACGCACTAATTGACTTATACCTATTTGTCCAAATTATTAATTATTATATCATCATCATCAACATTTAACGACTGTTGTCCATACTAGCTGGGTTGAACGGTTTGACCGGGCTGGCATGCTGGAAGGCTGCACTAGACTCCAGTCTGATTTGGCATGGCTTTCTATGGCTGGATGGCCTTCCTAACGCGAACCACTCAGAGAGTGTAATGATATATATATATATATATATATATATATATATATATATATATTTATATATATACATGTATGTGTCTGTGTAGTTGTGCCGAAATGGCTATGACTGTGTGGTTAAGAAGTTAGCTTCCCAACCATATAGTTTCAGGTTCAGTCCCACTCTATGGTATGATCAATGGTCTTTTACTGTGGCTTTGAACCCCCCAAAATCTTGTCAGTGGATTTGGTGGATAGAAACTAAAAGAAATCTATTGTATGTATGTATGTATGTATGTTCTCTTTTTAATTTAAAATAAATTTTGACTGACCTCCTATTTAATAGAAAGGTTGTAAAGAAAAACAGTTTTGTTAGGGAGTAGAGATGAGAAACAAAAGACAGGCAGAAAGTATATCATCATCATCGTCGTCATCATCATCAACATCATCATCATCATCATCATCATCATCATCATCGTCATTGTCATCATCATCATCATCATTTAATGTCCGTTGTAAATGTTATTCGGAGACAAGATGCAATATGCAAGAAATTAAGTTTTAATGTATACTGAGAGATACAAGAAAGTATCTTTGGTTAAGCCTGAGTGACAAGGATACCAAAAATCCTTTTATGACTGAAATAAGTGAATGCGAACAACAAAAGACAACATGGATATATGTCCAAAATAGAAGATAGAATAAAATACTGGATCCTTGTCTTTGAGCAAGTAAAAAGATTGAAGGGAGGTAAGATAAAGATTGCTTCCCGAGTAAACAAGAGAAAGGATGAGAAGAATCCAGAGCAGAAACGAGGAGAAGAAGGAAAGTGGGAAAAGAAATGGACTGAATTGTAGAGAAAGAGGTGATAGGGTATGAAAAAAAAAAGGAAGAAGAGGAAAAAAGAGAGAGAAAAGTATAGAAAGAAGAGAGCGAGAGAGAGAGTGAGTGAGAAAGAGAGGGTGCATGAGTTCACAGCAGAGCTAAGAATATAACAGTAAGAAAAAGAGGTTGTGAGCATCAATATTCAAATTTAGAGAAGATATAAATGATGCTGTGATATTTGTGCATTTTGTCAAATCACTTTCAAGTGTATGTGTCCCCAGCTAGCAATGAAATCTGTGGACAGGATTTTAATTTTACCAAGAAAATGCCCAGCATTAGTACGATCATCACACACTTATTTACAAATAGCAAGAAATGACTCAAATACGGTATATTTATTTAACAAGAAATTCCTTTTAAAAGTTGTTCCATTACAACAGAAACATATATGCTATTTAAGATACTCACTTCCCAACTTTTAAAAATGTATTTTTGTATAACACAGAGATTGCAGATAACTACGTTGATTGATTTGATCAAATTTTGTGAAGTATGTGAAAGCTTTGAGAATGAAATCTATGGCAATGAGTATGATTTGTCATGAAAAAGTTCTGCTCTAACACAATCATCATAGATTTATTTACAACTTAGTTTGAAATGGCTAGAACATAAAACATGTATTCAGCAAGAAATTCCTTTTAAAATCAATTTCCTCAAGAAAGACATGGCTGCAAGATTAAGAAGTTCAGTTTGCAATCATCTGGTTGTGTGTTTGACTCGAGGACCCATAGAATAAAAAATAATGTGAAAAACAAGCGAGGGTTGGTGACAGGAAGAGTATCTGGTTGCAGGAAATCTGCTCCAACAATAGTACCATTCTACCTGCACATTTATATGAAGTGAGATGTAGGCTATTACAAAGAAGGGAAGAACATCATTTAGCTATGACACAAAGGGCTATGGAATTATCCCTGCTAGTATTATCATTATGAGAGCATACTTGAAATGCAATAATTTGAGAATGGAGCAGAGTGAATGTGATTGCAGAATACTGAAAGCACAAGTTCCATTGGGCTGGAGATGCTGTAAAGATCACGGGTAATATGTGACTGGTATCTTAGAGATTGAAAAATACCCCTCGGATGATGGGAGGATGATTTAGTTAAATGGTTTGGGCCAAGATGGAAGAGAATGGTGCGATCAAGAAAAAATTGGAAGTGCACTGTGACCAGCAATGGTAGTCTGGTTGATACAGTGATACAGTGATACATATATATATATATGGCATCATGTAAAAGCATTCATGCAGGTTCATGTAAAAGCACCAGTGCACTACCATGTAAAAGCAGCCAACACATTCTGTAAAGTGGTTGGCATTAGGAAGGGCCTCCAGCATGGACATCGGATGTTAAATGATGATGATGATGATGATGGTGATGATGATGATATTGTTGGCACTCCGTCGCTTATGATGACGAGGGTTCCAGTTGATCCGATCAACGGAACAGCCTGCTCGTGAAATTAACGTGCAAGTGGCTGAGCACTCCACAGACACGTGTACCCTTAACGTAGTTCTCGGGGATATTCAGCGTGACACAGTGTGACAAGGCTGACCTTTTGAATTACAGGCACAACAGAAACAGGAAGTAAGAGTGAGAGAAAGTTGTGGTTAAAGAGTACAGCAGGGTTCGCCACCATCCCCTGCCGGAGCCTCGTGGAGCTTTAGGTGTTTTCGCTCAATAAACACTCACAACGCCCGGTCTGGGAATCGAAACCGCGATCCTATGACCACGAGTCCGCTGCCCTAACCACTGGGCCATTGCGCCTCCACGATGATGATATATATATCTATATATATATACATACAGTCATACAGTCATTGAAACCATGTTAAAACTAAGACACTGGGGCATGATATAGTCTTTCAAACTGTTGGATCTTGATTAACTATTGAACCCATACCAATATGGAAGGCAAAATAATGATGAAATGTCAATTCTTCAAAATTCTTTGCAAGATAGATAACAAAGTAACAAATATGCTCAACAGTTTACAAGTTCACCTTTTAGTTTATTGTATATTTATTTTCTGTATTAGCATGACTGGGATAGTTTGTTTCATTTAATCAGGGGCATACATTATGGATGTGCTAAGTGCTAACCACCTGCCAAAGATGGTAAATTTTCTTTATGATAATTCTTTTCCTCAAGTGTCATTATCTAATCTGGCCATAATTATTTTCAAATGAAATATTACACAAGGACATGCAGGCCAGGTTAGAGTCCTATTATGTGCAGAAATACCCTTAAGTATGTATGCTTATACTGATGCTATGGTAGTAGACTTAGTCCAACAGGACACCTTGTGACAACAGCCCCTACATACCAATGGTTTAAATTAAAATATTTGTCTATATTTCACAATTGTATTTCCTGCCAGTTGCTAACATCTCAGGTGTGAAAAACTAATGGATCCTATTTGCCAGTCTGCTAGTCTCATGCAGTCACAGTTTACATTCCTTGATAAAAGGAAGTGGTAGTTCGATTCCCAGACCAGGTGGTTTTGATATGTTTGAGAGCAAAACATTTCATTTTATATGGCTCCACTTCACTCAGCTGAAAATGCATACCAGTGACTTCTGAGAAGTTAACCCTGTGAAAAACTGGTGTTCCGTTTAGGGGTAGAGGTATTTGTACTTGCAGTCACTTATATATAATGGAAAATGGGGCAAACTCCAGCCTTAATGAGCCAGTAGGCCTATGACAGATCTAAGACCAAAGAGTTAGAAGAGCTAAAACAATAGTTATAGTTGTGTCTGAAATCTTGACAATTGTCATTAACAGGAGAGCATCTGCATAATATGTTGGGTTTAACCCTTTAGTATTTAAGCTGGCCCAAATATTCTACCTGTTTTATGTTCAAACTGGCCAGTTCCAACCTCTCACACCTACCCTACTATATCATTCTGACAACAGACAATCACATATTTGACTTCAAAACAAGTGAATAAATGTGCATTACATTTGACAGAGTAATTTGATTGCTAAAGGGTTAAAGAATGGCTCGTGCAATGTTAGACGTGTTAAAGAAAATCAAATGTTCATGTATTCAATGGTAGTAAGAGAATTAGATTAAAAGTTTGTATGTCACAATTTCAGTAATGCAACATTATGTGCGACTTATATATAATGATATTAGAAAATTTAACGGTTTAATAATTACTGTCATAGTTATAAATTATTTATGGAAATAACTTCTGTCTGGTTAACTTCTGTATGACAGAACACTGAAAACGACCAAATTAATTGACAATTTTTCTGTTTATTTCTCTACTCATGAATGATTGCCACCCAAGTTTTATTTGCTGTTGAGTATATTTGCTACTTATGGGGTGAGTAGAGGGTGGATCAGCCAGGTCAAAGTTCAGCTTCAGTGACCAAATCTAGTGATGGAACAAATAACAATGTTCCACAAATTTTGAAGAGTAGCTTGATTACAGATTTTATTATTTTCTAATTTAGTCTTATCCTAAAAGTATGTGGCTTCAAATTTTGGCACAATGCCAGCCTTTTGGGAGTGAGGAGTTAAGTTGATTACATCGCCATCAATGTTCAACAGGTATTTGATTTATCAACCACGAAAGGATGAAAAGCAATGCTGACTTTGGTGGAATTTGAACTCAGAATGTAAAGATAGTTGAAATGCCCAGAAAAAGTAAGGTAGTTCTAATACTAACATATCTTTGCTCCAGAATTGAAACAAGAAAGTTGGAGAATGAAATTTTGGAAACTAACTACAGAAAGTAGGCCTCTAAGAAAAAAAATAATGATTCCTATTCAAGTCACTAGATCTTTGTCAAACCACCAAAAGTATAATAATGGTTTCAAAGTTTGGCACAAGACCAACAATTTTAGGGGAAGGTGTAAGTCAGTTACATTGCTCCCAGTGCGCAATTGGTTATTTGTTTTATCAACTCTGAAAGGATGAAAAAGGCAAAATCAACCTTGTGGTGGAATTTGAATTCAGAGTATAAAGATGGATGAAATGTGGCTAAGCACTTTGCCTAGCATGCTAATGGTTCTGCCAGCTTGGTGTCTTATAGAAAGTATAATCATATATGCAATAATAGAAAGGATTATTATAGCAAGTATGGTTTTATTTTCAGTGTAAGGATGACAATGGTAACGATGATGACGATGATGATGATGATGAAGGGGAGGAGGAGGAGGAAGGAAAGTAGTGGTGGAGTGGTGAAAGGGAAATAACAATAATGACATAAATATATATTGCTACTTGCATAAAAGGAAGAGGCTGTTTTTCTCTTGTATTATTCTAATTTTTTGTATTTCTTCCCTCCGTCCACACATTCATCCAGCAGTTACTTTATACCATTTTCTAGGTCTATAGTATACAGTGCTACTTGTCAGATTTGCCAAAGTAATTGATTAAACTGTTTAGCTTAGTCCAAATTAACACCTTGCCATGCTTTCCAATAAGAAAGGCCAAGTAATGCTTGTTTGGTGATTGTAGAAGAAGATATGGCATGGCTTTCCTCTAATGAAATTTTATTGCCTTCTTTGGATATATTAGAACTGGTTGTCATTTATACGGAAAGTAAGCTAAAATGACATAATAGCTGTGTGGTTAAAAAGTTTACTTTGCAACCACATATTTTCAAGTTCATTCCCACCACATGGCTCTATTGGCAGGATTCTGCCACTATATCCTTGGGTTAACCAATATCTTGTGAATAGAATTAGAGAATCTCCCTATCTCTTTTTTTCTACACATCAAAAGCATAAAAGAAGTGTTTTATATTTTTATAATTTCCTCTCACAGTCAGTCTTTCTAATATTGGTTTCAAATTTTGGCATGAGACCAACAGTTTAGAGTACTTATTTTATTGAAGGGACAAAAGGCAAAGTTGACCATAGTAACATTTGAACTCAGAACATAAAAATGGACGAAATGCTACTAAGCATATTGCCCTGTGTGCTAATGTCTCAGCCAGCTTGTTGCCTTTCGGGTTCTTAATATTGATTTCAAATTTTGGCACAAGGCTATTAGTTTCAGAGGAGAAAGCGAGCTGATTGTATCAATTCTAGTGCACAACCGGTCCTCCTTTTATCAACCTCAGTGGCATCTGAACACAAAATAAAAAAATAGATGAGATGCTCACTAAACATTTTGCCCAGCATGCTAATAATTCCGACTCTGCCAACTCAGAAGAGTTGCAAGAGATTCCAAAGTCGTCTGGAGGCTGTGGTTGAAGCCAATGGCGATTTTATTGAATAAATTTCCTCTTTAGCATTTTAAGATATTTTTATGCAATTTTAGTAAATATATCTGTTAAAATGAAATGTCAGTGTTATTTTCATTTTTGCGTAATTTAGATGACAGTTTATTCACCCCACTTTGTATATATATATATATATATATATATACACCCAGAACCATGCTAATAGCTTAGAAGTGAACTTAGAAGTTCTCAGTTTTCTGAGAATTGATTTTGATAAAACTTTTCCCAGCTGGTTTCCACACTATGGCAACATCGTTGTCATGTTTTCATTATTCTGTGTAATGTTCTTTCTGTTTTATTTCAGATTCTTCAGTTTTTGAGTGAACCATGCTGATGGACGTCAATTTACGTCGAAAGATGTCTTATGGGCGACCATGAAAGCTGCAGCAAAGGCAGCCCAACCTGCTACTATTATGTAATAGACAGATTCTATGACTAATAGGGTTTTTGAAGTTATCTGTCCAAATGGTGCACATGTGGCTAAATAATTCATTATGTTAATGAATGTTATAATATTGCAGCATAATCATGGTGTTCTGTTAAATATATACTCAATGTATGTTTAATATGTATCATTACCCTTCATTTTCTTAAAAAAGATGTCTAGATAGGCTATTTTCATTCAAAAGCTATTAGCGTGGTTCACTCAAAAACTGAAGAATATGAAATAAAAAAAGAGAACGGTACACAAAACAAGGAAAACATAGCAATAGTGTTGCTATAGTGTGCAAACCAGCTGGGAAAACTTTTATCAAAATTGATTCACAGAAAATCAAGAAATCCTAAATTTCACTCCTAAGCTATTAGCGTGGTTCTGGGTATGTATATACAACCTGCTTCTCCACAGTTTCCATCTGCCAAATTCACTCACAAGGCATTAGTCATACCAGGGCTATAAAAAAGGACACTTGCCTAAGATGTCATGCAGAGAGTCTGAACGGCAGACCACATGGTTGCAAAGATTATTTACAGAAAAATATTTATCTTTGTACCTTTATGTTTATTTATTTGAGACACAAATTAAGAAGTAAATGAAAAAGAATTGGTTGTTTTTCCCCTTTCTTTTTATAGTGTTGTAGTGGAGTCCTGTTGCTACTGTAACGATCTCCTTACAAAGTGCGAAATCTAGATTGTGTATAAACCTTGAAAGGATGGTAAAGAACTAGACAAATGTGAAAAAGAGATTTCATTGACTAAAGAGATAAGTAGCCTCTTTCACACCTGTGTCTGATTTAATGGGGTTCTTTGTCTGGTGAAAATTCAGCACTTAGAATTGGCGGAAATAACAATGTATCAGGTAAAATCAACATTTTGGAACAATGTTTTGAACTTTCTGCACAACAGTCTGACAGTCACTAAATCATCACAAATGGTGTCTTAGCTAACAGCTCAACACTACACACACACACACACACACACACATATGCAACCGTAAGGAGCTTTGTCTCTCATGTCAACTTACGAAGATAGTGCTTATTTCTAGCAATGCTGGTACCACTTTGTACCCTCTGTCACTTTAGTGATGTCTATAAATTGCCTTTAGATTTTTAAATTGCTAATAAGCCACCAACATTATACATACATACATACATATATACATACATAAATACATACATACATATACATACATACATACATACATACATATATATATATATATATATATATATATA
>NC_068982.1:149223159-149224563 GCF_001194135.2 Octopus bimaculoides | reverse complement strand
GTATACAAATTTAATTTGCGGTCCATGGGAAGAGCGGTTTTAACGATGCGTCCTGCCCAACTCTTCGAAACGCCAGTGTTAAAATGGGGGTAACTGATGAAGGAAAATGTTCTCTATGTGGCTTGTGTGTTTTCTGTACTCTGGTTATTATTATTTTCTTGGCTACGTTTTGTTTGCAATGTCCTGTACCTAGATATGCACCTATATATACAGGTAGACGTAGGTATGCACATACCTGCACGTATATATGCATATACTCATTTATTATTCGTTTTATACCTATATATATATATATATATATATACATACATACAGGGGTTGGATAAAATAATGGAAACACCTAGCATCATAGCATCATGATTTCTATCTATAAAACCGTCAAAAGCTTGTTTATTTTTATGTTTTTTAATTTCAGTCCTTGTGCCTATGGTAGAAAGGATCTAATTGAGGTAACATTTCCCTTTTCCTTTTTTACTTTCTTCTTGTTCTTTTCTTGTCTTG
The DNA here is from genome assembly GCF_001194135.2 of Octopus bimaculoides. Taxonomy (NCBI): domain Eukaryota; kingdom Metazoa; phylum Mollusca; class Cephalopoda; order Octopoda; family Octopodidae; genus Octopus; species Octopus bimaculoides. The sequence goes on along the minus strand of NC_068982.1, from coordinate 149,224,062 downwards.
TACATTACTTGGCAACTTCACTAATGCCGGTGGCACATAAAAAGCACCAAGTACACTCTGTTAAGTGGCCGTTTTAGAAAGGGCATGCAACCATTTAAACTATGCCAAAGTTTACATTGGAGCTCAGCACAGCTCTCTGACCCATCAACTCCTGTCTGACCATTCTTGTTATACCAGCATAGTAACTGAATGTTAAATAATTGGACATGAAACTCAGCTTGTGAAGACTTATTGGGGCAAGCGAAAACGAAATTGGGATGGCACCTGTGCCCAGCGTCGCCTTTCTGGCACTTGTGCCCGTGACATGTGTAAGGATTTTCGAGGACTGGTGAAACCGGATGGCAACACCAGGCTCCAATCTGATTTGGCAGAGTTTCTACAGTTGGATGCCCTTCCTAACGCCAACCACTCAGAGAGTGTAGTGGGTGCTTTTACGTGTCACCCACACGAAGGCCAGTCCTCAGTCAAATCGTCCAACCCAAGCTAGCATGGAAAGCGGACGTTAAATGATGATGATGATGATGATGATGATGATGATGATGATAATAATGATGATGATGATGATGTGTGTGTGTGTGTATGTGCATGCATGAATGTGTACCTACACGCACATACTCACATATACGTGTGTATGCACTATTATCATTTTACAGTTCTATATTTAAGAGATGAGGAATTATTTACATTATTTACATTATCTACATTTGACGGATATTCGTCCTCATCTTGTTTGTTGTTAACACAATGTTTCGGCTGATATACCCTCCAGCCTTTGTCAGGTGTCTTGGGGAAATTGCGAACCTGGGTTCTCATTCCTATCGATGTTACTATTATTATTATTATTATTATTATTATTAATCAGGTCGCTGCCGTGAATCGAACTCGGAACCTTGGGGTTAGTAG
>NC_068982.1:149220657-149223005 GCF_001194135.2 Octopus bimaculoides | reverse complement strand
GGGCTACTAACCCCAAGGTTCCGAGTTCGATTCATGGCAGCGACCTGATTAATAATAATAATAATAATAATATAATAATAATAATAATAGTAACATCGATAGGAATGAGAACCCAGGTTCGAAATTTCCCCAAGACACCTGACAAAGGCTGGAGGGTATATCAGCCGAAACGTGTTAACAACAAACAAGATGAGGACGAATATCCGTCAAATGTAGATAATGTAAATAATGTAAATAATTCCTCATCTCTTAAATATAGAACTGTAAAATGATAATGTAAATAATGTATTATCATTTTATTGTCCACTTTTCCATGCTTGCATCACTTTTCTGTGCTTGTTGGATGGAATTTGTTAAGTCAGATTTTCTACGGTCAGATGCTTTCCTATCAACAATCCTCACTTGGTTTTATCTTTCAATCTATTATGTTTTATTTTTGGATTATCTTTCTGGCAAAATAAATTTAGAAACCTATTATTATTCATTGGCAGAATTATTAGAATGTCAGACAAATGCCTTGCAGTCTTGGTCTGATGCTTTGTGTTCTGAGTTCAAATTCTGCTACAGTCAACTTTACCTTTCATCCTTCTAGTGGGTCAATAAAATAAAGTCTAATTCAAATATTGGGAATCAAATAAAATAGATTGTGTCCTACACCCAAATATCTGACTTCATGCCTATGCTAGAAATTCTTGTTGTTGTTGTTGTTGTTGTTGTTGTTGTTGTTGTTGTTGTTGTTCTTCTTCTTCTTCTTCTTCTTCTTCTTCTTCTTCTTCTTCTTCTTCTTCTTCTTCTTCTTCTTCTTCTTCTTCTTCTTCTTCTTCTTCTTCTTCTTCTTCTTCTCCTCCTCCTCCTCCTCCTAGAATAAGGGCTGTGGATGGCAGAAATTCTTGACCTTCATATAAAATACTTAGCAGAAAATTGATAAATTTCTGCCCTTCACTTCACTTGAAATGCAACCAATGACAGTTCAGGATCTAATTAAAAAAATAAAAAAGATATCAGTAAAGTAGTTGGTTGGTTTGATCAAGTAAACCCTTTCTATCTAATACAGATGTCCTAAGCAAAAATAAGGAAAACAACATCGATGTCATTTTAGGGTAATGAATACCAGAAATAATAAAGCACTATGCCAAATACCTTGCTGGATTTGGTTACATCCTTCCATACTGTGAGTTGAAATTGCATCAAAATTGTTGTTTATTTTCATTTTTTCCAGGTTCAGGAAAATAAGCACAAGGGATTGATATATATATACTTTGGCTATGGGTTGTGCCCACAAGCAAATTATATGGCCTTGCAGTGTATAATAGGAATTTTTTTTCCTTTTCTCATGGTACCAGAGAAGAGAGATATAGAAAGCTCCCATATAGTTTGTAGCATTATATTATGACAGATTCTAAATTGCCGTTGGTTGAGAGGTGTTTGGTAGCCAATGTGAAAAATGAGAAATTTATTGATTATTTTTCTGAATGGGTTAGAAGATTTTAGAGCATAAAGAAATAAGACAGTTATTGGGGAAAGGTCGAAACTATATTTATTTTTTGCACAGTATGTTTGGTGTACAGAGAATTCCCAGCCAAGCGAAAAGGTTTGAAAACTCACTATGCTACATCAATAAAAGTGAATGGAAGTTTCCAGAAAGACTAAATTTTTAAATGTATTTGTCATATCTAATGTGAGGTACTATATATATATATATATATATATATATATATATACACGCATGCATACATATGTATATATCGTCAATGATCATCATTTTAATGTGCACTTTTCCAGGTTTGCATTGCTCAGATGGAAATTGTTGAAGCAGATATTTTCACTGTTGGATGCCCTTCTCATTGCCAGCTTTCACTCTTGTTTCCAGGTAAGGTAATATTTTTCCATGATTGACATGATTTTTACTGAAGATTGGAAGTGAACAACTCTATTTCTATGATGTTTCTATGATGTCGACACTCATTTACAGTGTCAAGGTAAAGATACACATGGGCACACACACACACACACACACACACACACACACACGCACAATATGGTCGAAGATCGCATGAAGATTTTCCTCTACCATGTTTGAGAGGTAAATTTCAGATAGCTTTCATTCTTTGGGATTTTTACTAGACATATTAACTCGGCTTTAACTTACATATTGTGACATAACATTAAAGAACAGACTGGGAACTTACACAAATTTCTGAACCTAATCACATGATCATCCTCTGCCAATCAAAACATATCCAAAACAGATACTAATTTGAGCCATGTTCTCTCTATAAAAACAAGAGAATTTTTAAATTCCAGTCAGAAGTGATAGAGTTACAGCATAGCTCCATGTTTTTCTATCT
>NC_068982.1:149218805-149220413 GCF_001194135.2 Octopus bimaculoides | reverse complement strand
GTGTGTGTGTGTGTGTGTGTGTGTGTGTGTGTGTGTGTGTGTGTGTGTGTGTGTGTGTGTGTGTGTGTGTGTGTGGTATTTTAAACTTTATAATATATGCACATGTTTTGGTAAATCAACTGACAAGATTACACAATTATTTGGTGAAATGACATAATCTTATTGATTCACTTCTTCAGTGTTCTTGGTAAGAAATACAAAGTACAGTGTTAGCTTTGCTGAATACATATCCTTACTAAGCAAATTATTTACTATGCAAATGGAGTGACAGAATACAGGATAACAGGGGCAGTAGGATGGAGTAGATAATAGATAGAAAGATTGATATGAAGAGGGTGGTGGAGGTCATGCCCTCTCCTACATATTTAGGCAAATGCAGATAGACACTCATACATACAACTGTACACAGCTATACATAATAGAGAGAAGACAAAGTAAAAAGCTAACCTGGGAGCACTGTAGACTTAATAGTAAAGACCATAACAGTAACAACAACAACAACAACAACAATACTAGCCCCAATGCTAACACTGATGACAATAATAATAGCAAGAATACCACCAACTACAGTATGAAGAGCTATTGTCATATCTCAGAGGTCGTCGTCGTCGTCGTCATCATCATCATCATCCTCATCATCATCGTTATCATCATCATCGTCGTCATCGTCGTCGTCGTCATCATCTTCATCATCATCATCATCATCATTTAACGTCCATTATCCATGCTGGTATGGGTTGGATGGTTTGACTGGGCTGGCACTCTGGAAGGCTGCACCAGGCTCCAGTCTGATTTGGCATGGTTTTCTGTGGCTTGATGCCCTTCTTAACGCCAACCACTCTGAGAGTGTAATGGCTGATTTTACGTGCCACTGGCATTGGTGCCATTTGCGTGACACCAGTGTCTGCCATGAATGTGATTTTGCTCAACTTGATGGGTCTTCTTCTCAAGCACAACATAATGCAAAAGGTCTTAGTCATTGCCTCCATAAGACCCAACACTCAAAAGGACCTCAGCTACTTTGCCTCTGTGAGGCCCAATGCTCGAAAGGAACTCATATGCACACACACACACACACACACTTATATATACATACATATATATAAAATCAAAATAAGTAACAGTATTTCAAGTAGTAATGCAGTATGACCATTTCAAGTGGCTCCATTTAATTGAACAATGTAATCATGTTCAGTTCTGTTCAGTTATAATAAAACAATTCTATATTAATCTGATAGGTTACTCTACACTTATTTAGAGTACAAATTTATTATTCTCAAACAAAATTCTTGTTTAAAAATAATATATATATATATATAGGAGAGTATTGTAGTTTGCTTGAAGCATTGTGTATTGTTTGTAAAGAATAAAAAGTTTTGAATGGTACACCGATGCACTATAATACAAAAAATGGACTATATACCTGTTGTAATTTAGTTATCCATAGTCCGATGATATGACTCCAACTAAGAATATCTGAAGAAGGAATTGTATTCTGAAATATCATCGGACTATGGATAACTAAATTACAAGAGGTATATATTCCATTTTTTGTATTATAGTGCATTTGTTGTATCATTCAAAACTTTTTATTTTATATATATATAT
>NC_068982.1:149213395-149217513 GCF_001194135.2 Octopus bimaculoides | reverse complement strand
ATATATATATATATATATATATATATATACTTACATATATATATATACATATATATATATATGCATATGTACTTAAGTGTACACACGCACACACACACACGTTTCTTTTTTTTAACTTTTCCTTGAAGACGGATTCTGTCTGAAACGTTAGATTTTTCCACTTCTCCACAGCAAATTCTCTGTACTCTCTTTTATCTTTGATTGCCAACACAAACTGACACCAACCTCTTTGGAGTTTGTTTGATCATACATAAATATATATATATATATATACATTATTGAAATATTCCCGTTTATTGATGTTAATGAATATACTTCTCCTCCCCTTCCTCTTTTATGTCATCATCATCATCCTCATCATCCTTTTATATCTGCTTTTCATATTTGTTGAGAGGGTTAATTTCTTTGACATGTCTCCAGAGAGAAGAAGCTACGAAGCAGGCTTTAAGCTCATCTGCTGGCATAGGTTTAGAGGACCACATGTCACTCATACATGACTGCAATACCCAACCTTGCCTGGAACCATATGAATTTACTATATTTTGAATTTACTAAATTGCTTAAAATAGATGCTGACAATTTTCATTTTATCTGAGAATACTGATTCACAAGAATTGTCTCATGCAAGCAATTCAGAAGATGGTTCAAGTCAAGTCTCATCAAAATGATCCAAAACAATAAATGATGAAATATAAAGCTTCAAATCTCATTGTTTTCCAGTTTTTTTTTTGGGGGGGGGGAACACGTTCTTTTAAAAACTACTGAATAATTTACAGATATTTTCAATGAATTATTTTTGTAATCACTGTTTTTCCAATGTCTGTTTCAGTGCTTAGGGGCATAGAACATTTTTAGTTTTTTCTGTGCAGTTAAAATAAACAGATTTCTGCTGCTTACAATTATGGAAAGAAACAGCACACAGATGACCATGAGTAAAACAGTGTAATTCCTTAGTGATTCTAAAGTCTCTAAGACCATGTTCAAGAGCTTTGTTTGGTGTTCACTGCAAATGAAAAGTACACTGGAAACTGAAGCCATTTAACTTGAAGGGTACATGTGTCGGGACTGAAGGAAATCCATTGTAAATTGATGTGTTCTGAGGGCCATATAGATTTATAAGAATAATAATTGAGGCTTATTTCTTTGCTATTAGCTGATATGGTGGAATTGAGTCAATTTAATATCTTTAAGGGGTAATTCACCAATTTAGAGAGGGATACTACAAAGTCCAAAGACTTATACAAAACACACTCTTCAGGAAGATCCAAATGCTTAAAATTCATCTCATTTACTGTTCCATTTATTGGGGCTTGTATAGTTCTTATATAGTTCTTGAATCCATTTATGATCTTTGAGGTAGAGATGGATATCTAGATACACTTTTACTACCAACTCATTTACATCCTGAGATTCATTCCTGTGCTGAGATGGAATTCATATTAATTGAACATTGTTAGCTAGGACTTGACCATTGATAATTTATAGTAATAAATTGAATTATTTGTCGGCTATACTTTTCCTTTTGAAGGAGAATGCTCATGTTCAGTGAGAAGGTTAATTTCTCAATGTGTCTGCAAATAGATAAAGCTATGGGGTCATTAAGTTCATTTGCAGTATGTCCCTCAAAGTCACAGGCATAATTTGCTGGCATTCCCCTTCAGGCAGCAGCATTTAGTATAACAATACACCACACACACACACACACACACACACACACACACAACACACACACACACACACACACACATACACACATACACACACACACACTCGCACACTCTCTCTCTCTCTCTCTCTCCAACAAACTTGTAGCTGCTACTAAGGACTTCTTCCATTGCCTTCTGCCATAATTGTTTCTCTTCCATTACTCCTTCTAGCATAGTCGCTTCCATTTTTTCTCCTTCATTCACACTATCACTCCAACTGCTCTGTTGCCTTCTCATTACACTCTCACATCTGCCTGTCTCACACTTTGGTTCATCTTCCACCATTGCCTCCCTTCTACCAATTCAGTTGGTTCTGTTGCCCTAAACAAACACAGACAATGTAGAGTAATGAGGATTCTTTTGTTCTGCTGGGTTCAAGTCAATTTCCGTAGCGCTAGGACCATTCAAGATATGAGGCACTCAATACACTCTGTAAAGTGGTTGACAAAGGAACAGAGATATTGCAGTCTAATTGAGGATATGACACAACCTTTGATACATTATAAAAAGTAGTTAGAACACTCTGTTAAGTGATTGGTTAGGAATGGCAAGAGGCAGATGAAATCATGCTAAAGCAGAATTTAAGAGGTAGACTTGGTTCAAAAGCTTGTCTTAAAGGGCAATAATTCTGAAAGGGAATTAATTCAGACATGGTGACCCATCCAGCTCATGCAAGCATGTTATTATTACCATAACCAAGTTGGTTATGAAACACGTGTAGTTGTTTTATTATCATTATCTTATGATTTTTACTTTGTATTATATTATACTTATTTATCGTGCACTTGCTTATTAATTTTTCTATATGTGACTGTGGATTTTCATGGATGAGTTCACGAACTTTGGTTCTTTTCTCTAAAAATTTATATATATATGGGAGAATTTATGGAAAAAAACAACAGACAAAGACAGGTGGTGTAAACAACAAATGGATGTATTAGTTTAACACTCAGGAATAGAGAAAGTCTTTGACATTTCGAGCCTACGCTCTTCAACTGAAAGGAACACAGAAAGAAACAAGGAGAGAAACAAGGAGAGAAACAAGGAGTAAAAAAATATAAATGTAGTGGTCAGCGATCTATCATGGCGAATGCCAGACAGAAAGATCACACAGGAGATACATACATACATACACACACACACACACACACACACACACACACACACACACACACACACACACACACACACACACACACACACACACATATATATATATATATATATATATATATATATAATTTCATGTCCCTGTCCCTCACATATTTGACCTTAACATGTCCTTATAATGTGGTATAGCAATTGATACCTGGACACGCCCTGCACCCTCCCCCCTCATCACTCTTGCAACTCTGTCTCTCTCTTTCTTACTACTGACACTAATCCGTTACATTTACCCCATTCCTTTCTATGCTTCCTCGACCATTAATCGTCTTCTCTCTTATTCTCTCCATTACACTCTCACACAACTATAAATCTGTTCCTCTCATCATAGTTTACTCTCTTTCTCTCTCTCCCTCTTCATGTTGCCAAATGGCAACATGCACAAGCTCTTTCTTTCTTTCTTTCTTTCTTTCTTTCTTTCTTTCTTTCTTTCTTTCTTTCTTTCTTTCTTTCTTTCTTTCTTTCTTCTTGGTTATAAAAGCTCACCGGGCTCTTTTAGTCTTGCAAGTTGCAAAGTGACCATGTAAGTGCTGGTATCATGGAAAAACCACCCAGTACAGTCTGTAAAATCGTTAATGTAAAGAAATTCGTCCAGTTGTAGAAACCATGCCAAAAACAGACATTGAGGCATGATGCAATCTTCTGACTGTGAAACCAGCCAATGCACCTAGACTCAGATGGAGAACGAATGTTAGAGAAAATTGATTGTGATGATGATGATGATGGGAAACACACATGCACACACACACACACACACACGCATGCACGCACACACACACACACACACACACACACACAATCTGTGTGGGAAGAGGTTGTTCCTTCCTAGGGATATTTATCCAGGCATACACCGGTTTAGCTCTATATCAATTAACAATACTGGAAATTCCACATATGTATATATACTAGTGTTTATTGTTGGTTCTTTTTCAATATTAGTACCTTACACTTTTGAAATTTCAGTTGTCACTATAGATGTTTACATCTTTTCGATATAGGAGAACACTTTTGAATAACAGTCAATTTTTGCCCTGATGAAGGCTTTTGTTTATTCAGATTCATAATGTAATTTAAGTGCATAAATATGGATTTAAATAATAGACTGAAATGCACGTAGGCAACATGAACCGACTATTATAATAAATATATTGATTATTCTGTGTATGCATTCTCCATTTTCTTTGTATGTATGTATGTGTGTGTGTATATAGAAATATATATATATATATATATATATATACACACACA
>NC_068982.1:149212106-149212983 GCF_001194135.2 Octopus bimaculoides | reverse complement strand
GCAGTATGTCTGTTAAATGGTAATGCAGGTATCCCAAGACAAGCTCAGCATGGACAGAAACCACACATTGAGCACAAAGGCAAAAGCTTGCTTCATCTCGATTTTCAGTATATATGTGTATATATGTGTATATAATTTTATATATTTGTTTTGCAAGATTCTTGATGTGAATACGTGTGTTGAAACAGATATTGTTGTATTTGGGGATGGTCAAGTTGCCAGTTTAGCCAATAAAAACACACGCACTATATATTTGGTGTTCACTTGTTTCAGCTTTATTTTATATTAAATTGTAGTTTGGCCAGATTTCTTTCGTCACACTTCTGTGACCTCTTCAGCGATCCTTTGCATCTTTCTTTTCTGTGTGTCTCTCCTTACTAATGATCTGCCATTTTGTATTCCATTTTGAATACAAAATGGTAGATCGTTAGTAAGGAGAAACACACAAAAAAAGTAAGAAGAAAGCAAAGGACCACTGATGAAGTCACAAAAGCATAACGAAAGAACTCTGGCCAAAATACAATTTAATATAATATAAAAAAATAAAAAATACATATTAAGTACAGGACATCACCAACAAAGAAAAAGATGTAAACAAATGAGATATAAGTACAGGACAAAATACCAAACAATACACAATAAAAACAGGACATCAACAACAAGTGAAAAATATGTAAACACATAACAAGAGACAAGTACAGGACAAAATATCAAAAGAAGTCTAATTCCTCCTCAGTTGTTGACTGTTAATTACTTCCTGTTTTGGGCTTTCAATGGCAAGATTGAAAAACTTCATAAGACAGCAGCATATATATATATATATATAAATATATATCATCATCATCATCATATATATATATATATATATATATATATA
>NC_068982.1:149206439-149208939 GCF_001194135.2 Octopus bimaculoides | reverse complement strand
ATAGGAAATTTTCTTGTATATCTTTTTCATCTATTCCTGTAATCTAGTAATGGTCTTTGTCCTCCTCCTCCTCCTCCTCCTCCTCCTCATCATCATCATCATCATCATCATCCTCATCCTCATCATCCTCCCCTCCTCCCCTCCACACCTACTCCCCTCCCGTCCCCATCCTCCTCTCTCCATCCTCCCCTCCCCATCGAACATGAGGTGCTTGTACACATGAAACAATGTCCTCCTTTTGGAATGTTCAGTGTAAAACTATTGATTCTGAAATTCCTCAGCTAGAAAACACAAAAAAACTTCTGTATAGCTCAAATATATTGAGTCCTTGAGTAAGTTTTACATACCTAGAGACTTACACGATCTTCTAGTAAAACAAACAAATGCTCACCTGTTTCCCTATGGATTGGTTAACAGGTCCTTGTAAGTGTTCATCTGTAAAAATGGTTTCTTCAATATTATAATGGTGAAATTTAATACTGGTGTCTCCAAGATAATCAGCGCATAACCTTGCTGGTGGGGCCCAGTTAGAATTTTCTTCAGGTCGAGTAGCCCATCCTGCTCAAAAGGTCCCTGAATAAGATTTGTTTAAGGATGTTGAGCAAAACACCTATGTTTCCAAAAGTGAATTCTTCAAACCCCCATCCTAACCACGCCAACTCTCTTCCATACAATGAGTAGTTTTGTACCTTCTCTACTGCAAGAAACCTATTCAGTTCTGACCCCTTCTTACGTTTTAGCCTTAATTCCTCTGATATACAACTGCCTCAATTTCTACTGTAGCCTCACTCACTCAAAGTGGAGCTTCTTGATGGCTGCATGGTACCCTGAAAACTGCTGGTGCCATAGAAAATGCACCCAGCACACACTGTAAAGACCATGCTTAAGCAGATAATGGAGTGTGATGCAGTTCTTGGATCCATCAGATCCTGTTAAACCATCCAATCTATGCTAGCATGAAATACAGACATTAATACACGACAATAATGATGATGATGACAACAATAACGATGACAATGATGATGATGTATATATAAATTTAAATCATTGATTTGGGGGATATATAAATGTCTTGGAACAGGAACCTTGCAGATATTTAAAATGGTAGAATACCCAGAATTTAGTGCAGACTATAGAAATGTGCAAGATGAAATTGAAAGTTCAGGTTGTTTCAATAATCTAAACTATACACCTTCCCTGTCAAAATTTCTGATCTGGTACCATCAAAAGAAATTCTTATCAATCATTATTATCAACATAATCACTATCTTGTTCTTTCTCCCAATAGCTTCCTCCTTCTGCTCTCCTCCACAACCACCTGCACCACCATTGCTGCTGCTGCTGCCATCACCCTCACCACCAGTAACGCTAGCTGAATACCATAGATGTCAAAGCATCAGAATCCATTCTCAGTACAAAACTTCCAAATCTATTGAATGCTTCTTGTTCCAAGTCAACTAACTCTCTCAAAATGCTGTCCATTATATTTTGGAGACTAAAACTAAAAAAAGCAAGATAAATAAATAAATAAGAACTGTATAAAATAAAAGAACAAAAACTGAAAAAGAATGGAAACTGGAAGATGATTGTGAAGAATATTAAAACAAAATTCAAAAATATGAAATAAAAAAGAGTGATATATGAATAAAAGATGAAAATATGAAAGAGGTACAGTACATTATTTGAGGATATTTCAGCTCTATTTTACTTCTTTTAACATCACTCACATCCCAAAAGGTCATTTTAACATTTTTCTGCTCTGATTTCTTTTGATATGATTTAATCATTCTTTTTCTTTTTTTCTTTCTTTCTCTTTTCTTTACTTCTTGTCTTTTTCTTCATCTCTTTCTCCATTTCCTTCTTTCACTTTATTCCATTCATTCAATAATTTTTCCTATTCTGTCTTATATACACATATGCATATCTAAGTGTGAGCATGGAATATGTGTGTGTATCTGAATGTGTACACACACACACACACACACGCACACACACACACACACACACACACGCACGCACACACAGACACACACACAAAATATAATGACAAATATCAAAGGATGGTGTCGACAAATCATTTTAATACTTCATTTACAATCGTTTCATCATTTCTCAATATGATCAATCTTGTATAATTCTGCAATCATTCCAGTAACTATTGATTAAATTTCATGTGCTATGTATGGTTTCTGCCATAACACAAGTTGAACATGACTTCCTTGAATCCTGTAAAAAATTATATGCTAACTGAACCAGAAATATAAATATGTATACTCCAACTTGGACGTGTCTACATGAACACATTTATACAGTAGAAACAAATGAATGTGAGAAACCAAACAAGTTATGATTGGGCTACTTAAACATCCTTTATGAGTATGTCGATTTGCTACAGATGAAGACGTGCAAGAAGTGGTGCATAAATGGCTGTGCAGCCAACTGAAAACCTTCTTTAATGGAATAAACAAACTTGTTTCTATATATATATATATATATATAT
>NC_068982.1:149200793-149205535 GCF_001194135.2 Octopus bimaculoides | reverse complement strand
TTCACTGCCATGTAGCATGGTTGTTCGTACACATGCGTCATACAGTCTGCCTTTTACTCTGAGTCATCATCATTGTTTAACGTCCACCTTCCATGCTAGCATGGGTTGGACGATTTGACTGGGGACTGGTGAAACCAGATGGTTACACCAGGCTTCAATCTGATTTGGCAGAGTTTCTACAGCTGGATGCCCTTCCTAACGCCAACCACTCTGAGAGTGTAGTGGGTGCTTTTTATGTGCCACCGGCATGAAGGCCAGTCAGGCGGTACTAGCAATGGCCACGCTCGAAATGGTGTATTTTTTGTGCCACCTGCACAAGAGCCATTCCAGCGGCACTGCCAACGACCTTGCTTGAATGTCTTTTCACATGCCACCGGCACAAGTGCCAGGAAGGCATACATGTACATATATATATATGAGGGGATGTTGAAAAGTTTGTGGCTTTAAGGGTATTGCAAAAGACCTGACTGGAGGCCCAATCTTCTGAGTTCTTTCGTAGGGCTTAGAAAAACTGAAGGACCACAGTAGTAAGTGTGTGAATCTGAGAGGAGAATATGTTGAATAAAATCATAATTAACTGATCTTCCTCTACTTTCTTTTACCCAAAGCCAGGAACTTTTCAGCACCCACCTTGTATATCCTTCCTGTAAATTCAACATCTGCAGCCATTAATCCAGACATGTTCTTTCCTCTCCATGTTTTACCCTCTCTCCATCTGTTTTCTCTCCTTATTCCTATCTGTAGAAAAGCATTGGCTTCAAATGTCAAAGAATTCTTCCATTTTTTCCTGAGCATCAAGCTAATTCACCCTGTTTGTTGTTCCCTCACTCATCTCTGTCTTTTGTCTTTTGTATAATTTTGAACTATATGTATGTATGTGTATATGAACATATGTATATATAAATACACATGTCTATGTGTGTGCATCTCTGCATTTGTTTGATGTGTGTGTGTGTGTGTGTGTGTGTGTGTGTGTGTGCGTGTGTATGTGTGTGTGTGTGTGCGTGTTCATATGTAAGTATATATGTATAAGTATATATGTGTATGAGTGTATCAAAATATGTTTGTTCAAAATTCACTTATTATTTTGGAAATATAATGATCAATAATCAATAATATATTATACACAACTTGAAAAGTTATGGGAAATATATTTGAAAACCTATATCTAGTCTTTATACATATTGGACAATTGAAGAAAGAAAGGCTGTTTCTATTCTACGTTCATTTGTGTAAGAAGGTGACATTTATATTCTCTCTATTATTTAAACAGTCTATAATAGAAATTTAAAAAAAATAATTTGTCAACACAAAATCACTTTGAATTAAAATTTGTTCGTCAAAATATTTTTCTCTTTCCTTTGTTTATTTGTTTTGTTTGAGAAAAAGAAAAAAAAATTAATTTAATGAGATATAAGTATCTGTTTCAGATAATATCTTTACCTTTTTTTTTTCTTCGTTTTAGATGATATTCCTACTTGCACTGAACAAACCAAAACAAAACTATACAGATAATAATAATAATGATGTTCATTGCATTGACATGTCGCACAAAAATTCTGTTGCCTGACTAATAAAAACTATAAGTTAATTAGCCATAATAAAATATCAGCTAACTCTAAATGATCAACATAACTGATAATCTAAATGTTGTTGCTTACAAATATTTAGACAAGATATTAACTCGTTCCCTGTACTTGGTTCTTTCTGGATGTGTATTTACAAAATGAAGATAAAGAAGAAAAAAAAAAGACAGGGAAAACACAGTAAAATACTACGAAACATGTTTTACTTTAATGCCAGTTTTCTACAGTAACATATAGTGACAAACTGATTTTGGAGCATTTAATTTATTTTAATGTTTATATATTTTAGAATTAAAATGCTGTTGAATGATAAAAACTGACTCAACATGCCTCATATGATTTGAAGATTAATATCATGTACACCATGTATATGCTATTAATAACTTACTCTTTTTACTCTTTACTCTTTTACATGTTTCAGTCATTTGACTGTGGCCATGCTGGAGCACCGCCTTTAGTCGAGCAAATCGATCCCAGGACTTATTCTTTGGAAGCCGAGTACTTATTCTATCGGTCTCTTCTGCCGAACCGCTAAGGGGACTTAAACACACCAGCATCGGTTGTCAAGCAATGTTGGGGGGACAGACACAGACACACAAACATATACACATACATACATATATCTATATCTATATCTATATATATATATATATATATATGGGAGAATATACAAAAAATAACAACAGACGATGGGCTTCTTTCAGTTTCCGTCTACCAAATCCACTCGCAAGGCTTTCGTTGGCTCGAGGCTATAGTAAAAGACACTTGCCCAAGGTGCCACGCAGTGGGACTGAACCCGGAACCATGTGGTTTGTAAGCAAGCTACTTACCACACAGCCACTCCTACGCCTGTACACATTAGACACAGGCATCACTGTGTGTAAAGAAGTTTGCTTTTCAACCACATGGTTCTGGGTTTGGTCCTACTGCATGGCACTTTGGCAAGCCTTAGGCTGACCAAAGCCTTGTGAGTGGATTTGGTAGATGAAAGCTGAAAGAAGCCTGTCATATGTGTGTGTGTTGTGTTTGTCCTCTATCACCATTTGGTTTTGTGTTGGTTTGTTTATGTCCTCATAACTTAGTGGTTTGGTAAAATAGACCACTGGAATACATACCAGGCTTTAAAAAGTAAAAGTACTAAGGTCAACTTGTTCAATTAAAATTCTTCAAGGCGGTGCCCCAGCATGGCTGCGGTCTAATGCATTTTGGGACCCTAAATCTTACTTAAGTTCCAATTACCTTAATCCTTTTGTTATCATATTTCTGTTGAAAAACATTATGTTTCAAATATTTTAAAAATAATGAGGAGTGGCTGTGTGGTAAGTAGCTTGCTTACCAACCACATGATTCCAGGTTCAGTCCCACTGCGTGGCACATTGGGCAAGTGTTTTCTACTATAACCTCAGGTCGACCAAAGCCTTGTGAGTAGATTTGGTAGACGGAAACTGAAAGAAGCCCATCGTATATGAATATATATATATATATATATATATATATATATATATATATATATATATATATATATATCATCATCATCATCATCATCATCGTTTAATGTCCGCTTTCCATGCTAGCATGGGTTGGACGATTTGACAGAGGACTGGTGAACCAGATGGCTACACCAAGCTCCAATCTGATCTGGCAGAGTTTCTACAGCTGGATGCCCTTCCTAATGCCAACCACTCTGAGAGTGTAGTGGGTGCTTTTACTACACTCTCAGAGTGGTTGGCGTTAGGAAGGGCATCCAGCGGTAGAAACTCTTCCAAATCAAATTGGAGTCTGGTGTAGCCGTGTCTGTGTTTGTTTCCCCAACATTGCTTGACAACCGATGCTGATGTGTTTACGTCCCCGTAAACTAGTGGTTCGGCAAAAGAGACCAATAGAATAAGTAATAGGTTTACAAAGAATAAGCCCTGGCGTCAATTTGCTCGTCTAAAGTTGGTTCTCCAGCATGGCCACAGTCAAATGACTGATACAAGTAAAAGAGTAAAAGAGTAATTTAGCAAAATACCTTTCTCAAATACTAAGTTGTTGTTTAGGGCATAAACTGACATGAAATATTCATGGGAAGTTTTAATGCTGATCACTTTAAAATGGAAACCTTGTATTATAGAGCCAGGGTTGGCATCAAAAACGTTAAACAGTATACACAAATATAAAATGAATTTTATCAACTTTGCTTTGTAATTAGTTAAAATAATTCAATTAGCTAACTCGCAGGAAAAAATTAGTGAATGTTAACAGTTTTGAGACAGCAAAAATTTCTAATGTCCTTTTTACTTTTTTTTTTTTCTTTTCTGAACGAGAAGAGAACTCTAATAAAATTACTCTAGAACTTTTTTAGCCTCGTCATGATATGTATGTATGTAGGTATGTATGTAGGCATGTATGTATGTAGGTATGTATGTATGCAAGTATGAATGTATGCATATATGTATGTGTGTGTGTGTGTGTGTGTGTATAATATATATACACACACATACATAAATATACATATATATACATACATATATATATATATATATATATATATATATATATGTATATATATATATATATATGGATACCTATGAATATACATAGTATATATGTGTATTTTCATGTGTGTGTGTGTGTATGTGTATTACATGTGTGTGTGTGCGTATGTGTATTACATGTGTGTGTATCTGTCTGTGTATATATGTATGCTTGTGAGTGTACATGCGTGTATGTGCATGTATGTATATATATATATTTGTATATATATGTGTGACTGTATGACGCATGCGTACGAACAACCATGCTACATGGCAGTGAAACATGGGCTGTAACTGCTGAGGACATACGTAAGCTCGCAAGGAATGAAGCCAGTATGCTCCGTTGGATGTGTAATGTCAATGTGAATACCCGTCAGAGTGTAAGTATCTTGAGAGAAAAGCTGAACATTAGAAGCATCAGTTGTGGCGTGCAAGAGAGACGATTGCGCTGGTATGGACATGTGGTGAGAATGGAGGAGGATAGCTGCGTGAAAAAGTGCCACACCCTAACAGTTGAGGGAACCCGTGGAAGAGGTAGGCCCAGGAAGACCTGGGCTGAGGTGGTGAGGCAAGACCTTCGTACATTGGGCCTCACCGAGGCGATGACTACGGACCGAGACCTTTGGAAATGGGCTGTGCG
>NC_068982.1:149198764-149200469 GCF_001194135.2 Octopus bimaculoides | reverse complement strand
GTGGCCGTTTTCGTGCGGGTGACACGTAAAAGCACCCACTACACTCTCTGAGTGGTTGGCGTTAGGAAGGGCATCCAGCTGTAGAAACTCTGCCAAATCAGACTGGAGCCTGGTGTTGCCATCCGGTTTCACCAGTCCTCAGTCAAATCGTCCAACCCATGCTAGCATGGAAAGCGGACGTTAAACGATGATGATGATGATGATGATGTGTGTGTGTGTGTGTGTGTGTGTGTGTGCAATATCCTAGGAATAACAAGGCCTTGGCCTTGTTATCTTATTTTATTTAACACACACCCACATATAGATACATAAGAGGTGTCGCAATATTAGAGGGAGGTTAACAGGGAATATAGCTTTTGTGTGTGACAGATGTGCAGGTACAGTAAACACTAGAGATGTACTGAGAGTAGACTCCATCAAATGTCAAGGAGGACACCTAGAAGTGGTTGATAGCTTTCGTTTTCTAGGTAACCAAGTCAGCGTTGGAGGTGGGTGTTCCAAGTTTGTAGCTGCTTGAATAAGAATAGGCTGGGCAAAGTTTAGAGAGCTTTTACCTTTGTTGGTAACTAAGGGCCTTTCATTCAGAGTGAAAGACAGATTGTATGATGTCAGTGTGCAAACAGCCATGCTACATGGCAGTGAATCAAGGGCTGTGACTGCTGAGGACATGCATAGACTTGGAAGAAATGAAGCTGGTATGCTTCGCTGGATGTGCAATGTCAGTGTGCATGTACAATAAAGTATAAGCATCTTGAGAGAAAAGTTGGGCATAAGAGGCATCATATGTGGTGTGCCAGAGAGATGACTGTGCTGTACTGGTATGGTCATGTCATGCATATTGACGAGGACAGGTGCATAAAAAAGTGCTGATCTCTAACTATGAAGGGAACTTGTGGAAGAGGTTGACCCAGGAAGACATGGGACGAGTTGGTGAAGCATGGCCTTAGAATGTTGGGTCTCACAGTGGCAATGACTAGTGACCAAGACCTTTGGTGATATCATGTGCTTGAGAAGATTCATCAATCCAAGTGAAATCATAGTCGTAGCTGATGCTGGTGGTACATAAAAGCACCCATGCCATTGACATGTAAAAAGCATCCATTACATTCTTGGAGCAGTTGGTGTTAAGAAGGGCATCCAGCTGCAGAAAACATGCCAAACCAGTCTGGAACCTGGTGCAGCTCTCTGGCTTACTAGATCCAGTCAAACCATCTAACCTATGCCAGAATGGAAAGCAAACACTAAATGATAAAGATAATGATAAATATATATGAGGGAATTCTGGAAAGTTCCTGGATTTGGGTAAAAGAAAATACAGGAAGATCAGTTAATTATCATTTTATTCAAAATGGCACATAAAAATCACCCAGTGCACTCTGTAAAGTAGTTAGCGTTAGGAAGGGCATCCAACTGTACAAACCATGTCACAACAGACAATTGGAATCTGGACAGCTCTCTCACTGGCCAGCTCCTGTTCAGTAGTCCAACTCATGCCACCATGGAATATAGATACTCTCTCTCTTTTTACTCTTTTACTTGTTTCAGTCATTTGACTGCGGCCATGCTGAAGCACCACCTTTAGTTGAGCAAATCGACCCCAGGACTTATTCTTTGTAAACCTGGTACTTATTCTATTGGACTCTTTTGTTGAACTGCTAAGTTATGGGAATGTAAACACACCAGCATCGGTTGTCAAGCAATGGTG
>NC_068982.1:149198185-149198754 GCF_001194135.2 Octopus bimaculoides | reverse complement strand
TGAACTGCTAAGTTATGGGAATGTAAACACACCAGCATCGGTTGTCAAGCAATGGTGGTGGGCAAACACAGACACAAAGGCACACACACACACACACACACACACACACACACACACACACACGTATAATACAGGCTTCTTTCAGTTTCGGTCTACTAAATCCACTCACAAGTCTTTGGTTGGCCCAAGACTATAGTAGAAGACACTTACCCAAGGTGCCACACAGTGGGACTGAACCCAGAACCATGTGGTTGGGAAGCAAACTTCTTACCACAAAGGCACACCTGTGCCTGTATATATATATATATATATATATATTATATTACATGCATATACATACATGCATATATATATATATTCCCTGCCCTATATCTGTATATTTTATATATATATGCATATACATACATATGTACATATACATACATATACATACATACATATACATACATATACATATATATGTATATGTATGTATATATATGCATGCATGTATGTATATATATACATACACACACACACACACACACACGCACACACACACACACACACACACACACACACACACACAC
>NC_068982.1:149196086-149197383 GCF_001194135.2 Octopus bimaculoides | reverse complement strand
TTGACATTACACATCCAACGGAGCATACTGGCTTCATTCCTTGCGAGCTTACGTATGTCCTCAGCAGTTACAGCCCATGTTTCACTGCCATGTAGCATGGTTGTTCGTACGCATGCGTCATACAGTCTGCCTTTTACTCTGAGTGAGAGTCCCTTTGTCGCAAGCAGGGGTAAGAGCTCTCTAAACTTTGCCCAGGCTATTCTTATTCTAGCAGCTACACTTTCAGCGCACCCACCCCCACTACTAACTTGGTCGCCCAGATAGCGGAAGCTATCGACTACCTCTAGTTTTTCACCCTGGAATGAGATAGAAGTTGTTTCCTGTTTGTTTGCAGTCTTTATTGCACCTGAACATCTGCCACAAACAAAAACTAACTAGTATATATATGTGTATGTGTGTGTGTGTGCGCGTGTGTGTGTATTATATATGTATG
Organism: Octopus bimaculoides; assembly: GCF_001194135.2. NCBI lineage: Eukaryota > Metazoa > Mollusca > Cephalopoda > Octopoda > Octopodidae > Octopus > Octopus bimaculoides. The sequence continues at coordinate 149,196,950 of NC_068982.1, read as the reverse complement.
AGTATGTATGTATATATGCATGTATATGTAGGTGTATGTGTTTGCATGTGTGTGTTTACTTACATTTATGTGTTCTTCAAAAGAATCCCTTAGGTATAAGTGGTGATATTGCTGTCATTTCAACTTTGAAAATCTGGAATAAAATATCCCTTACACAAAAAATATATAAGAAAGCAACTGGAAGGGCATCCAGCTGTAAAAGCAATGGCTCAGTAATATATTTGTCAAACTCTCACTAAGATGAGAAAATGAACATAAAAACAAATTAATACTGAAATCACATTATTTAGTTATATTGTATTTAGAAACATTATTCACAGCTAAACATAAAACACTGAATAAATAAAAAAGAACTAATTTTCACTTATACATAAAATATATTGAAATGGGTATCCCAAATTGTTAAGAACAACCATTTTAACCAGACATGAATTGTTAAATATCTCTTAGCAACTACCTTATTCTTGAAGTCCTGTTGTAGCTTATTAGCCATAAATCATATGACACGTTCTAGGATCGATTCAAAACTTACAAAGACTGAGTTATATTGTGAAAATCTACAACTGAATCATTAATATATATTTTTAACTGATGTTGTTGTTCGTGTTCTAAAGGAACCTATACTGAGCAGGTGCGAGGCATAAGGCACTCTAATCAGAAACCTCTTTTTTCCAGGTTAGAGATTTCATGTATGTATGTATGTGTGTATGTATGTATGTATGTATATATGTGTGTGTATGTGTGTGTATGTGTGTGTGTTTTGCTCAAACATGACTACAGCCACATAGCTGAAACAAGTAAAAGAATCTATCTATCTATCTATATCTGCATATATATATATATATATATATATATATATATATA
>NC_068982.1:149194352-149195852 GCF_001194135.2 Octopus bimaculoides | reverse complement strand
TATATATATAGGCACAAGAGTGGCTGTGTGGTAAGTAGCTTGCTTACCAGCCACATGGTTCTGGGTTCAGTCCCACTGCATGTCACCTTAGGCAAGTGTCTTCTACTATAGCCTCTGGCTGACCAAAGCCTTGCGAGTGGATTTGGTAGTTAGAAACTAACTGAAAGAAGCCTGTCATATATATAAACGTTTATGTGTGTGTGTGTGTGTGTGTGTGTGTGTGCATGTGTGTGTGTATCTATGTTTATCCCCCCCAAAATCGCTTGACAACTGATGGTGGTGCATTTACATCCCTGTAACTAAGCAGTTTGGCAAAAGAAACTAATAGAATAAGTACTAGGCTTAGAAAGAATAAGTCCTGGGGGTCAATATTTTTGACTAAAGGCAGTGCTCCAGCATGGCTGCAGTCAAATGACTGAAATGAATAAAAGCATAAAAGAATAGTGAAAAAAATTATAACTGTTCCAGTAGGAAAAGAAGAGTTATTTCCCATGGATTGGTGTTAGCCATGGGTGAAGCATGTAAGGTTACGTGTGTGTATATTTTTCATTTCTAAGTTCAGTAATGGACATGACCACATCACTAAAATAAATTTCTACTCATGACGGCAGCATCTAAAATCTTGCTATTTGAGTTTTGAAACACACTTGGATTGTGACAATATTTTAGAATGATGTTCGTGCGGGTGACACGTAAAAGCACCCACTACACTCTCTGAGTGGTTGGCGTTAGGAAGGGCATCCAGCTGTAGAAACTCTGCCAAATCAGACTGGAGCCTGGTGTTGCCATCCGGTTTCACCAGTCCTCAGTCAAATCGTCCAACCCATGCTAGCATGGAAAGCGGACGTTAAACGATGATGATGATGATGGTGATGATTCTTCTCACCACCAAGCATAGATTGCATTATCAAAAGGAGAATTGTTCTAAAATATCACATAATCAGGATGCTTTCCTAAGCTCAAAATGCTGAATTTTTACCATTGATCTGAATTTTTACCATTGATTACCTTCACCACTGGGCCATTGCACCTCCACACATGTCTGTTTAACAAGGGTTTGACTGAATGCAATAACACTGATGTAATAATTCAATTTGTACTTACAAATCTTTACAGAAAAAAGAAATTAAGAAAAAGAAATGTAGAACACCTGCAAAATACATGATTAAAGAAAAACAAACTACAAATCAGTGTCTGTTGATATTATCTAATTACTTTGGTCACAAAATTATATTTTTGATATTTGAAAAAAAAAAAGTGTTATTGTTTTCTTTGTACTGTTATTCTCCTATTTCCAGTTTTTATTCAACTCCGACTTTGTTTCTTCATTTCAATATTTTCTGTTGAGATTAGAATCACACAAAGGAAATAACAAAAGATTGTAGCAAGTGATGGAACATTGGGCTGGAGAAGACCCACCCATTGAAAAGCAAGCATGAAAAATGTAGGCAATGATGGTGAGGATGATTTGTGTGTAAAATTATTATCATTATATATATA
>NC_068982.1:149191081-149194318 GCF_001194135.2 Octopus bimaculoides | reverse complement strand
ATATATATATATATTTTGTAATTCGCTTTTATTGTGTTTTAATGCAGTTAAATAATACAATCTATTTTGCAGGCCTGATTGCTTTCAACAAAAGAAAGCACACATGTCAAGTTCCTGGAACACCAGGATTTCTTTTGTCTTTCAAATTAAAGCTGCCATTTTGAGATAAAGGAGTGTATGTATGTATGTATGTATGTATGTATGTATGTACGAATGTATGTATGTATGTATGTATGTATGTATGTATGTGTGTGTGCATGTGTATATGTGTGTGTGGATATATATATCCATAGACATATACATCTACCTATCTATCTGTCTATCTATCTATCTATCTATCTATCTATCTATCCATCTTTCTATCTATCTGTCTATCTATCTATCTATTTATCTATCTATATATGTAATAATAATAACAATAATAATAATAATGCTGATAATGATAATAATATGCCCTAGGTGTACGGAAAACACTCGGCGAGAAATGGAAGAAAATTTGAAGAAAGAAGGAAAAAAAACAACATAATAATAACAACAACAACAACAACAATAATAATAATAATAATAATAATAATAATAATAATAATAAAAATAATAATAATAATAATAATAAATCGATGAACGAAGTGGAGGATGGAGTTGGCATTAGTCTTTATTTAGTATGATGACCGTTTCAACCCTTCCTGTGGCTGTCCTTTATGGGTGGGATGTTGTACATCCAATTGTGTTGCATTGATTAGTGCAGTCTGGGTCACGTCAGGTACATGCATACATAAAGTGGTGTCCTGCTAAATATATCGAGTTCTTGCAATCATGTTGATGTTTGCCCACTGGTCTGTGAGACCGATATTTATGCATGTATATAAATATATATTTGCACATACGCATGCACATATACATGTGTGTTTATATATTCTTTTATTCTTTTATTCTTTTACTTGTTAGTCATTTGATTGTGGCCATGCTAGTTGTCAACTAAAGGGTCTTAGTTGAAGAAATTGACCCTAGGACTTATTCTTTATAAGCCTAGGGACTTATTCTATTGGTCTCTTTTGCTGATCTACTAAGTTAGAAGGATGTAAAGACACCAACATCAGTTGTCAAGCAATGCTGGATGTGGGGCGGGGGTTCAAACACAGACATACACACACATAAATATAAACATATATACTTGTATATATGACAGGTTTCTTTCAGTTTCCGTCTACCAAATCTACTCACAAGGCTTTGGTCGGCCTGAGGCTATAGTAAAAGACACTTGACCAAGGTGCCATTCAGTGAAACTGAACTCAGAACCATGTGGTTGAGAAGCAAGCTTCTTACCACACAGCCACACAGACACACTCTCTCTCTCTCACACACACACACACACACACACACACACACACACACACACTCACACACACACACACACTCACACACACATCTATATATAAATATAGGTGAATAGAATATAAATAAGTAACAAAGATGTACAGGTGTTAATTCATTATGTCTGTTTCAAGCAGTTCCGTTTAATTGATTAATGAAAACATGACATCAATTTGAAAGAAACTGTTCTCACCAGATGAATGCACAGACTTCAGATATAAAGGATAAACCATTTTTCTTTAACAAATTTACATCAATAATGGAGACCAAAATATGTACATTGTTTCTTTTGTTATAACTGTGGCAGAATGAGTTTAGAAAATAATGCATACCTTGTTAAGCCTACTATAATTTAGAGAGGAGCAGAGGGAATAGTGGGGGTGGGGTGGGGGTCAAGATAAAAAGAGCAGTGATGTAGTTACTTATATTTAGAAGACTCTATGTAGTATGTACTCTTCAACAATTTAGAATTAAATCCATTGGGAGTTGTCAACTGTATTCTAGTTAATGGTAATAAATCAATTAATGTCAGACAATCTACTAGACTCCCAATGTACTGGAACCATTTATCTAGCTTTATCTACATAAAAGGGTAATTCAACTCAGTCTTAATTATATATATATATATATATATATATATATATAGCTTCACTGAGTTAATTCTCTCAGCTCAATTTTGTTGGAATTGTACCCTTTGTTTTTTTGTTTTATGTCTGCTGGAGTCAATATAAGAGAACTGCTGTACTATTGACGACTGAGATAGGAAACACGTGCTCACCTTGTCCTCGTGTCTCTAGCGTAAAGACGTAAAGAGGTCTGTTTTTCCCATAATGACTTGCTAATTGCAAAGAATTCTTAACTCTTGAGATTATCAGCCTTTCTCATTTCTAGCTGCAATTGCCTTCTGTGTCTTATGTATTTCTGTCATCTATTAAAGAGATGTGTATTTCAATAGATCAATAATTCACCTTCTATGGTATTTGATATATCTATATTCATTCTTGTTATCCACGTTCATGTCACTGGCATTCATATAATTTTTCTTAGCCCATTATTCTACTTGTCTGTCTGTCTGTCTGTCTGTCTGTCTTTCTGTCTTTCTGTCTGTCTGTCTATCTATCTATCTATCTATCTATCTATCTATCTATCTATCTATCTATCTCGGACCTCCAAATGGATAAGAACTGGGACGAGATCACCAGTAGAGTGATCAAACTCAGCCAAACATGGGCCGAGAGAAAGTTATCTCTAAAAGGCCGGGCGGAGGTGGCTAATGTGTATATCGCATCAGTCATCGATTACCGCCTGACCATCGTGCCTTGTTCCGATACCACCATCACGAAACTAGAACGCATACTTTTCCGCTTTCTGTGGAAGGGTGGCGTTCCATTCGCTGTCAACAACCGTTACATGGAGGACTGGGGATGCCGTGGTTAATGATGCGCAGACATGCGCTGAGACTGCGGCATCTCTGGAACTTCATTGACGACGGTGAACAGGTGTGGGCGCTGTTTGTGAGGCACGCCTTCCTGCAGCTCGTCTCACTCACTGAACTGCAAACATGGATCAAGAAGAGACCGAAACTGGGTGATTGGCACCGCGAGTGTCGCCAAGCTCTACAACAGCTCTGCCGTCCGGGATCAAACTTATGCAACTTCCGAACGACGAATGCGTTCTATAGAAGACTAGTGGAGGGGAGGTCTGACGACACTCTCGGGGCAAACCTGGGTGTCGACGAGAAATTCCTAACCCGCCTTTTCAAGACGACGTTCGGGCCGAGGCCTATGGATAATTTCCAGAGATCCCTGGCTTGGCAATGCTATCGGGATGCACTACCAGTTCGAGAGAAGATCTACATACACGGTT
>NC_068982.1:149189559-149191026 GCF_001194135.2 Octopus bimaculoides | reverse complement strand
CGAAACCGTTCTGCATGCACTCGTGCAGTGTCCAGATATTTCAGAGCTGTGGACCTTCATCGAATGGCTGTTGTCGCGTGTGGGACGAGCCCACTTATCAGCCGAGTCTATCGTGAATATTGTTCCGCCACCTTCCTTTAAACGGGAAGGAAAAACGGTTTTTGTAACACTGATAGCTATGGCAAAAGAATGCGTGTGGTGGACGCGTTTGAAAGGTCTACAAACAAACACTTTCCTCTCTGGTCAGTCCCTCGTCAACTTTTTCAAGTACCACTTGAAAAGGAGGATGAGGATAGAGAGGAAAGTGTTGTCGAATGAAAGTTTCAATAAAAAATGGGTAAATGTGGCAAGAATGGTAAGAATGAAAGATGACACCATTTTAAGCATAGACTTGTAACAAAAAGAGACAAGAAGAGACAAAGAAAAGCTCTACACTGTAATTTGTCCATTTTCTGTATTTAGCCCTGTGTGGCTATAATAAAAAGATATCTATCTATCTATCTATCAATCAATCTTTTTTTTTTTTTACCTCGATCCCTTTTGATCGAACTCCCCCCTTTTTCCCTTCCTACGATCCCTTTTGATCGATACACCCCTATTTTTTTTCCTTCCCCCTCCCCAAATGAAAAGCTCTACATTGTATTTGTCCCATCTTTGTTGAGCCCTGTGTGGCTAATAAAAGAAATGTATCTATCTATCTATCTATTCATCTATCTATCTATCTATCTATCTATCTATCTATCTATCTATCTATTTATCTAATTGCTATTCTTAATATTGACAACAGAGCAGAAATACACTGAAGTGAAGAGGTCTAATAAGACAGAAACATGCTCATTAAAGCTGGCTTTAAAATAATGAATGAATTCTCTCCTGTCTGCATTGCATATATTGTTCAAAAAATTTCATGAACTAATTGGAATCATCTTTCTTGATTTTTGTTTTTTTTATCTTTTAAAATACATCTATAGATAGATACATTTCTTTTATTAGCCACAAAGGGCTCAACAAAAATGGGAAAAATACACTGTAGAGCTTTCTTTTTGGGAGGGGGAAAGGAAAAAAAAATAAATAGGGGTGTGTCGATCAAAAGGGATCGTAGGAAGGGAAAAAGGGGGGAGTTCGATCAAAAGGGATCGAAAGAAAAAAAAAAACGATCAATAGGGATCGTGTATCACAGTCATGTTCTTGTGTAAATAGAGGGGAGGACAGTTTAGGTTTAGCTGTGGAAAGAAAAGCATACGGAAAAGACCACGGTAACCTTGGTCAATATTGTCATTGAAGAAACTATAACAGTAAGTGACTCTCGGACAGGTCGGCCCTGTGTTTCTCGAGCCATGCCTGTAGAGCTTATCCCGAACGGGTAGTGCTTCTCGATAGCACTGCCAGGTCAGGGATCTCTGGAAGTTGTCCATAGGTCCCGGCCCGAAGGTCGTCTTAAACAGGCGGGCCAGGTATTCCTTGTCG
>NC_068982.1:149186846-149188466 GCF_001194135.2 Octopus bimaculoides | reverse complement strand
TATACATGCAAGTGTGTGCATTTATGTATGTATGTATGCTTTCTTATGTTTTGAAATGCATTGCTTTTCTTGCTTGTGTATGCGATTCTGTCTGTGTCTGTATGTGCGTGTGTATATGCATGTGTGCACACGTGGGTGCATGCATATGTCTGTGTTTGTTCGTTGTGCTTGTGTGTGTGTGTGTGTGTGTGTGTGTGTGTGAGAAGGTGGTGTATGAGAATATCTGTGTGAACTTTAAGTGAGCATTTGTTAATTTGTGCGTATGCATGTGGGTTTTAGAAATTACTGCAAGAGTGAAAACCTTGCTAGTGTGTATTGAATAAGAGATCTTTGTCTAATTAGGTTCATAGATAAATAGGCAATTACTATTGGATAAACAAACTGTGTATAGTTCAGCCGAACATGCAGCTCATTAGCAAGAAAAAAAAAAGTTGTTAGTGAATGTTCAGTCTTTGAAATTGGAACACATTGTCAGTATACAATTACTGCTGGTTATTGAGGCATGCTGGGAAATTACAAGACAATACACTTACATACAATGGCTGAAGTGATCTCGGCAGTGGTATGTTGGTGGTGGGTGCTCAGGATAGGTGTGATCGTTGTGTATCTGTGGTAGTGGGGATAGTGGTGAATGGTGGTGATTGTGATGGCGGTGGTGGATGGTGGTGATGATTGTGGTGGTAGTAGTGATTGTGAAGGTGGTGGTAGTGATAGTGGTGGTGATGGTGATAGTAGTGGTGGTGATAGTGGTAGTGGTGATTGTGGTGGTAGTAGTGATTGTGAAGGTGGTAGTAGTGATAGTGGTGGTGGTGGTGATAGCGGTGGTGGTGATTGTGGTGGTAGTAGTGATTGTGAAGGTGGTGGTAGTGATAGTGGTGGTGGTGGTGATAGTAGTGGTGGTGATAGTAGTGTTGGTGGTGGTTGTAGTAGTGATGAGGAGAGGTGATAATGATGAGTGTAGGAGGCGGCAGTGGTGATGTTGGTGGTGGTATTGTTGTTGTTGTTGTTGGTGGTAGTGGTGGTAGTGGTGATGGGAAGTAACACCGGTGATTAGGGGAGACAGCAGTGGTGGAAGTGGGAGAGGTGGGGTGATGGCAGTATACATGATGATGCTGGATGTGACAGTGGTGGTGATAACAGGAGTGGTAGTGGTTGCAGTTGTGTGGGTAATAGTTGTAATGGTGGGAATGGTGATGGTGGTGGTTGGGGGGGGAGCAGTGATGATGCTGATGTCGCTGATGATGATGATGGGAAAGGAACATGATATGTTGGATGTGTAATGTTAAATTGCATAAACAAGAAAAATACGAAAAAGCTGAGAAAAAAAAAGAAGAAAGACGAGGCAGAATCTAGATGTATGAACGATTAGATGTTAACATGCAAGACAGGAGACTGTCCCAGTATGAGAAGATGATGCGTGGGGAGGATGACTGAAGTACAAAGACGTGCAACGATCTGAAAGTGCATAGAACCTGTGGTAGTGGGAGACCTAAGAAGACTAACCTCAGGCTGCTAAGCCTCCAAAGATACACACACACAGATTCACAACATACATACACAAAAACATACATGCACACACACACACATATATATATATATATATATATATATATATATATA
>NC_068982.1:149182434-149186680 GCF_001194135.2 Octopus bimaculoides | reverse complement strand
CCTCCTCCTCCTCCTCCTCATCATCATCATCATCATCATCATCATCATCATCATCATCATCATCATCATCATCATCATCATCATCATTTAACGTCCATCTTCAATGCTAGCATGGGTTGGACAGTTTGACAGGAACTGGCAAGTTACAGAATTCCAGTGTCTGCTTTGGCATGGTTTACAGAATGTACTGGAGGCTTTTTGTGGAGCACAAACACCAGTGGGATCACCAAACGACTTGTGAGATGAAGACCTTTCAGCTAAGAGAGGAAGTGGAACTGAGGGAAATGACTTTGTGCGAGGTGAAAGGTTAGAGTGTAACAAGGACACAGAGATAGTTGTCTTACTATAAAGAAGAGACTTGGCTACATCAGTAGGAAAAGAAAGGAGAGGAAGGAGAGATAGAGTTAGAGAGAAAGATAGATAGATAGATTAAATAGATAGATGGATGGATAGATAGATAGATAGATAGAGAGAAAGTGAGAGAAATAGATGATGCTGCAGATGCATTGGGACTTACCTGCAGGGAAAAGTGGGGGTGAGTATAAGTGGCAGAGAGGAGATAGAGGGGGATGTCCCATAACAGTGCAAAGGGGGATGTTAAAGATGGGAAAGAAGTAGCTGTAGTAGGTGATGATGAGAGAAATTGGGGTGGCTGGGAGAGGGATATGGTAGATATGTGAAGGCATAGAAAGTGTGTGAGGGGGAATGGAGAGGCCTGCAGCAGGTGGGTCCCTCCATTCATCCTCATGTGTTTATCTGCACATAAATAAATTAATAATTATTATTAAACGAATTATTAATTATTAAACACTCTCTGAGTGGTTGGCGTTAGGAAGGGCATCCAGCTGTAGAAACTCTGCCAAATCAGACTGGAGCCTGGTGTTGCCATCCGGTTTCACCAGTCCTCAGTCAAATCGTCCAACCCATGCTAGCATGGAAAGCGGACGTTAAACGATGATGATGATGATGATGAAACAATTAAATCAAGAATAATTCTTTAGATCCTTTAAGTAAAAAATAAATAAATGATTATTAATCAATTAAATCTGGGATAATATTTATTAATTATTAAACAAATAGATTCAAAATAACATTCTGAAAGGGTGGAAAAAATACAGAGAAATTCTAAAATTAATGAATGAGAAAATTTGTCTCAAGGATTTTGGCCCATTTAAGTGTACCCTTCAATCGTCGAGCAATATGCTGTACTTGAAAAGACCTGTTGAGTCAAATGAAATCATTGTCATGGTCGATGCCAGTCCCGCCTGACTGGCACCCATGCTGGTGACATGTAAAAAGCACCATTTGAGTGTAGTCGATGCCAGTGCTGCCAGACTAGCTCGCATGCTGGTGGCATGTAAAAAGCACCATATAAGCGTGGTCGACACCAGCACTGCTTAACTGGCCCCCATGCTGGTGGCACATAAAAAGCACTCACTACACTCTTGGAGTGGTTGGCATTAGAAACACTGCCAGATCAGACTGGGGCCTGGTGCAGCCTCCTGAACTTAGTGACTTGAGTTCATTCAATAGGTTGCTCTGTTTCCAGGGCAATCCCAGGCCACATGCACTTATACTGCCTATACTGAGCAAAGACATGTTTGTCAGAGAGAAGGAGAATGAAGAGAATCTTGTTTATGGCCTCATGAAAATCTGCCACTCCTTTGGGATATTTTGCTTTTAATCTGTTGTAAGTTTGTTACATTGTTTTAATAATTTTTATGTGAATATGAGTTATGTGAGGATGCAATGTATTCACCTAAAGCAGTGTTTCTCAACCGGGGTTCCCTGGTACCCTAGGGTTCTGCAAAAGATTCCTAGGGGTTGTGCAAGAAAGAGTGAAATAAGATAATGCTAATTTCATGATCATAATATTATTATGTATGCACAACATCTTATTAGTTATTGTAATATTGTAATATAGACATCATCCTATCTAACCTATTATGTTATCCAAAAAATATAACAACCATTGGGGATATATTTGGTGATGTGTGTAATTTATGGACACCCTGTATTTTTTTCTTTAATTTTACAGAAATACCTAATAACCCAATGTGGAGGTTTTGAAGAGGAAGCATTCAGTAAATTTGGATGAGGCTTTTGATGAAGAGCCACAAGCTCCTGACCAATTCCACAGCACTAGTATTTCAACAATGGAATGAAAGATCTGTTTTCATGATGAAAGTTACTTATCAACGGGCTTCATGTGGACCGGTGATTCAAGTTCTCCTATTCCACTGTGTCGTCTGTGGCAAACAATTTTCAAATGCAGCAATTGCTCCAGCTAAACTAAAAAGACACTTCACAACAAATCATAGTCATATGAAAAGTCAGAGTGCAGAGTTTTTTAAAAGGTTGTTGGAATCTCAGAAGAAACAGAGTACAGCTTTTGCGAGTAAAGTTAGTGTCACTGAAAAGGCTCTTGAAGCAAGTTATTTGGTAGCAGAAATTATTGCACAGAAAAGGAAATAAATCACACAGTTAGTGAGAACTCAATATTACCAGCCTGTAAAATTATAGTCAGTAAAATGCTTGAGCAAAATGCACAACAAGAAATTGAAAATGTTCCACTTTCAGATAATACAATAAGTTGATGCATTGATGATACGGTACTTGACATTGAAGAGGTTTGCATGACAAATTGAAAAATAGCAGTTTTCCTATTCAGGTTGATGAGTCAACAGATCTTACCAATAATTGTCATTAGCTTTTGTAAGATTTGTCAATGAAGGTGAAATTCAATAAAATTTCCCATGCTGCCAAGAACTGCCTGAGACAAGCAAAGGAATAGATGCATTCAACATTTTGTCCTCATATCTGGAAACAAGAGGTCTCTCCTGGATGGACTGTGTTGGCATTTGTACTGATGGCACCCTGTCAATGGTTAGCTCCATAAAAGGTTTTGTTTCTTTTGTAAAACAAGAAAATCCTGATATAATCTCAACACACTGCTTTCTTCACAGAGAGGTCTTGGTTTCAAAATCACTTGGAGATGAATTGAAAAAGGTTTTTGACGTTGCTTCAAAAATGGTCAACTTTATTAAACAAAGACCAGTTCACTCCAAAATGTTTAGAAAACTGTGTGAAAGACTGGACAAAGAACATATAAATCTATTGTTATAGATGGAAATCTGGTGGCTGAGTAGAGGAAAAGTTTTAAATTGGGTGTTTGAGCTGAGAGATGAGTTGCAGAAATACTTTCAAGAACCCAATAAGCAAAATTTTGCTAAGTGCTTTGAAGATGAAAAATGGCTGCAGAGGCTAAGCTACTTATCAGATATTTTTCATCACATGAATCAACTGATCAAGGCTCCAGAGAAAATATACTGGCTTCAAGTGATAAAACACTTGTATTTAAAAGGAAAGTGAATCTGTAGAAAAAACATGTAGCAAAAGGAAATTTTGAGATGTTTCTGCCTACTTCATGAGCTTAAAAATAATAAGGGATACCAGAAAATTTCACATCTTATTGAATTCCACCTGGATGTATTATATATCAGAATTGAAAATTACTTTCCTTCCCTTTCAACGCAGGTATATGATTGGGTGAGGGATCCATACTCTGAATCTTCTGATCATCCTGAGAACCTGACATTAAAAGAAGAGGAAGAACTTTGTGAGAGCTACAGTGTGATCGTACACTCAAAAATTTACAAATCTATCCCTGGACAAGTTCTGGATTTCTGTGAAAGAAGAGTATCCTACCATTCATAGGAAAGCAATAAATATATTGCTGCAGTTTTCAACCTCTTTTGCATGTGTGAACATGCCTTTTCTTATTTAACAAGTATCAAGAGCAAAGACAGAAATCATCTCCTTTCTATTGAAAATGAGATCTGTGTGTTTGACCTTGAATTAAGTATTTACATAGCAAACGATAGGCACAGGTTTCACATTAGAAAGGCACATTTCACTATATCAAATGGCTTTGAAAGTATTATTTCCTTGTATAATTTATTGATTCACAGTACATTTTTCCCTGATTTATCTTCTGTCTTTTCAACATTGGCAGAAAAGGATAAATAAATAATAAATTGATACACAATTATCTGTTTTCATTCCTTTTACATTTATGCATTATAGGTATATGTTACTGGTAACTTATACTTATTTTTAACGTTTAAGTTTAGATTTTTTTTTTGTGTGATGAGGAATCATAAATGAGTAGTATGAATCTTATCTAGTATTACCAATGAATTTAACAAAGAAGTATTAATTTTTTCTTAAACCAGTTATCAATATA
>NC_068982.1:149178656-149182188 GCF_001194135.2 Octopus bimaculoides | reverse complement strand
TATGGTATATAATTTTTTTTTTGTGCAGGGGTTCCTTGAGATATGTAAAAAGGTTGAGAAACGCTGATTTAGAATAATGTCTGTGTATTTTTTAATGTTTTATTAAATTCTTATTGTTTGTGTCTATGGCCGTGCAGTGCATTAGGAGTACTGTTCATGTCACTGGTCTGGATTGCTATGTGTTTTTGTTTGTTGAAGTGTTTGGAATGTTGGTGCTATTTCTATTGTTGGAAATGTTTGTAATTGAATTGGTGTTGGGTATACAGGTGTGAGATGGTTTGTTGGTTTCTGTGTCACCTGCCCTAATCTCTTTATTTTTAGACTTGTACTGCACTTTTTCTTTTGTAATTATTTTTCCTTTTTCTTTCACAGGATCCATTCTGGTGGGTTTTCAGGACTGGATGGGTTTTTGCAGTCAGAAAAGTCTGTGGCAGTGGGAAGAAGTATGTCTGTACATGTACAGTCACACATTTTTTAGCTGGTGGTCTGGCTGACTGGAGTGGGTGAGGCATCTCTTGGTTGTGATTGTGTACGTGATGTTATTGTTTTCTTTGGGTGTAGTACTGGTGCTTGATGCTGAGGTTGTTGAATGGATCTTTCCTGCTGCTCTTTCTGTTGATACTGCTGTTGTTTTGGATGCGGCTGCTTTTTGCACTGATGCTTTTTGCAACTGTTGTTGTTGTTGGTGCTGCTGCAGCTCTTTTTGATGCTGTTATTGTTGTGTTAGAGGTGTCTGCAGCAAAAGGGTTTTCCCTTTTGTTTGCATGAGACAGAAATGGTTTATTCACCACAAATGTTGCATTGTGGCTTTCTGCTCTCTTCTGCTACGAGTAGAAAGGTTGATCAGATCAGGAATGAATTCGATATTGAGCAGATGGGTGTGAATCCACAATTCCATGCCCATGCCTGACCATTTTTCTTTTTCCATTTTGTAAACTTGCAGAATTTTTGCTTTGTACTCTATGCTGTCTGCCACTAGCAAAGAGATGTTCACTTCTGATGACACTTCTGCTACCTTTATTTTGAAAACAACCCAACTGCAGTATGTCATAATTAGCCATAATTCCTCACTTTTGAGGGTTGTTGTTGCATTTCTTTTGACAAATTCTTCAGTTGAGAATCTTACCTCAACTGTGCCAAAGCATCTTCCATGGGAGACATAAATTTTAAGCCCCAGACCAGTTTCAGGCAATTTTTTATCTAGGCCTGTGTTGCTTGCCTCAGTCTCAATGTCTTTAACAAAATACATTTATATATAGTTTTTCTCTTAGTGTCTTCCTGCAATTTCTCTGCTGTATTAAGGGAGACTGTTCTGCCATTATTTGTTCAGTGTGGTTTGGCTTCACTCAATATTTTTTGTGTCTATTCAACCTCTATTTGCTGACAAGCTTGAGCAAAACCATTCCCATTCTGCTTAGAAATAAGAATGGCTCCTGTTGTCATTTCATTAATGTTTGTGTTAGTGGTGGCAATGGTAATAGTGGTAGTAATGGTAGTGGTGGTGGTGGTATTGGGGATGGTGATGGAGTTCATACTTGGGTCATTCTTAAATATATCATGGTTGTTGCTGCTGTTTCTGTTGCTGTTGCTGCTGTTGTTTTTGTTGCTGCTGTTGTCTGTGCTTCATTTCTTGACCACATCAACTCCTGGTAGGTAAACAATGTCAGAATGGCTGTTCCAACAACTGTCACTTCATTCGATTTGGGAAGCCATATTGATATTTTTTGATTAGAAATATTAAATTTTCAGTTTTAAATGCCAAGATTCACCCTCAAAAGACAAATTCTCATCAAGCCAGTTCACCTCACTTGCAGTGAACTGGGTTATTTAGTTAGCAATTCAACAAAATTTGGAATACCAATTAATAAAACATCAAAAAATTTTAAAGAAAACTCATGAGCCATGAACAAGTGTCCTCTTGCTCCAGAGACAATGAATAATATTGGAAACCTGACATTTGTGGTGAAGAGAAAATAAAAAAATAAAAACATGCCTGATAATTGACATAGCATGTCCTGGTGACAACAGGATTGAAAAAAAAGAAGAAAAAGTGAACAACTATGATGATTTGAAGTGGGAAATAAGCAGGTTGTGGGTAATGAAGAGTGTGGACATGAAGCCAGTAGTAATTGGCATGCTTGGAAGTATCAGCATTCAGCTACCAGCATAGCTTAAAAAGATTGGTACAAATGTAAAGATAAAACACCAACAAAAATCTTCATTGCTTGGAACTGCAAGAATTCTCTGCAGGGTTCTTGAAGCATGAACAGTAAGCAAGTGTCACTCTAGTCTGCTGGCTGTGGACAGCTGACACTTTCCATCATACCCAGCAAAATAAGCTGAGAGTTTTCACCAAATAATAATTATTATTATAAGAAGAATCCTTTCTACTATAGGCACAAGGCCAGAAATTTTTGTGGGAAAGGCCTTGTCAATCTTATTGATACCAGTATTAAACTGGTAATTATTTTTCTGACTTCAAATGAATGAAAATCAAAATTGATCTCAGAGGAATTTGTACTGTGAATGTAAAGATTCAGAAAACATACTGCTAAGAATTTTGTCCAACTTGTGAACAGTTAATAATTATAAGGAAATTGAAGCATCATGGAAAGCAAAAATTAACATGTAAGAAAGATGTTAAATTTATAATGGTAAAGCAAATTAAATGAGGGTAAAAATCCTTGAGTTAATGTAAAATAATGAAGAAATGAATTTTAATCAGAATTTAAAATTTGAATATATCAGTCTAATGTTAAAGGAATAAAATATGAGAAAATCCTTTTGTTTTCACTACACTATAGATATCAGAGAATGACCACTGTTTAGTGCATAATTAATTAGTTAATATATATGTGCATGGATTTGTGTGTGTGTGTGTGTGTGTGTGTGTGTGTGTGTGTATTTAAGGATATATATGATGCAGGTATGACATAAGAGTAATTATATATTTATGAATGTAATTGTGTTATAAGTGCATATACATATGCTGATGTATGTGTTACTGAATTTAAGTACATGAAAATTAGTGAAGTAAAATAATGATATAGATTTTCATTATGTAGATATGTATTTGGTTACTGTGACCAGCAAATGCTGAGAATCAATAAATATGTTGTTAAGACTAAATATAGTGCCTCCAGTGCTGCAGACTTAAATTGCATCAAATAGAAATTATCTTTAACTAAATAATAAAAGAAGATAACAAAAGAGAATAAAAGTAAGTATTGAAATCTAAGAAACAGAAGTAACGGAATCAAGACAAATAAGATAAATTAGGAATAAAACAATGGAAAAAATGTAATTTATAACACAAAATACATATATGAAAGTATTTTTTGCCATATGATTAGTAGACCAACAAAATAATAGATAGAGATCATAAAAGCCTACATAAGTATGTGTGTGTGTGCATTTATATATGTATGCATGTATGTATATATATGTGTAAGTGTGTGTGTGTGTATATATATGTAGAAATAAATAAATAAATAAATAAATATATATATATAGATATATATATATATATATA
>NC_068982.1:149175899-149176936 GCF_001194135.2 Octopus bimaculoides | reverse complement strand
ACAAAGAAACAAAGAAAATGCACACTAAGTATGAAAGTAATGGCTTTTTTAATAAAAACAGAGATATCATCATCATCATCATCATCATCATCATCATTTAACGTCCACTTTCCAAGCTAGCATGGGTCGGACGATTTGACTGAGGACTGGTGAACCAGATGGCTACACCAGGCACCAATCCGATTTGGCAGAGTTTCTACAGCTGGATGCTCTTCCATACAAATAAATGATTTGAGGTGGAATTGAGAAGTATAAAAATCATTATTATGAATTAATATGGAAAGTCATACTGGTTTTGTCATTGCTGTTCACTGACTTTGAATCAACACCAATTTTCCAAATGGTGTTGGGTCTAATAATATCCGAGTGAAAAGATTACATGCAAGGGAGGCAAGCAGTTCTGAAAGTGATGCAATTAAGGTAGATATACTTAATAGAATATGAATGGTATATGGGATGTAAGAGGATTAGTGGGATAATGGTATTAACAGGGTTAGTAGTGTCCTGTACATATGGGTTAGTTATGTCCTGTAAATATATATATATATATATATATATATATATCCATGCCAACCATGTCAACCTTCCTTCATTGGACACTAAACTCAGCTTGCGAAGACCTGTTGGGGCAAGTGAGATCGATCAAAACTGAACCAAATTCGATGACTGGCACTAGTGCCAGTGGAGCGCTAACTGCACCATCAGCACATGCCGGTGGCATGTGAACAAAACATTGGACTGACTCGTGTGCAGGTGGCATGTAAAAAACACCATTTGAGCGTAGCCGTTGCCAGTACCACTGGACTGGCCCCTGTGCTGGTGGCACGTAAAAAGCACCCACTACACTCTCAGAGTGGTTGGCATTAGGAAGGGCATCCAGCCATAGAAACCATGTCACAACAGACACCAGTCCTCAGTCAAACCCTCCAACTTATGCCAGCATGGAAAGCGGACGTTAAACGACGATGACGATGATGATGTATGTAAATATGTATATGTATATGTATATATATATATATATATATATATATATATAT
>NC_068982.1:149162087-149175510 GCF_001194135.2 Octopus bimaculoides | reverse complement strand
TATATATAGATATAGATATTGATATAGATATATATATGCATGTACATATATATTTCTATATATATAAATAGAAGGTCTTACAGCTGTTTCCAGGATATTTATTATATCCCTTCATTGGAGACGGTGTGAGAGGATGGTTAAGCAACAGTTAGTTTAGTTAAGATAGGAAATAGAGAGTGAATGTAGGGATATTGTATTTGTAGATCCATTGTTTAGGCAGAATGGTATACATATAAGATTCCAATACCTTGTGAGTAACATCCAATAGTCTTTAAGATTGGTCATTGCATTTGTAAATCTATTATTAAGATTCCAATACCCTATGAGGAAAATCCAACAGTCTTTGAAATTGGTCATTCCAGATACAGAGTTTATACACAGTGTTATTGAATATAGGGTTATATATATATGTGTGTGTGTGTGTGTGTGTGTGTTTGTGTATACGTATATTAATGTTTGTTTTTATGTTTGTTCAGTTATGAAAAAAAACAATTTTACATAAAATCTGATGGGTTACTCTATAATTTTGTAGAGTACAGGTTTATCATTCATTTTACAGGGCACCATCGCCAGTGCTTTTTACATGGCACCAGCACTGACAAGGTGTGTTAATTTATGTTTTGTATAATGCTTCTGCAACATTTTTACTGGTGAATCGACACTGAAATAATTGTAGTGTTATGCAATAAAGCATGTTGCTATGTTGCTCAATCCATTTTATGTTATTCATATTTCAGTATAAACTCTATGTCTATTTTGGAATTACAGATGTATATTCAGTGATATGATTGATCTCACTGTGATATGATAGCATTAGTTAGCCAACACCGGCAGATGAGCTTTTTGAAGCAAACTTAAAAATTCATACGCATATTGAATTTACACACATACACACACAAACGCATGCACACACACACACACACACACACAAGTACATTATTCCTATAAGTATTACTTTGCACAGTTTATCTTAATTTTGTCACTAATTTGAATTTGTCCTATGTATATATATGCTGCTCTGCATGATAGTTTTCCTCCTCTACTCATAACTCATCTATATTTACTGTTCAATTTACAGACCTTATTTCTTTCTGTCCCTACCCTTGCCTCAATTTTTTTTTCCTATAGTTGTTCATTTATTGTTCTTTGCTCATCTATATCCCAACAGCTTATGTTGCTGTCACTGCCAAATTGAATAGTATTGTCAGAAGATATTGAAAATCTAATGGCATTTGGTCAACAGCTGATGAGAGATAGAGAGGGTGTTTGTGTTCATTTGTATGTTTTCTCTATTCTTTCCATGAAAATGTTTTTTGGTCACCTTTTTCCATATGCATATATATACATATAGCGAAGCTGGTGTAGCTTAGTGGCTTGGGTATTTGGTTTTAGATTGTGAGATCATGAGTTCAATTCCTGGTGATCCATTGTGTTCTTGAGCAAGACACTTTATTTCATGTTGCTCCAGTCAACTCAGCTGGCAAAAATGAGTAGTACCTGTATTTCAGAGAACCAGTCTTGTCACACTCTGTGTCATGCTGAATCTCCCTGAGAACTACGTTAAGGGTACACGTGTTTATGGAGTGTTCAACCAGTTGAAATGTGGAAAAAAATTCATCAGTTTGTGTGTGAGGATTAACAAAGGACAACTAACGAGGCATTTGAATGATGTTTTGAGGCATTTGAGTGAGGACATTCAGCGAACGTGACCATATCTCTGAAGTGTCACCAAGCTCTCCTCACTCATGAGTTTCTCACCAAAAGCAACATAGTATCGCTTCCACACTTGCCCCATTCACCAGATTTAGCACCTGCAAACTTCCATCTCTTCTTCAAGATGAAAAGGCAGCTCAAAAGTTGCCATTTTAACACCGTTGTTGAGATCAAGAGTGAATCGAGAAGGTCTTTGACTCACTTATGAGATCCCAAAAGTGGCAGGAATGCTGGAACTGGTGTATTGCTGCACAAGGTGACTATTTCAAAGAAGATGATGTTAAGTTATTCTTTATTAAACATAATTATTTCGGGAGCCTTTTGATACCACCTCCAATGTAAAAGTAATAGAGACTAAAGAGAGCTTAGTTCTATTTGCTATCCACATTCGACCTCTTGTCACTATTATGGAAATATATGCTATGGTTGAAGATGCTTACCCAGGGTGCTTTGCAAAAGAATCGAACATGCAATCACAAGTGCATGTTTGAGTTTATATGCAAAGTGAACTTATCACATAACCTTTCTTGCATCAATATCGCTGTTTCTTCATCTGCCGTTACGTTCTGAGTTCAAATTCTGTCAAGGTCAACTTTGTGTTTCATCCTTTTGGGGTCGATCAAATAAGCACCAGTTATGCACTGGGGTCAATGTAATCGACTTAATACCTTTGTCTGTCCTTGTTTGTCCCCTCTATGTTTAGCTGCCCTGGGCAATAAAGAAACAAATATTTCTTTCGTCTGTCTTTACGTTCTGAGTTCAAATTCCACTGAGGTTGACATTGCCCTTCATCCTTTTCGGGTTGATAAATTAAGTACCAGTTGCATACTGGAGTCGATCTAATTGACTGCCCCACCTCCCCAAAAAAACTTACAGGCCTTGTGACTAGAGTAGAAAAGAAAAGAATATCGCTCTGTTTCTGAAGAAAGATATGCTTCAGGATTGTATAGTCATTACACATAATGCAACTTGTGTACTTGTTTAACAGACCATTATTTAACAGCTTTTCAAAAACTTGTTCAAGTACTTATAATGTAATGTTTAATATATTCCCTTATTCGTTATTTTAGGGAAGGTCTGTTTCTGATATCTTGATTCTTTTTCTGAAACAAACATATGGAATGCTTCTGAACATATTTTTCAGTTTGTCTGGTGGTTGAAGAGTCTGTGTTTGAGCTTTTGATAATTTAATACGTATAATGCCATCTGTAAATATTTACGAAGTTATATATAAATAAGACTTACGCAATAAATATGATGCTCTGCAGATAGTTGTGAAACATGAGCAGTTAAGGAAATATGCTGCAGCCCTCATAAAAGTACATATTGAATATCGTACGAAATCTATTTGTGAGTGTATTTGTTGTCATTGCTTAGCTTTAGGTTAGCCTTGATCAAGCAAACCCTTGATCAAAAGAAGACCTTTCTGCTATGAATACATGAAGATAAAACACATAATATATCCAGGAACATGTAACTAAATCTATCCTTCATGTTTTAAAGATGATAGAGCATTAATTATATCAGATTTAACTGATATTCTACAGCCCCTTTTCGTACAGTTCTATAGAGATGAGGAATTATGTACATTATGAACATTATTTACATTATTTTCATTTGTCAAATGTAAATAATGTAAACCCCTTTTCATTTCATTACATAACAACAAAACCCTCTAGCACAATACAAAGAAAACCAACCAAAGTGAAGAACTGCAATCTCACTGGGTCAATCACTATATACTGGATAACCAGTGCATGAGTGACTGTACTGAGTACCACTTAGTCATGCATCAGTAAAGTAGAAAGCATATCAAAGAGGAGACTATACCAACACATAAGCTCTCTTAAACATAGTTGCAGAGAAAATATTAAATCATATAAATCTAAATCATGTGGTTGGAATTAGGAAAGGCATCCAGCTACAGAAACCATGTCAAAACAGAAAGCAAAGCTTGGTGTAATTTTCTCACTAGCCTGTTCCTGTCAAACAGTTCAACCCATGCCAGCATCATGATGGTGATGATGATGAGGAGGAGAATTGAACCAAATTTGATGACTGGCAATCATGCCAACCTCTCCTTCATTGGACACTAAACTCTGCTTGCGAAGACCTGTTGGGGCAAGTGAAATCGAAATTGAACCAAAAACGATGACTGGCACCTGTGCCAGTGGAGCGCTAACAGCACTGTCTGAGCAGGATCATTGCCAGAGCAGCTGTTTGGCTTCCATGCTAGTGGCCTGTAAATAGCACCATTTGAGTATGGTCGTTACCAGCGTCGTCTTCCTGGCACGGGAAAAGACATTTGAGCGATGTCATTGCTAGTGCCGCTGGACTGGTTCCTGTGCAGGTGACACGTAAAAAATATCATTTGAGCATGGCCATTGCCAGTACCGCCTGACTGGCCCTTGTGCTGGTGGCACGTAAAAGCACCCACTACACTCTCTGAGTGGTTGGCGCTAGAAAGAGCATCCAGCTGTAGAAACTCTGCCAGATGATATTGGACTCTGGTGCAGCCATCTGGTTCACCAGTCCTCAGTCAAATCGTCCAACCCATGCTAGCATGGAAAGCGGACATTAAACGATGATTATGATGATGATGATGATGATGATGATATGTATGTATTTATATATGCATATGTATATACATACATACATATACATACATATATATGTGTGTGTGTGTGTGTGTGTGTGTGTGTGTGTGTGTGTGTGTGTATGTGTGTGTGAGCATGTGTATATATGTATATAAATATACTGCTTGAATAACAAATACGAGGTTATGAATATTCTACTGTGAACTGTCTAGTATTACTCTATCATTTATATCATCTCTGTCACACGTCTATGAATTCAGATTATTAATTATCAGTTAATTTGACTCCTGTTGACCTTTGCCACCTATAAAATTTGTCTTTGGTTTTCGACCAAATTGATGTCCATGAAATATTGGCTCAATGTTATACGAGTTCCACTTCAGTTATATTTGTCTATTATATGTATCCATTATCTTCTGCGTTGCATTGTGCCCATAGGTAAGAAATAATTACTCAAGCAGAAATTATGTAAGCACATTTAGTTCATGGCTGACTGATCAGTGTAAGTTAAGATGTCATAATGTGTAAAAAAAAAGACGAAAGAAAAAAACAAACAACTTGTGCAATGCTATCAATTTGAAAAAACAACCATTCAAGCATCCAATCAAAGATAGTATTGAAGAACATTAAAAAAAAAAAAAAAATATATAATGTTGCCATCATAAAAAGCCATCTTTCAGACCATGGCTTTCAGTGAGGATTTTTCTGTAAATTGTTTCAAGAAAACCATTATTAATGACTTTGTCAAAAGAAGAAAATTACGAGCTCATTAATAATATATTTTGAAAATCTGTGAGTGCCAAGACTTGTAAAAAACATAAAATATTATTTATTTGATGTGAAAGAAGTATGGATAATTCAATCTGATATTTACATTTTAATGGTAGAGAACCAAGACTTTGCTATCATTAACCAAATATCACGACCACGGTGAAATTTTTTTGTTTTTGTAAAATACAGCGTTATCAGCTGAATGTCTTCAGATGATTAACCCTCGTAAAAGTCTAATAATCACTTCAGACAAGAGTAATTTTTATTGTAAGGTGACTTTAGTGCCAGATAGCCAGTCTGAAAATGTCAGCATGATAAATGTGGAAATATTTTTGTTTTTTCTTTTAATAGTGCGAGGCATTTTTTTTCTTTTATGTTTCTAATTATCCCAAATATTTCTACCGTGTCCAGTGCCATAGTAAATAGTGTTATGGTAACAGTTTTTTTTCTCTTCATTAGTTAATATTCAGTTACTTCTTTCTCTGTTATACAAGAGTTTAAATAGACTTTAAGTTTTCCTTTTCTCTCTAGTTATCAATAATATAAAAAAACAAAAAAAAAAACAAGCAAAATCTCTCATGGATGGACAAGTCACTTAGCCAGAATTGGGGACAATAGATGGATAAAAAAGATTATATAAAATGGATTCCTAGGGATTGAGAAAGTAGAGTAGAGAGAAAAGAATGTTATATGGAAGAGATAAGAAGTACAAGACTGGTTTGGACAAGAATAAATGGAGAAGGTCCAAAGAATAGTATATTCAGGAAAGGACTGCTACATCCTAGAAACAAAAAAAGGAGAAAATAATGAAAGTACAAATGTATTGTGATCATGTAACTTGCTGGAAATAGCAGCCAAATCTCCCTCAAACAACACTGTACCATCTTTCTATTGGAGTGACCCATTGTATGAAGTGCTACTAGGTGCACTGTTTCTGGTGGGGAGGTTGGGGTGATCCTAGCTTGAATACCTTTGATCAAAGGTCTCATCAATTGGGATTGACCTTGGCTAAAGCACATCAACAACAATTTCTTAAAGGAAAGATTTTTTACTAGTGTTATTGAAGTAAAATTTGTGCAGTTTTCTCTTTAAAAAGAATAGTTGAACAAGATTGGATTAATATTGATTTGATCTATACCTAAACAAATATTTTTACTTGTAATTTATAAGCTCTGATAGCAAATAAAATTCTTCCTCAACTTTGCTTTTTCCAAAGTTATTTAAACATCACAAACATCAATAAATGCGTGAAATATTTAGATGTTATACCAATAAATGAAGCCAAGTTACCCATTGACAAACAAGGCAATTTGACAATGTAGCTTTAAATACTTAAAAGAAAGTAAACCACACTAGCTTTAAAATGTTGATCACGGTCTTTTATTCTTTCGAATACTTCAGTCATTGGACTACTGCCATGCTGGGGCACTGTTTTTGATGGATTTGGTCCACCAATTAGTCCTTACTTTAAGTCTAGTACTTATCCTATCACTTTCTTTTTTGCTGGACTGCCAAATTATAAGAACTTAAACTAACAAATCCCATGGTCAAGCAGTTACAGACAACGGTATGCATGTACCCACATATTTATGTGCACATATATATGTATGTGTATGTGTGCCATCAGTTAACATACATGTTTCATGCTGGCATGGGTTGGCTGGTTTGACAGGATCTGATGAATCAGAGGACTGTGTTCAGCTTCAATATTTGCTTTGGTATGATATCTATAGATTACTTAGTGTTTTGTCTTGAAGCACCAGCATTAGTGAGGTTACCAAGTAACTTGCAAAACAAGACCTCTTGACTGAGGAAGTGTGCAATATTGAGGGTAGTGGCTTTGTGCCCAACTGTTGAGATGCTAAGCTGTTTTTGACAGCCTATCACCCCTGCAGTCTCACTTTCATCTCTATTGTTGCAAGACAATGAGGGGTATTACTGAACTACAACCAGTGGTGCAACTGATGCTTTTTCTGAGAATAATAACTTTGGAGATTTAGTGCTTTTGTTGTTGCTGGCTCTGCTTCTCTCTTTCTTGCTTTTCCAGTTCCTGGGGACAATAAGCTCTTAAATGGCTGTTACTACCACATATATGGAAGCTAGGCCTTTTCTGCCTTACTTAATCTGTTTCACTACCTTTCCTTCCACACCGATGAAGGGGAACACATATCATACCTCTATAGGATGAACATCACTGTTTATGTTCCTGATGATGTTCCTTCTATTTCTATGACCAATATAGTATGGAATGAGCCTGTGATCAGTTCTGTAGTGCACCAACTCTGTTTGTAACTTTACCTCACCCTCAATTTTGAAAACTAGACAGACATTATAATATGTTTTTCCCACATATTCTCAAACACTGTCCAGTGCTGCCATCAAATTTTCTTTTGAGGGCATTTGAAACTCCCTTCCCTTGATTATAAGGAAGATGAAGTTGCTTGCTTCCTCTAGTTCTTGGATAAAAGTTTTGAGTGCAGATGCACTTGTTTTGGTTGTGTATTTGTTTAATGCTTTACTTTACTCTGTTAATTAGAATCATATTTAAAATTTTCTTATCGCCAGCAACATAAGCAAATGGCTTGTTGTTACTTTCTCCATTAAATCTTAGTCCAACACTCCTTCTGTGTGTGTCATACTGTAAACATTTGTGTTAAAAGATGTTTTTGCCCATGAAAATTGTATTTCTTTCTTTGTATTTTATAAAATATAAATGTCTGTAGTTGTTAATATATTTTTTTCTCTTTTCTTCTTTCCTCTTGAAAATTTGGAGACATACCTAACTTGAGTTGCCATATTTTAAATGCCTAAGCACCAAAATAAAAAAAGAAAAAAAGAAAAAAAAGAAAAAAGAAAGCTTGTTTCTTGTTGAATTATAGTCATATTTTTCAAATATGGAAATGGATACTAGATATAAGAACCTTATGTCTTTATGAACAAAGTCTACACGAAAATCTGTTCTGTTTAGCATGTAATTTTAATAATTTTTTTGAAAACTGATTTACGAACATATCCATATCTAATTCAGCACAAATAATAATAATAATAATAATAATATGTCAGTTAAACATTTTTGAGTTGTAGGGAGTAAATAACAGCCCATGTTTTCTGTATTTTGTAATGTCTTTTGAAATGTCTGTGTCTCCTATACTCCAATCCCAACTGTGCCTCTGTGTTTTTACATCTGCAGAATATGCATGGTATCACATTTGTGTATTTTTTTGTTTATTAGCTGTCAGTTTGAGCTTTTAAGCATGGTGAATCTCAGTCCTACTTCTTCCCCTTCATCATTTTTATCATTACTCTGTTGTCTTGAGGAAGTTGATTCTCCTCGACCATTTCAGTTGTTTTTCTTCTCCTTTTTGTTTCCATGCTTACCATTTCTTTTCCATTTTTGTATTTTCTCCCACAGTTTGAATATTTCCCTCTTCAACTATCATATTTTCACTCTTTTACTCTTTTACTTGTTTCAGTCATTTGACTGTGGCCATGTTGGAGCACCACCTTTAGTCAAGCAAATCGACCCCAGGACTTATTCTTTGTAAGCCTAGTACTTATTCTATTGGTCTCTTTTGCCGAACCGCTAAGTTACGGGGACGTAAACACACTAGCATCGGTTGTCAAGCGATGTTTGGGTGACAAACACAGACACACAAACATACACACACACACATATATATACACATATATACGATGGGCTTCTTTCAGTTTCTGTCTACCAAATCCACTCACAAGGCTTTGGTTGGCCCGAGGCTATAGTTGAAGACATTTGCCCAAGGTACCACGCAGTGGGACTGAAGCCAAAACCATGTGGTTTATAAGCAAGCTACTTACCACATAGCCACTCCTATGCCTATGATATAATAATAGAGTGATACTACTGGTTACTATCATTAGGGGACTGAGTATCTTCTCACTTGTTTCTAATCAGAGCTGAATTCTTCTGCTTTTGTTGCTGCCTTGATGGTCTCTGCTGCTTTTTTGTAAGATTTCTAATTCTCCAGAACAAATGACTCTAAAGTGGTTCTTATTACAATACATGTAGCAACTAAACTTTTTACCCTGCATCATCAATCTCATGCCTTTTGTCTCAGTGTGTTTAACTATGCACAACCCCCGTATGGCCCATAGTCTTCAGGGGAGGTGAAGACTTGCAAATCCATTTGGATCTTTCTGTTTTTCCATGTTTCCTCTCAGCTCTTCTTTAACCACTCTCCCACTCACACTAAGATACAAAAGTGATGATCAGCCATGGATTCATATAATTTTTTATTGTCACTTCTGTATTTCTTTACATCATATAGTGTAGCACAAGTATATAGGAAGGGGTGTACTCTTTTACTCTTTTACTTGTTTCAGTCATTTGACTGCGGCCATGCTGGAGCACCGCGTTTAGTCGAGCAAATCGACTCCAGGACTTATTCTTTGTAAGCCTAGTACTTATTCTATCGGTCCCTTTTGCCGAACCGCTAAGTTACGGGGACGTAAACACACCAGCATCGGTTGTCAAGTAATGTTGGGGGACAAACACAGACATACAAACACACACACGCACACACACATACACAGAGACACACATACACACACACACATATATATATACACATATATACGACGGGCTTCTTTCAGTTTCCGTCTACCAAATCCACTCACAAGGCTTTGGTCGGCCTGAGGCTATGGTAGAAGACACTTGCCCAAGGTGCCATGCAGTGGGACTGAACCCGGAACCATGTGGTTCATAAACAAGCTACTTATCACACAGCCACTCCTACGCCTACTATCTAACAATTTCGGCAGATGTTTTGGTTGAGACTTTATTCTCAGAAGTGGAGCAGACAGTATCGTGGCTTTTTCCACTTTGAATTGAGAGAATTTCTCTCAAAATTTCTTGCTGTACTTATTCCAGTTGCTGCTTTGATGGCAATTCTCTCTACTTTTTAAGACAGAGATGCATATTTTTTTGTTCTCTCCCTTTTGGATTAGATCCTGTAACAATGAGACACTGTGATTCTATAAAATTCTATCACCTAATGTTTTTTATAGGACTTGTGCTTACTGTAAAAATTGTGTTTGGATTACAACAAAAGACATAATTAACTGTAAAGCAATTACTATATGAAAAATTTGTTTGCTGTTGTAATATTTTGACTTGTACAGTGGATGTATCTGTCAGACAGCTTGAATGTGAAATGTGTCAAACTAAGCAAATAGAATAAAATCTGTAAAAACAAACTGTAGACTTTTTATACGTATTTTTCTTTGTTGTTTGTCTAATCCCAGGTATTGGAGCTGGTTGTCCTCAGGTAATTAAAATCCATTTTGGCAAGTATTCCAATGAAATTTACATTTTGGTAATGCCTGATATATGGTCAGGCTTCAGAGTGCCTCCCCACCAAACACAAAATGTGTTTATACTTTGGGGATCAATAATAATAATAATAATAATAATAATAATAATAATAATAATAATAATAATAATAAGAAGAAGAAGAAGAAGAAGAAGAATGATAATAATAATTCTGAAGACGATGATAGGGTGCTGATGATGGTGGTGATGGTAGTGGCGATGATGTAATAATGACGACGACGACGACGGTGATGATGATGATGATGATTTCATGCATTAGAAAAACATCACTCATTTGTGGGAATGGCTTGGTACAAGTTTGATAATAGTTTTCTTTTCTCTGAGGTTTTAATAACCTCAGACTAAAACTGTACAATTGCACTTGTATTTTACATCAATTTTACTGTTGTTGGGATCTGTTTTGTTCTTTCTGGTTATATTTTAATGTTCCATCTATTGTGAAGAGTACATGCAATGCCAGTTGTCTTATTTTGTTAGGTGTTATTTTTTTATTTCATCTGTGTTGTTTGTGTTATGTGTTATAATGTCCAAGGATGAACCCCATTGAATAGTGACTCCCAACCATATTTGCATCACACACCCATTTCATGAAAGACAAATTTTTCCCAGACCAGGGATCATGTGCATAACAAAACATAATAAAGTGCATAACATATAATTTAATTATTACATAATACACAATATAATTAGATATATATTACATATAAATATATACTCTTTTACTCTTTTACTTGTTTCAGTCATTTGACTGTGGCCATGCTGGAGCACCGCCTTTAGTCGAGCAAATCGACCCCAGGACTTATTATTTGTAAGCCTAGTACTTATTCTATCGGTCTCTTTTTGCCGAACCGCTAAGTTACAGGGACATAAACACACCAGCATCGGTTGTCAAACGATGTTGGTGGGGACAAACACAGATACACAAACATATACACACACACATACATATATATACATATATACAACGGGCTTCTTTCAGTTTCTGTTTACCAAATCCACTCACAAGGCTTTGGTCAGCTCGAGGCTATAGCAGAAGACACTTGCCCAAGATGCCACACAGTGGGACTGAACCTGGAACCATGTGGTTGGTAAGCAAGCTACTTACCACAGATAGTATTACACAATACATAATATAATTAGATAATATTACATAATATATAATATAATTAGATAATATTACATAATACATAATATAATTAGCTATATTACATAATATAATTAGATATATATTACATATAAATATGTAAAATATGATGGTACATGGCCTACTGGGTAGCAGGTTGCACTCACAATTGTAGTATCGTGGTCTCAATTCTGAGACTGGCTGCAAGTTGTTTCTTGTGCTTATTTCATGTAGCTCCAGTTCAAACAATTGTAAATAGGTAATCCTATGAAAGACTAGCCTTCTGAATGAGGGGAATGTTGGCCTAATCCCCTAACCAGCAGGGTGGCATCATTTGAAAGCTAAAATGATTGTGACCAGTGATGTACAATGACATCCAATAGTCTGGTTGATCATGTGATCACACAATCACATAAATATTACACATATAATACATAGGCGCAGGTGTGGTTGTGAGGTAAGAAGCTTGCTTCTCAACCACATGGTTCTAGGTTCAGTCCCACTGCATGGCACCTTAGGCAAGTGTCTTTTATTATAGACTTGGGCCAACCAAAGCCTTGTGAGAAGATTTGGTAGCCAGAAACTAAAAGAAACCTGTCAAGTACATACATATATATATATATATATATATATGTAAATGATAGGCTTGCCTCAATCCTTCAGGGGTAGTCTGAAGCATCCAAGCAACCAGGGGATGTTTAAATCCGGAGGCACTCCTGGGAATCACCTGTGCGGGTACCGTCTTGGTTAGAGGGCATCCAGAAGCAGGTAATTTACTGTTTAAACCGTAGTTTATAATTATATTTATGTGGAGAATGGAGCAACAAATACAATATGTGTGTGTGTATGTATATATTTATGTATATATTTATGTGTAAATACCTTTGTGTCTGTGTTAGTCCCCCCACCACTGCTTGACAACTGGTGTTGGTGTGTTTACATCCCCATAAATCAGCGGTTCAGCAAGAAAGAGAGATAGAATAAGTATTAGACTTAAAAGAATATAAGTCCCCGACTAAAACCCTTCAAGATGGTGCTCCAGCATGGCCACAGTCAAATGACTGAAACGAGTGGAAGAATAAAAGAATATACAATGCAGAAACATCCTTCCAACTGTGATAGTTAATGAAATAGTAATAAAATTAAATAATTCATTCTCTCTGTGTGGCCTGATAGTAAATTATCCGCAGCTCAGTGTTGGTCTGTGGCCTGATGGTTAGGAACCGCTGCCATAAAGTATGTTCTGTGTGGGTTGTGTAATATTATAGGGTGACATTTGTGTAATATAAGAGCTGTGTGAGTTGTGGGTGGTACATGTAAAGCCTCGTACTGTTGACAACTGATTATGTAAGAGCAGTTGTTATGCAGTTTTATTGGGTGATAATTATGCAGAGTATGTGCAGTGTATAGTACATAATTATATATTTAGAGATGATTCATCATCATCATCGTTATGCACATGATCCCTGGTTTGGGAAAAATTTGTCTTTCATGAAATGGGTGTGTGGTGCAAATATGCTTGGGGGTTACTACTCAATGGGGTTCATCTTTGGACATTATAACACATAACATAAACAACACAGATGAAACAAAAAAATAACACCTAACACCATGCTGGCAAGGGTTGGACAGTTTGACTGGGGACTGGCAAGCCAGGAGGCTGCACCAGGCTCCAATCTGATCTGGCAATGTTTCTACAGCTGGATGCCCTTCCTTACGCTAACCTCTCTGAGAGTGTAGTGGGTGCTTTTTATGTTCCACCGGCACAGGAGCCAGTCAGGTGGGCCTGGCATCGATCATGCTCATATAGTGCATTTTACATGCCACTGCCGGCATGGGAGCCAGTTGGGG
>NC_068982.1:149154844-149161660 GCF_001194135.2 Octopus bimaculoides | reverse complement strand
CGATCATGCTCATATAGTGCATTTTACATGCTACTGCCGGCATGGGAGCCAGTTGGGGGTCACTGGCATCGGCCATATTCGGATGGTGCTTTTTATGTTCCACCGGCACAGGAGCCAGTCAGGTGGGCCTGGCATCGATCATGCTCATATAGTGCATTTTACATGCCACTGCCGGCATGGGAGCCAGTTGGGGTTCACTGGCATCGGCCATATTCGGATGGTGCTTTTTATGTTCCACCGGCACAGGAGCCAGTCAGGCGGCTCTGGAACCGATCATGATTATGTTGTACATTTGTTGTATTTGTTGTGTGCAGAAAGAGTGGTGCAAGAGTTGTGCTATTAAAATGAAAATAGTTTTGAGTATGATGTAGGTGTGTGTCTTAGAACTATTTCTATGTGGAGAGCTGTGAGTCATGGTATGCCTTTTTGGGGTTATTCTCTGTTGTATCTAATGCTCCAGTTATTATTGGTGTGCTGACAGAATCGTTAGAAAATCATTGAAAACAAAAATGTCTTGTAGTATTTATTCTAGTTCCTTACATCCCATCAAAGTCGACTTTGCCTTTCATCTCTCTAGGTATCGATAAAATAAAGCACCAGTCAATATAATTGATTAACCCCTTCTCCACAAAATGCTGCCCTTGTGCCTAAATTAGAAACAATTATCGTTATCCTCTTCATCGTTGTCATCATCATCATCATCGTCATCATCATTGTCATTTATCTATTTATCTACTTATCTATTTATTTATATATTTCAAAACTTTTTGTACTTCATCCCATGATGGAATTTAGGTGAACTGGATAACAAGTCACCATCTGTGACCTCAGCCACCATCGTTGTCATCGTCACCATCGTCATCATCATCATCATCAATATCATCATCATCATCCTCATCATCATCATTATTACTATTATCAGTTTTCATATCAAAGTCTCAGTATATTGACCAATAGATAAAATTAGTGATTTCATCATCTCTGGATATTTTCTGACTTTGTAAGGACTGGGTAACCAAAAATGATGTGGTTTCTTGTCTCATTTTGCTGATTGTACAGTCTGTAATTGTTCTTATGAATTTTTATGGTTAGGTGGTGGTGTTGGAGGTAGTAATAGTGATGGTGGTGGTTGTAGTGATCATCACCACCATCACCAACATTCTCATCATGATCATTTTACTCTCACTTTCCATGCTGCCATAAGTCGGATGATTTGTTATTGCTCTCCAAGACAAGGTCAGAGATCCACATCTCATTCAGTTGAGACCAGACCAACCATTTCAGTTTTTAGTCCAGAGCTTTCAGTGTCATTGTTCACTCTTACTTCTTCACTGTCAAGTCTTGCAATGTATTGGTCACCATATTGTTTATTTTCTCCATTTTCTTCCTAACATACTTCAAAAACGTTTCCTTCTTGTCTTTGGTTGTTTCTTTTTCCCTTTCCTTTGTTTTCTCTTCTGTGTTGTTAGTTTCTAGTTTGTATTTTATTGCTTCCTTATGCAGAAGAATTTAAATATGTCAGCAGTACGTTGCTTCAGTGTTATTCTGGTCTGCAAAGTATAGCAATAGATTTTTTTTAGCCAACACTGTATTTAACTTTCTATTTTCTATCTTTTACTTGTCTTAGTCATTAGACTGTGGCAATGCTGGGGCACCTCCTAGAAGAATTTATTTTAAGCAAAAGTAGGCGCAGGAGTTGCTGTGTGGTGAGTAGCTTGCTTACCAACCACATGGTTCCAGGTTCAGTCCCATTGCGTGGCACCTTGGGCAAGTGTCTTCTACTATAGCCTCGGGCCAACCAAAGCCTTGTGAGTGAATTTGGTAGATGGAAACTGAAAGAAGCCCATCATATATATGTATATATATATATGTTTGTGTGTTTGTGTGTCTGTGTTTGTTCCCCCCCACCATCACTTGACAACCAATGCTGGTGTGTTTACATCCCCGTAACTTAGCAGTTCAGCAAAAGAGACTGATAGAATAAGTACTAGGCTTACAAAGAATAAGTCCTGGGGTTGATCTGCTCGACTAAAGGTGGTGCTCCAGCATGGCCACAGTCAAATGACTGAAAGAAGTAAAAGAGTAAAAGAGAAAGAGTAAAAAGTACTGACCCTGGTACTTATATTTTTAAAGCCTGGTACTTATTCTATCAGACTCCTTTGCCAAACTACTAAGTTACAAGGACATAAACACACAAACAGCTGTTGTCAAGTGGTGGGCCCAACTTTTCTCTCAAAATGCTTACATTCTGTTGTGCATGCACACTGACATTGCACATCCAGTGAAGCATACTGGCTTCTTTGCTTTCAAGCCTGCGCATGTCCTCAGCTGTCACAGCCTGTGTTTCACTGCTGTATAGCATAGCTGTTTGCACACAGGCATCATACAATCTGCCTTTCACTCTGAGAGAGAGGCCCTTATATTTCGATATTTCAGGGCTATGACCCCTTCTTCAAGACAAGTGGAAAAGTGAAGGATGGGCAAAGGTTGTTGATCAGATGTGTGAGGAAGGAAGGTGACGTGCACAAACTGGTGTTCCCTTTTTTTCCTTTTGGTTTCCTCCAAGCTTCCTTCTTACACTATGGAGTTTCCTTTCATTTGCTTTATATATTTTTTTAGTCATGTTATTATTATTTGTAACTTTCTGTGTTTGCTTCAAACTCCATCCTCTCTTTATATGTGGTAAATTTTTTCTATCTCTATTCACTTAAGTGTGAATGAAGATAGTTTTCTAAATTTTCTAAGCTCTTAAATTCAGTTTACTTCTAATTTATTATGTCTCAACTGTAATTTATAACTAGAATTATTATTACTATTACTGTTGTTGTTTTTGTTATTGTTGGTGTTGTTGTTGTTATTATTATTGTTATTATTATATGTGTTTGCTATGGACAGATGTGTGTCTTCTCACTCCATAAAATTATCAAGTGTAGTCGAAGGGAAAAACCATTTCGCTTTTAAAATTTTCTGTAACACCCACCAAAAGATGAATTGAATGCAGCAGTAAAGAAAACTTGGAAAAAAAAAAAGAAAACCAAAAAATACAAGAAAAGACAAAGAAATTTAATTACACAGTAGGATGTAAACATTCAACAAGGAAAAAATATAAGTTTTTGGCAGAAAATAGTGACATTAATTAGAAAAATTCCAAGGTTAATAACAACAGTAGCAACATCAACATTGCACTTAAACTTTTTGCCAAATAAACAAAACTGGAAAAATACCACTTTTTTGTTTCTTAACATTGCCAGTAGCAAACATATACTAAACATTGAAAAAACTAGCCAAGACAAAA
Organism: Octopus bimaculoides; assembly: GCF_001194135.2. NCBI lineage: Eukaryota > Metazoa > Mollusca > Cephalopoda > Octopoda > Octopodidae > Octopus > Octopus bimaculoides. The sequence continues at coordinate 149,158,365 of NC_068982.1, read as the reverse complement.
CTGCTTCGATGAATTTTGCAACTGGGAAGAGTGTGTCTTTTCTACTGCTGTTCATCTAAGATTGAGAACGGAGAAAAGTCTACAATTTCTTCATTTCCAAGAGTGGAACAAGTTTCGATATGTCTTGAAGAGAACAATTAGAAGTAACCCTAGTCAATGTGCAAAGCAGTATCTCTTATGTCAGTCAGAGTGGAGCTTATGATACAGTATGTCTAGATATGACTGAAAATGGATGAAGAAATAAGCGGCACTGGTATCTCATACTCCTGACAATACTCTAGTACCATAATATATCAAGTGAATGCAATATGGAGGTAATGTTGTTCTGGGTTCAAATTCTGCCAAGGTCAGCGTTGCCTTTCATCCTTTTAGGGTTGATAAATTAAGTACCAGTTGTGTACTGGGGTCAATCTAATTGACTGGCCCCCTCCCCCAAAATTTCAGGCCTTTTGCCTAGAGTAGAAAAGAATATGGAGGTCATGTTGACCCTTACCTTGTTGTCACTTGTGAAGCACAGCTTGGGCTAGCAATGAATGCCAAGTTAACCAGGAACCACATGTTGTTAGGTGGGGTCTGTATGTATATGCCAATCCTAATGACCCCCTCGTACAACAAAGTCATATCAAAGCTGTAACCTATCAAGAATGAAGAACGAAGGATTACGAGACCAAAGCAGATCTCAAAGGGTTTTGCTCCCAAAAAAACAACCAGTCACAGATCCAAGTACGGTAACAAATCTTCCCCTCATTCTTATCCCCAGAAGCGAATGATTAGAAAACATATGAAAAGAAAAATAGGAACTTGCCTCTAATCACTCTTTCATGTTGTGATGATACGGGGGAGTGAAGGCAAGGAAGAATAAGAGCAAACATTCTAGGGGTGATGAAAAAAACAAAACAAACAAAAACGAAAATAACCCTCTCTCCACCTCCTACAAAATAACCAGAATGGTGAGAAAGGATGGTGAGGAGTAACCGCATAGATGTTTTAAAATATTTTATGTAGAGAATAAAGTATTATTGTATCAGAAGGTACTTGGTACCTGGATTAAGGATGGGAAAGAAAAAAAAAAAGGAAGGCAATCAGAGTTGTGGGGAACACTGAGCTGACCCAGGAGGTAATGCTTCCATTAAATAAAAACTTTTTTTATTAGTTCTGTGTATTAGATCTGTGTATACATTCATATTCTGTGTATCTTAATAAATTAATATGCATCACTATATCATGCAATATCTTGTTTCTAAAATAAGTTCCTTGTTTATTCCCATATATTTTATAACATTTTTTAAAGAACATAAAACAACAGAATTAACAAGAAAGTATCCTCAAAATAGGTGTTAGTGGTGGGGTAAGTACAAAAGATGACTCAGGTTACCCCCTCGTACAATACTAGACTATCTTGGAACATCAAAAGCAAGTTCCTTCTTCAAGTTCTTGTAACCAATTTTCAGTTGCATCGATAGGGTTTGCACATTTAGCCATGTCAGTTGAACCCCTCTCAGCTTGGTTTCATTTGGTTTATATGATTTATAGGAGAATAGCACCTCTATATTTATCTTCCCTTTTCTTTTCAAGTATTACTTGAAGCAGCCAATGTGACCTGAACAAAGCTCTGTCCTTAAACCTTTTACCCATGTTCATCATACAACTTTCTCTGCCATAGCCATCAGGCACAGAAACACAACCACTTCTTCCTTGCCAAATAAAAGCTGGGGGGTCAATCTGCATAGAAGAGTTGGCTAATTGCAGTATCCATCATATACATGATAATAGCTGGTTGACATAAGCTACACAAATCAGTAATATAAGGACAGGATGATTTTATTATGCTTTTCATGTCTCATAGGTTCAGTTGCTGGCAGCTACAGTTGCTGATAACTACAGTTGCTGGCCATTTTTGAATAATGATAAGTACTCATTTAAATGATTCAGAAATTTGGAAATCTGTAAAGTGTGAGCCACATTTATGCATCTTTTGCGAAGTTTACAATAAAGATGGTGAAAAATGAAGGATTATCTATAATAATACATCATAATTTTCTTAACAACATTCATTATTAAAATAATTTCATTAGGAAGATTAACAAATGTCATGGAATGATCAAGTCTTTTGAAAGGGCATCCAGCTTTGAAAACCATGTCAAAACTGACTTGCCTGTGCTGGTGCCTCATAAAAAGCATCCAGTCCCAGTCCACTCTGCAGGCTGGTTGTTCTTAGGAAGTACATCCAGTCATAAAAAAAAAAAAAAACCATGCCAAAACAGACACTGAAGCTTGGTGCAGTCTTCTGCCTAGTCAGCTCCTGTCAAACCATTCAAACCATGCCAGCATGGAAGACAGATGTTAAATGATGAAAATGATGATGATGATGGTGATGATGTTGAATGCTCATAGAAATTGTTCTAAATGTTGGTGCCATTTACCAAAAGCAAAGCATTGGCAAAGGACATTACCTCCCCTTAACTCCAAGCAGTATCTCTTATCTCAGGTAATTCAGTATGACCAGCTAAAAGAAAGTAGCAAAATATCTTTTCGTGTTTATTTATCTTGATGGCTATTGTACCTTTGCTAAGAAAAGAATTAAACATGCAAATAAGATTAATATCTTAAAGGAATGTATTAGATAATGTAGTTCTCAATGCACTTAATGTGAAAATAAGACAAGATGGTCATGGTTGGAACGCTTTTGTTCATAGATCTGCTTGATCAGAGTTGACCTGCAGCTTAATAGCAACAACATGAGTTGATGAAGAAGCTTTCATGTGGTTGCTTGACTGGCTAAAAATAGCAATCTAAGCTACCATGGGCCAGTAATCTAAGATATTGTCATCATCATCATCGTCATCATCATCATCATCGTCATCATCACAATCATAATCATCATCATCATCATCATCATCATCATCATCATCATCATCATCATCATCATCAACGTCTGTTTTCCATGTTGGTATGGGTTGGGCAGTTTGACAGGAGCTGGTCAGCTGGAGAGCTGCACCAAGCCCCAATTGCCATTAACACTACGGCCCCTGTCACTTCCCCTCCCTAAGCTTTCATTCATACTGTAACATCTCTTATCCTTCACTCACCCTAGGATGCTAGGTGTGTCTCAAGAAGTGATTACAACAAACATACAGATTAAAGGTAAATAATAATAATAATAATAATAATAATAATATATATATATATATATATATATATATATATATGTTTTGTTTATTACATCATAATACACTTTAAAGTGCAAGATGGACACTAAAAATGGGTGAAACATCACATAGGCAAAAAAAAGAACTTAATATGACTATACAATGATTAAAAAATGAATATTCTATATGTATTTTCTGTTTTCTTTAAACTATTAATTATTTCTCTTATATCAAAAAGAATGAAGTATCTATAGGAACAACTGGATTTTCATAAGTGTAAAGTACTAAGAATGTACCAGCCAACCATAAACATTAGTACAGAGGCACACAAACGATAACCAGAATTATCAATCAATAGAAGCACATAACTGG
>NC_068982.1:149149583-149154794 GCF_001194135.2 Octopus bimaculoides | reverse complement strand
TGGATAGCATATCCCCATAAACAAAAAATTCTTTGGGAGAAATTTTTTGCAAACTGGCATATATATATATATATATATATATATATATATATTAGCCTTGGCTATGTCAAGATGGTTTTTTCTTTTATGTATTCTTCTTTCCAACTTAGATTTTAAGTGTTGTCACAACAGTAATATGTCCATTCTGCTGAAATTTTCAGTAAATTTTCTATATCCTTGTGCAGCTGAAGATTGCTCTGCATTTTACATTTAATGTAATGCTCGCATTACTTAAATAAATAGAGTAGCATGAAACGTGCGTACTGCAATAACCTTTAAAATCCGTGTTGCATTTTTTGATTTATATATATATATATATATATATAACAAAACAGGAGTGATTGCATGTGAGATATTTAGGTATTTAGTTACGCTGTCTTACATATGTTTCATTAACAGAAGGTGATTATTGGTCACATAATCCAAATTACATAGCCAACACTTACTCTCAAATTGTCATATAATAGTTTCATGTCTCAAACAATTTGACAGTACGTGTTAATTATGTAATTAACATTATGTAACCAATAATCACCTTATGTTAATAGAATTACATTAGATGGTATATAACTATCTTACAAACAATCTATCATGTTGAATTTTCTATATGTGCAAGGGATAAAATTGCAATACATGGACTGAAATACACATAAAGTTCTTAATACTGGTTATTTGTGAAGCAGTTTAAGTTATCTCTAATCATCTGATACATTATTCTCACTCAGCACACTTATCTACACACCCACCTTTTCTCCTCTTCATCATCATCGTTTTCTCCTCTTCATCATCATTGTATTCTCCTCTTCATCATCATTCTGGTATGGGTTAGACGGTTTGACTGGGGTCTGGGAAGCTAGGAGGCTGCACCAGGCCCCAATCTGATCTGCCAATGCTTCTACAGCTGGATGCCCTTCCTAACGCCAACCACTCCGAGAGTGTAGTGGGTGCTTTTTACGTGCCATCGACACAAGGGGTCAGAAGAGCTGGCATCGACCACGTTCAGATGATGCTTTTTATGTGCCACCGGCACGGAAGCCAGTCAAGGCAACACTGGCATCAACCATTTTTTTGATGGTGCTTTTTACATGCTACCAGCACGAGGCTCACAACTACAATTTCCTTTCAATTTGATTTTGATATTGCTGATATTGATGTTGATGTACTTGACTCAATAGGTCTCCTCAAGCATGGCATGTCACCCTATGATCCAAGGTACTTTTGAGTGGGCTGGTTATGCGACACTGGTGTAGGTTACAGCTGTGGACTCACTTTATTTGCCGGATTTTCTCAGTCACAGCATACCTCCTCTATTCTGTTTTGTCTCTCATAGTCACCTTTTACTTTGACCTCATCTTTTTCTCTTTTTCTTTCCAGATGGGCATGGCATGTACTCACCCCTTCAGTAAGATACTGTTCCTGTCTCTCTATCTTAGTTTATTATGCCTCAGTTCTATACCCAACTTAGTGGAGGAGCCCTGTCTTGTGGGTTCTTGGTGACCTCACCAGTGCTGGGGACATAAAAGGTACCCAGTACATTCTGTGAAGTGGTTGGTGTTAGGAAGAGCAATCCAGCTATAGAAACCATGCCATTACAGACAATAGAATTTGGTGCAGCCCTTTGGTTCTTTGGTTCATGTTGAACTGTCAAACCCATGCCAGCATGGAAAAAAAGACGTTAAATGATGTTGATGGAGTATGTATGCATTTATGTATGTATATTTATGCATGACTGTGAATGTTGATTTTACATGTTGTCATTAACCCCATCTGAGTAAAATATAATGGTATTGTTTACTGTCTAGTAAAGAAATTCCCCATAGTTCAGTGGACATATGAGGACCAGTGGAATGGAAAGAATATCTTACATGTAAACAAATGGAGTTTGGTGTCAGAAATAGCATCTGGCCATAAGAAAATATGCATAAATAAAAATTTATCTAACCAATTCCAGCATGGAAAAACAAACAGAAAAACAACAATGACAAAGATGATGATGATGATGATGATGATGATGATGATGATGAAGATGATGAAGATGATGATGATGATGTGGAGGAGGAGGAGAAGGAGGAAGAGGTTGAGGACGATCACGACGATGATGACAATGGAGATGATTGCAGTTTATGAACATTTTTGTCTCTTCAGATCTGTTTACCTAGCTGTAATTAATTGAAGTGGGGTATTATAATTTATTGCTGTGAGTAGTGATCACTCTGTTATACTGATGTGTAATTCAATGGGTTTTTAGGAAAAATTACTGTTCAAGGAAAGATTTGACTTTGATTCAAAATTCATCATTATCATCATCACCTAGGATAAATGAGAACTGTATATGAGCACCAAACAAGCAGATTGTAGAGGTCCACAAGAAGAAATACTAATGAATTAGATCAGGAAATATTAACAGAAACCTAGGTGCTGGATTTAAAGAAAAAAAATTAACAGCTTAATTGCAAGAAGATGGACAGCATCCATGACAATTTCCATGATCTTTGAGACTGGTTGGTTGCATTTATTCTGATGTCTTGAGCCTAATACTTGCAACTAGAGCTAGGTGGTGGTGATAAACCAGTTGATAGCGTCTATCACCCCCTTAAGAATGACAAATACTCGCAATGAATTATGTTTCTTTTTTCTAATTCTTGCACATTATGTTAACTCTAATTTATCTGTTGCTTTCTGTGGTTGACATCTCTAACTTATTTATTCTACAGGGTGTCCACAAAGTTTGGCTACATGAAGTAAAGAAAATCATAACATAAACAATTAAATATAAGAAATAATAATTTCTTAAAGTATGTGTTAATCCCCTTGTACCCAAACTTTGTGGACACCCTGTACAATGATCAATGTTCATTCTGATACATTTATTTAATGATTCTTTTATCACCACTTCAGCCAGTATTGTGATATGTATGCTTCGTCGATGAGGTTTTGCTGTTGGCCTCACTGCTTCAACTTGGGGCAGAGACCTACTATCAAATCTCATCTTGGATTTTTCATCTAAGAGCCTCAGCTTAATCATGTTACTATTGAAGCCTTGCCAGCTCCTTAAGAGAATGGAATATTTATGTAAATATTTATCACTAATCAGCATTAGCTAGCATGTATCAATTAACTTAAAAGAAAAGTCATGTATATTTCTCAACAAATTATATCTTAAAGGTTCTAAAAAGACTTTCCCAGGGTTATAAAAGCTGTTGATTTATTCAATTGATCCAATTCAGATTTCATACAAAGCCATGTCATTTTGTTTTGCGAGATGTGCTCTCATCTCTTTCTACTTGTCTTTATAATAACATAAACTAAAAATATATGCTTGACAAAGGTAAATTATCCTTGTGTTTTAATGTCAATATACATACATCCTTCATTCTATCTAATTATAGGCTTTAATTTCTGCATTATGCAATGCATAGAACCACATAACAATAGATTTAACTAGAACATTCTCTTTATATCTAACTTAATGTGGATATTTTGTTAGAATGCCAAATACTGTGGTTTTCTCCTTGGGAAGCCCTCTTATGTGGATGCATGATGCATAAAAGTACATATATTTATATTGTTGGCAGATGAGAATCTGCCAGATCATGTGGTTTCAACATACTGTGTCTCTTCAGTGACAGCTGTCTGCTCATCACATACCAGAGCATATATTGTCACTGCTAACAATATACGGAATTTCAGTGACTTTTCAGGCCTTTCAGTGTTCAGCATTCTAACAAAACATCCATGTTAAGTTGGATATAAAGATTGCCTTTTAGTATTGATATTGCTTCTGTTGCTAATAATTAATCTCTTTAATTTTCATCTTTGTTATTCATATGTTTCATATATTCATTTATCATATCTTTAACTATCACTCACTTCTTTACAGAAATGCTCTTCAGTATACTATTAATACACTTAGTACAAATGTACTATATAAACTACTTAACATAATAAATGTATGGAAACTCACATTTATTTGTGCATTCTTTCTTGTCTACAAAAACAATCTCTTACCTAATTACCAATAACATAGTCTGAACCAACCCATAGTCTGAAGCACATCTGGAGTTGTCTTCCATACTTGTTGAAATATATTAAGCAATAGTAGTCATTGACAAATATTGTTTTTTCTTCCACTACATAATTGTTTATAGTTAGCTTTTGATGTGCCCTGCATTAAATTTGTTAAAACTAACCTAACTGTTGTACATCAATAGCTTCGATAACGAGGGGAGAAACATTGAAACAAAAAAATTAAAAGAGCATCGGTAAAATTTCAAAGCTTCTGAGGAAAATTAACAAACACCACTCAGTAAACAGAGTGACAAAGATAACAGTAAAACGAAAACAAAATATTCATTTGTTAAAATTGAAGTACTATAAATATAATGATGGAGTCAAGAAGATCAAGTATAAACTACACATCAGTATACAAACACACTCACACATACATACATACGTATGTATATATGTATGTATGCGTGTATGTGTGTGCGCGTGTGGGTGTTTATGGGTGTGTGCTAATTATGAACATAAAAGTTTTTTCATCTTTGTTTATATATTTACGCGAAGCTTTCCTATGAACATCAAGCCATTCTTCTGGTGTTTCTGGACACATAGCAATTCCCTGCTGTTAGTTCAGAATTATAAACGTTTACACATTCTATTTGAATTCCTATAATAAATAGCAATATCATAAATAATCGCACAATATATCAATGTACTACAATGTACTAATTAATCTGATAATACTTTCTCTACATCTGTGATAGTATGGAAGAAAAAAAGCAACACAACTCCAGTTCAAAGTTAAACTTAGCCAAATGGACACGCATATATCTACATATAAATGTGTGTTTCACTGGCAAAAGATGACTGTTCCCAAGTATAACAATATACATCTATCTATCTATCTATCTATCTATCTATCTATCTATCTATCTATCTATCTATCTATCTATCTATCTACATCCTCCTCCTCCCCTCCTCCTCTTCGTACTTATTCTATTGGTTTCTTTTGCCAAACTGCTAAGTTACGGGACGTAAACACACCAGCATTGGTTGTCAAGCGATGGTGGGGGATCAAACACAAACACATAAGCATGTACACACACACACACACACACACACACACACACACACACGCACACACGCACACACACACTCACACACACACAT
>NC_068982.1:149144885-149148091 GCF_001194135.2 Octopus bimaculoides | reverse complement strand
AGCACATAAAAGACACCATTTCGAGCGTGGCCGTTTTCGTGCGGGTGACACGTAAAAGCACCCACTACACTCTCTGAGTGGTTGGCGTTAGGAAGGGCATCCAGCTGTAGAAACTCTGCCAAATCAGACTGGAGCCTGGTGTTGCCATCCGGTTTCACCAGTCCTCAGTCAAATCGTCCAACCCATGCTAGCATGGAAAGCGGACGTTAAACGATGATGATGATGATGATGATATATATATATACGATGGGCCTCTTTCAGTTTCCATCCACGAAATCCACTCACAAGGCTTTGGTCAGCCTGTGGCTATAATAGAAGATGCTTGCCCAAGGTGCCACACAGTGGGACTAACTGAACCTGGAACCATGTGGTTGGTAAGCAAGTCCTGCACCTATAGCCACTCCTGTGCCAATATATATATAGTTTAAAGATCCAACAGAGGTAGAATCAGCAAAAAAAGTACTCCATCCAGTGAGAGATAAATATCAATTTAAAAACAAATCCAAAAGGGCTACTTATAGTTTCTTGTTATTATGATATTTGAATGGGCATATTTATAAAATATACCATGTATCTTAATCTTAAGGCGATCTTTTAGGCTCTGTTTATATGTTATATATATTCTAAAAACAAGGATGCTGGACAGTAAGAAATAAGAACAAAATGTGGAAAAAACATGAAGAAGGTTGGTGCAAAAAATGGAACGAGAAAAAAGAAATAAAATCAAGAAAAATAAGATCCTTGTTCTCCCTAATTGCAAAAAAGCTCCCTAAATATAACTGGTTTAGAACAAAATAACAGAAAACATGTCAAAGTTTGTGAGACAACAACTCAATCTAGAGCAGGTGGTGCCCTCCAATTTGATAAAAGAAACCTGTCCTTGTGTCTACCCCTGTGAAAAATTTCAAATCTTGAGTTAAGCAGTCTGTTGGAATTGCCGGATCGAAGAAGAATATGAGATCTTTCTGCTACGTATTTGAGATTTTTCTGCTATGTAAATTGCATTTCTTAGATCCATTAACATATGGCTTGGATTTCTCCACTATATTATCCACTTACTTGTATGTGGTGTGGGGCTGCTCTTCAAATTCCATATGTGGCTAGCCAACATAGTTGCATTACTTTTGTTGATGTGCTGGGAAGAAGATAGGTGGTTTGCATAATGTTTCTTGAATTCATCCTAACATAACCCGATGTAATTCTTTGCATTTGATTAGTCTTGGAGTGTATCTGTAACTTCAGCCTCATTTATATGACAGAATTTATCATTCATACCTGGTCAAGTGAGTAAGCTTCAAGATCTCGACAGTTACAACTGGGAATGGACTCTTGGTGATTTTTGCAAGTTAAAATGTTCTTCATATTGGGACAGTAGCTGTAGGATATTTTTATTGAGTATTTGTTAAAATTTTTTCTATATTTATGATTTATTGGAAAATGTTTATCTAAAAGAGACAGGAATTTCTTGCCTTCGTAAGTCTTAACAAGGGAGCAAGGAGGGGCAAACCAAATTGTTTTCCTAGGTTTATTTTTTGGTCTGTTTTTATGATTCATATTTTTACTTAAGGAGTTGTAATATATTTTATCTTTGAAGCCGCTGTCAGCTAGGGCATTGTTATAGTATGGGGCTGCCTTATCAAATATTTGTTTAGAAGATAGATTTGATATCTTATTACTAATGTTAGCTATCAGATTTTTAAAGAGTATAGCAGGTGACAAGACTGTTTATGCATGTATGAGAGCTTCTCATTTGGCTTATGATATGGCTTATAAAAGTGGGAGTTTAAATCTAGGGAAACATCTAAAAAATCAACTTTAGACAGATTAGTAGTAACAGTGATTTTGAAGCCGAATTGACTAAAAGTATGAATGAAATTTTTCCTAAATTTGCCGAGAGTATGACCATGACAGCCATGAGATATTTCCAACTCATTGTCTCTATAGACCAACATCATAGGATGGGAACTTGGATCTCAGTGCTTTTAATATAATGAGACCCACAGAATCACAGATGTCTGCACTGTTATATCCCATCAATACATCAAATAGCTCATGTGAATCTGATTTTTTAACCCATGCCAAACCCTTACTAGATAGGAGAGCTTCTCTCACATGCATGATAAAGTCCAGGTGTATTTGGTCAATATCCACATACATTTTTGCAAACTCAATTGCAATGATCTAGCAATGATCTTGATATTGTGGGATAAAAATCAACCATATCAAATTGAGTGAAGCTAACTCTATGTTTATCTGTGATATTCCTAAACCAATCTATGACTGTGCTGCTATCATCCCACTGTTGTTAGCTGTCTCTCTAATTCTGATATGAATCTTCCTTAGTATTTTTTTAGTTACTAAACCCATTTCAGTCCTTGTTGGGTTTAAAAGTTTACAAGTAGGCTTATTACTGAAATTAGGTTTGTGATCTTTTAGAGTAATAAAAGTTTCACATTTAGCTAAGCATTCTAATCTATCATCAATTTTACTTCATTTAACGAGGAATTTAGATTCATTGTTAATATCACTGTATCTATCTATATCAGTTTTCCTATTTTTAGCAGATATCGTATCGTATAGCAAATTATCATATAAATCATTATTAACTTCATATATATGAATATATATATATATACATGTATATATACACACATATACACGCACACACACACACACACACACACACACACACACACACACACACATAATATGTGTGTCTGTGTCTGTGTGTCTGTGTGTGTCTGTGTATGTATGTATGTTTGTATGCATGTATGTATATATACATGTGTATATGTATATATTCTTTTATTTGTTTCAGTCATTTGACTGCAGCCATGCTGGAGCACTGCCTTTTAGTTGAACAAATCAACCCAGGACTTATTCTTTCTAAGCTTAGTACTTCTTCTATTGTTAACAACAGTTGTCAAGCAATGGTGGAGGACAAACACAGATACACAAACAAACACACACACACGTGCACACACACACAAACACACACACACACGCACACACACACTCATACACGCACATATACAATGGGCTTCTTTTCAGTTTCTGTCTACCAAATCCACTCAAAGGCTTTGGTCAGCCCGAGGCTATAGTAGAAGGCACTTGCCCAAGGTGCCATGCAGTGGGACTGAACCTGGAACCATGTGGTTGGTAAGCAACCTACTTACCACACAGTCACTCCTGCACCTATATATATA
>NC_068982.1:149143492-149144764 GCF_001194135.2 Octopus bimaculoides | reverse complement strand
ATATATATATATATATATATATATATATATATAGATAGATAGATAGATATATACATACAAACACACATGCACTCACACACACACAAGCACATATGCACACATGCATGCACACACACACACACACACGCACACACAAACATGCACACATACACACACAAATATATACTAGATGTAAAATTCATCATCCATCCATTATTAAGAGCTTCATATCCCTGATCTTTTGATAATAGTGGAGGTTAAAGTAATGTATATGTATATATATATTTATCCATTCATATGAAAAAATGTCTTTTGCAGAAAAATAACGTTTTAATCTGCTCATGCAACCCCTCATAATTTTTTATCAATATTTCATGTTTTCTATATTTTTCAACCTTCCTTTTATCATTATGTAGTAACAGTTCATACACCTCATCATCCTCACATACCCCATCTTACTCTATTCAACCAGACATGCAAAATAGAAGACAATAATTATTTCTTACTATGTAATCAAAGCTTGGCATCATATATAAAAGTTTCTTCTGAATGTTATTTGAGGTGGGTTTTTATGTACTTTTCACTTGAGAGATTTTTAATGTTTTTTTCTTCATTTACAGCTATAAAAATTTTCAGATACCAGTAAATACATTTTATATTGAACATCCTCTTTGCACTGGCTTGGGGAATTTTTTTGGTGGGACCTTAACATAAGGCTTTGTCTATCTGTCTGTCTGTCTCTCTCTCTGTACACACACACACACACACACACACACACACACACACTGGGGATGTTTCATTTATGAGGATGTACTCCTGTATTTGTCTGAGTGTTGGGTCCTTTGTATGCTTGGATAAAATGTGGATGTTAAGTTGACACGGGTTTCTGGGCAAAATCGTATTAACCCCCTTTTATACGATGAAACAGTACAGAGTTTGTGATCCTTCTTAAGAACAGAAAGCACTTTCATGCAAACCAGTGCAAACTGTACCCTCCTCACTTCACTTCTAAACAAACAATAACTTCCAGTAATCTAGTTCACTATATATCAACTGTGCTGATTCTGCTCATAAGAAAGGAACAAATAATACAATATTGCTGTAGGTCATAAGACCCAGGCAACGGTGGGATGCATTGGTAATATATATATATATATATATATATATTTGTTTTGCAAGATTTTTGATGTGAAATCGTGTGTTGAAACAGATGTTGTTGTACTTGGGGATGGTCATATTGCCAGTTTATTGGCTAAACTGGCAATATGACCATCCCCAAGTACAACAACATAT
>NC_068982.1:149141011-149142629 GCF_001194135.2 Octopus bimaculoides | reverse complement strand
AGGGGTAAGAGCTCTCTAAACTTTGCCCAGGCTATTCTTATTCTAGCAGCTACACTTTCAGCGCACCCACCCTCACTACTAACTTGGTCGCCCAGATAGCGGAAGCTATCGACTACCTCTAGTTTTTCACCCTGGAATGAGATAGAAGTTGTTTCCTGTTTGTTTACAGTCTTTATTGCACCTGAACATCTGCCACAAACAAAAACTAACTTCCAAGTTAACCTGCCTTTGATGTTGCTGCACCTCTTATGTGTCCATAGCTTGCACCGGGTACATATATATATATATATATGTATGTATGTTTGTATTTGCCTGTGTATACATATGTATTTGTATGTGTTTCAGTTTGCATATTCTAGTGTATATTAGCGAGTCAAGTTACATACCTTCATGCTAAAGAGATAAGATGTAGCCATTAATAAAATAGAGATCAATACGTTAAGTATCAAACTGAAATAAGTAGCGAAGTCACTATTGCTTACAAGTGGATTCTCAATATACTCACAGTATGTGTAGTGAATCCAGAAAGTGATAAAATACTAGAGCTCACTGAAGTAACTTAATGAAGTACTGAAGATAATATTGGAAAGGAATTTCACAGAAATATAATTATTAACAACCAGCTCTATGTAGCAATCCAAATATCATTTGTGAAATTATATTCCTGCCTCATGATAAAACAATCAACATACACAATAGACTTTTTATAAATGAAACATAAAAATTCATCTGATGAAGCTTATATGAGAAAGAGAAAGTGATTACTCTAAGATATGATAGAACCAGGATATGTATGAAATCCAAAAGAAATCTTGTGAATAGTATCAGAAAGAAATTAATAATGTCTAAAACATGGAATAAAAGTCAAACCAGGATAAGAGACAAAAGAAATAAAAGAAGACAATATTACTATAAACGTTGATGAAAATCTGCAAGTATAGGGTTTTGAAAAAAAAAAAGAAAAAATGATGAACAAAATTAGAAATAATTGCTGCTGAATAAATTGCATCAAGATGATATAAAAAACATTAATTGGGAGGATGTGAAAGAACACTCACTCCCAAAAGATAGAGTAAACGTCTGGGGGGTGGTAAAATAAAGCAATCTTTTAGAAATGGAATGAATACCACTAACCAAATGGATTGGTTAATGACTATACAAAGAGACTGGCTAAAATAACCCTAACGATCTTCAAGATCACATAATTAGAGTAGAAGTAAGACAGATCATATGAGGGGTGGGGAGTTAGATGGCTTCTAGATAATGCAATGTAATCTTATCTTACATATTGCAGTATGTAGGATTACATTATTTGGTTTTTTGATGTTGTAGTCTTACATACTAATAAAAAGAGGGAATGGTCATGGCGGGAATGCTTTTGATCATAGGTCTGCTGAATCAGAGTTGACCTGGGGCTAAAACCAATAAATCTTAATGGCTAACATGCTAATGAGGGAATCTTTAAATGTCATTTGACCTGCCTAGATACAGCAGCTAAATCTTCCTCCGATCAAAAACTAGTAAAATATACTCTATACCTGGGAAAAAAAAATAAAGGAAAAATATAAAAAAAAAAAATATTCATTTCTAGAAAGCCTTTGATCAGAAATGTCTTGGG
>NC_068982.1:149127805-149139689 GCF_001194135.2 Octopus bimaculoides | reverse complement strand
ACCACTACCACCACCACCACCGCCACCGCCACCGCCACCGCCGCTTGATTTAGAAAGAATATGAAAAAACTGGAAATAACCACCAATATTTCTAACAAAGCTTTTGGAACTGTTGCCATTAACAAGACATAGGAAGTATTTCCTGGTTGTCTCCATATAATATAATCAGTGGTAGCTTGTTTGTGAGTATAGCAAATTAATAAAAATATGGCTTTACTGGATTCTATTTTCATTTTTCATGATCTATATATATATGTTTTACACTCCTGTTCATTTGACTTGATAGAAAAAATAGCCAAATCTCCCTTACTCAAATCAGATCTGACCGTTTTAACAAATAAGACTGAATTGGATAATGTGGTTGAGACATTCATCATCATCAACATCATCATCATCATTTAACGTCTGCTTTCCATGCTAGCATGGGTTGGACGATTTGACTGGAGACTAGCGAACCAGATGGCTGCATCAAACTTCAATCTGATCTGGCAAGGCTTCTACAGCTGGATGCCCTTCCTAACACTAACCACTCCGAGAGTGTAGTGGGTGCTTTTTATGTGCCAGCGGCATGAGGGCCACTCTAGCGGTACTGGCAACAGCCACACTCAAATGGTGTTTTTTACGTGCCACCTGCACAGGAGTCAGTCCAATGTTTTGTTCACATGTCACCGACACAAGTGCCAGTAAGGCAAAGCTAGAAACGATTGCATTCAAATGGGGCTTTTTATGTGCCACTGGCATGGAAGCGAAACCGCTGCTCTGGCAGTGATCTTGCTCAGATGGTGCTGTTAGCGCGCCACTGGCATGAGTGCCAGTCATCGAATTTGATTCAGTTTCGATCAATCTCACTTGCCCCAACAGGTCTTCGCAAGCTGAGTTTAGTGTCCAATGAAGGAAGGTTGGCATGGGTGCCAGTCATCGAACTTGGTTCAATTTTGATTTTGATTTCGATTTCACTTGCCTCAACAGGTCTTCAGAAGCAGGGTTTTGTGTCCAAAGAAGGAAAGGTACGCATAAGTGGGCTGGCTACAACCCTGGTAAAGGCCACGGGTTATGGCCTCACTTGTCTTGCCGGGTCTTATTGTTTTATATAAATAAAAGACAGTATAGTCATAGCTGGAATGTCTTTCATTGTCTGTCTATTTGATCCAGGCTGACCTAGGGCTAAACAACAACCTTTCTCTTTTTTTTACTGGCGAATCTCTATGTTGTCACTTAACATGTTAGCCATAACAGCCTGCACTCCTTCAAATTACATCCCATCATCTAAACAGAGCAATGATATATGAAATAATGTATTCCTATATACAATGTCCCTATAAAGCACAGATGATTCATGTCTTTTCATTAAATATCTGTTCAGGCTGGGCTGACCTGGAGTTACCCTCCACTTTTAAGATTAAAGTAATCGGTAGACAAATTGCTAATTGCATTGGATTTCATATTTGCAGTATTTGAGCCAGTTCTCTGTGTTCTGAGTTCATAGTCAATTAGTCTTGTGTCTACATCATTTTTTTTTATTATGAGGTCGATTAATAAAGTGCCAGTCAAATACCAGGATTAATTCATCTCTCTCTCTCTCTCTCTCTTTCTCTCTACCAGTTTGTTTTTCTCTCATCATTGACTATGTTTTGCAATGTTACAGGTGACCACTTACAAGAAATGGAACAGACTCAGTGAAGAATTAACAACTGCTTCCAACAGAATATTGATATGCTACTAAAACTCTCCAAAGAGGCTTCTATTGGTAGTACAGCACAAAATGGAACTAAAGAAGAAGGGCAAAATATTTGCAAATACAGCTTTATTATGTATTCATTTTAAGCATCTCCCTTAATCATCATCATCTATTATTTTGAATCCAGGTTTTGTCCCCACTAATGGGGGTGGCCAGATATACCTCAATGCCATAGCAACCGCCCTCACACCATCTCACAATATTGCCCTGTTTTGGGCATCTTCCCTTCTCAAGCCAACTCTCCCAATCTCCTCCTCCATCTGTCCCCTCCACATTTTCCTTGGTCTATCTCTCTTTTGCTGTCCATTTCCCTCAAACTCTAGCACCCTCCTCAGAACATGCTCCTCATCCCTCCTCAACACATGCCAATACCACTGCACTCCATTCACCCTTGCCAGCTGTTCCACTGATTCCTCCAACCCCAGCATCCCCATCAAGTCCTCAAGTCCTCAGTCCACCTCTTATCAAACAGCCTCGTGCCACACATTTCCCTCACCATTGCTCACTCAGTCCTTCTCAAAATTGTCATCTCAATTAATGATAGTTGATAACCAGAGCTCATCCTTACTTAGAGTTAAGTTTATCCTGAACCCTAGAACTCATAAAGCCAGAGTTTTATATCTCTACATTCTGATTTCACTTCATACCAGAGTCTCAATAAAATAAATTCCGAACATGTTCTGTATTCTTCATACAGGATGGTCTCAGCTGTAATACTTCTAATCACAAATTTGCAGTTGAGCTAAATCTGAAATCGTCTGGTTGGGAAACAAACATCTTAGACACACAGGCATACTGTCATCATCATCATTGTTTAATGTCCACCTTCTATGCTGCTGCGCCTATGATTAATCACTTTCTCATCAGAGCAACAGCAATGAATTCACTTTTAAATTCTTCTATTTGTAAATAATTTATCCTATCATTTACTCCAGATTCTTAGTCCCAGCAGTGATACTTAACTCAAATTACTTTTTGTATATAGGCTTAAAGAAAATTTAAGTAAAAATTAGTAAATAATTAAAAGTGAGCAGTCAAAACTAATGGTAAAATAATTAGAATTGAGTCATTAAAAATAAAGATTGACTAACTAAATAGTGATAATTAATTATAATTAGTGACTGAGTAATTAAAATTAGTTAAAATTAATGACTAACTAATAAAGACTGGATAGTTAAAATTAGAGATTAAATAACTATGATTGAGAAGTTAAGATTGAAAACTGAGCAATTAAGACTCAGAAGTTTAAATTACTGACTGGGATATCAAGACTGGGTAGTTAAGATTAGTGACTGAGTAATGATGACTGAGTAACTATAATTAATCACTGAGTTGTTAAAATGATATTGCCTGAGAAATTAAAATTTATAACTGAGTAATTAAGAAGGAGTAACTAAAATCAGTGACTAATTAAACCTGAGTAATTGAAAGTAAGAATTGAGTAATTAAGACTGAGTAGGTAAAACTGCTCAATCAGTTGAATAGTTAAGAGTAATGACTGAGCAGTTAAAATTAATAATTTTAACTTACAAATGGTAGTTCTAGCCAGTTATTGATTTTATTTTGTAGTAGTTAAAATGAGTAGCTAAAAATTAGTGATTGAATAATTAAAACCAAGTTATTAAAATTGGGGACTAATAACCCAGAATTATAAAATATGTACAAAGCAAGCAAAAAGGGATATTAGTCAAATTATATGAAAATAATATTATACATATTTTGAATAGTCAACAACTAAAAAGCGTGCATGAATCAGTATAAAAGCAATTTGTTCTCATAATTTTCTCTACAAATCAATATTTAAAGAACTCTATAATATTGGATACTATGATAACATGGATAAAAATTTTTAGCATTTTCAGTAATTTGAAATATATTAGCAATTATGTTACATAAATTTTGCAAATTTAGAAATATATTTAATCATTGCAGTCTTGTGCAAATATAAACAAAAACACACCATGCTTCATTCGTAATGCCAAAATAAATACTTAATGAAGGAAGCAGTAGTATCAACAACATCATACACATAATTGCATGAGCTGGATAGATTTGGATAGCATCATACTTCCACATTCCCAAATCAAGGTTAATTTTTTTTACCTGCAAATATTAACTTTTTCAGGTCAGATCTAATTATGTTATAAATTTCATTTCAAACTATCCACCAAATTTAGTTAATTTGTCATTTCCTTCTCTAGATGTTGCTTTAAAAGGAAACTAAATGGATTGACTAAATAAAACAGATGACTAATGAAGAAGCAGCAGGATTCAGCAGGCTTTCAAAGATCAAATCTGGCTGAGGATTACAAACAATTCAATTCTAGTATTTAATTCCTTTGCCGTAATAATTAACTCTTTTACTCTTTCCAGATCCTCCTGGGTTTTGGTTATGGTGGAGAACTCCTAAGATTGTTGTTTTATCTTTTACATATAGGTGGAATTAGGCAGAAGCATAACTGTTTGGTTAAGCGATTTGCTTCCTGATCACATGATTTTAAGTCCAGTCCCATTGTGTAGCTCCTTGGGCAAGAGTTTTTACCATTTTTCCACTATAGCTCTGGACTGATAAAAACCTTGTGAGTGGATTTGGTAAATGGAAACTAAAAGAAGTCTATTGTATGTGTATGTATGTACGTATGTATGTATGTATGTATGTATGAATGTATGTATGTATGTATGTATGTATGTATGTATGTGTGCGTGTGTGTATGCATGCATGTCTATGTATGTATATATTTATACATATACATATATGTGTGTATGTGCTTGTGTGTGCATGTATGTTTCTCTCTATATATCTTGACTTCACAGGGTAGTTATTAACAAGAATCCCAATCACTCAAGCAGAGTCTCTCACTTCCAGTCTTCTGTGGAAGTATGTCTAACCATGTGAAAATATCATCTATATTATGTACACCCTCCAGACCAGCTGTACAGAGGCCCACAGAAGAGGCCCCACAGGAATTTGACTCAGAGTTCATTAGTTTATTCACTGCCCACAATTATTCTCAGTTTAGGAACAAGCTTGAAGGGAGGCGGGCTAATCAATTACATTACCTCCAGTACTTGAATGGTGCTTTATTTTATTGACCCAGAAAGATGAAAAACAAAGTTGACCTTGGTAGAGTTTGATCTTAGAATGTAAAGTGCAGCAACAAATTACTATATGGTATTTTGTCTGAAGCTCTAAGGATTTTGCCAAATTGTTTCTAACATAATATATTAGGTTGTCCAGAAAGTTTGTGCCAATTTATAGTAGCTTACCTTTCAACTTATTTGCCATGAAACCACCTCGATTCTGGGAGAGGGCATTTTAAAATTAAAGGAAAAATGGAGACGCATTGTGCAACAAAATGGTTCATATTTGGTTGATTAAAAATGTAATGGCAAGTATTTATTGACATTTTTCTTTCCTTTAAAAATCGGCAAAAACTTTCCAGACAACCCAATAATAATAATTGTTTTTAACAGAGGTTTGAGGTTAGAAATTTGCCAAGTAAGTTGAGTCAATTACAATAACCTCAGTATTTGACTGCTACTTTATTTTATCAACCCCAAAATTAACTTTGGTAGGATTTGAACTTTGATTTGTAAATAATGTAAGAAATACCACAAGGAATTTTGTCTGCTGCTGTAACAATTATGCCAAATCACTAGATGAAAAGTAATTAGAATATTAATAATGATATAACAATGGTTACCAATTTTGGTACTAGGCCCACAGATTTTTGAGGGGAGGAGGAAGTTGATTACATTGACTCCAGCACTTGCTTGGTACTTTTTCTATCAACTCCAAAAGGATAAAGGGCAAAGTTGACTGAGGCAATATTTGAACTCATGACATAAAGATGGATGAAATGTTGCTAAGCATTTTGTCCTGCACACTAATAGTTCTACAGGATTGCTGCCTTAATAATGGTAATAATACTGAAATGAAATTACTGTCTGTTGAGAGTTAAGTAACATTTTTATGGAAATCATTTCATTTATTTTCAAAGTGCTTTGGACCAGTACAGTGGAAAATGCTAGCCCATAACTTTTCTCTTATCAAAAGCGGAACATGATTTTGTGATGAATGCAATCGGTACAAATTACTTTTGTGTTTTTTTAATTCTAAATATTTTATTCCGTTTTCTGTTTTCAATTTGAAATGTTAAAGACACTTCAAAATGGCAAGCACTTTTTGTGAATTTTTAGGGGTTCTTTTTCCTTTCATTTAAGCAACAGCAACATCAATAGAGAATTTTAGACATTTTGTCTATTTTCTTCTTTATTTTCCTTTTCCCTCTTTTTCTCCCTCTCTTCCTTCATTCTTTCATTGTCTTTTATTTTACTCCCTTTCCTTGTTGGCATTCTTCTCTTTTTTTATCTCCTTGCCTCTTATCTTAAGATTTTTCTTGTTCCTTCTTTCTTATGTCTATTCCTTTTTATTCCTAATCTTTTTATTCTTTCCTTTGACATTCTTCTCCATTGCTCATCTTACCATCACTTATAATAACCTTTGCAATTCTCCTTCCCCATTAAAACTAACCCTTGTTTCATCACTCACAGCAACAACAACAACAACAAGACCAAGCATAACAAGAACAACAGTAGCAGCAACAGCAGCCCCAACAATAACAATAATAACAGCACTAATGTTGATGAGGATGACGATGATGACAACAACTATGACGGTGATGAAGAGAATGATGAAGGTGATGATGATAAAATCTTCCGTTTGCCACAAGGGCAATGGAGGAGGGGAACATCACAAGAATACATTACAAAATGGTGAAGACTTTCAAAGAATCAATTACGAAAAAAATAAGCAAATAAATAGGCCTTGTGCCCTGTAGTAGAAATCAATAATAACAGTAACACATCGAATACTATGCTTCCTTAGTATGAAGAGCATCATCATCATCATCATCATCATCATCATCATCATAATCATCATTCATAGCACATTGAAAAGCATCAATAAATGTTCTACCACCACCACCACCACCACCACCACTACCACCATCAAAAACCTCTCCCCATCACTATTAATTATTGCATTACTAATAACCAGCAACAGCAACAACAACAACAACAATAACTGTGCTAAGGACATCAACAACAACAACAACAATATGTCTTAAGGCCAACAAGGGATCATTTAATTGGTCGCTTTAAACGCTAGAAATTCCAGCTGAATGTGTCCTGCAATGACATACTATCATCTTATAAGTAAGATGAGATAAGCATAGCTGCATCATCTTTTGGTTGTAGATCTGTCCAGTTAGGACTGACTTAAAGCTGAACAACAACAAAGCTAAACAACAACAAAGGCAGCAATATGCTATAAGCCTATGAAAGGCTTTGAATTGGTTGTTTGATTTGCAAGAAATAGAAGCTAAATTTCTTTCAAATATGTAATCAGGAAGAAGGAAAGAACGCATTGGTTTCAAATTCTGGCATAGGCCAGCAATTTATAGTGAGGGTGTTAAATTGATTACATTGGCCCCAGTGTTCAACTTGTTCTTATTTTATTGACCCCACCCAAAAGGATAAAAGGTAAAGTCGACCTCAGCAGAATTTGAGCTCAGAACATAAAGTTGAACGAAATGCTGCTAAGCATTTTGCCCAGCATACTAACGATTTTGCCAGCTTGTTGCCTCAAGGAAAGAATACATTAAATGATATACTCCCAAATATACTACGTCTTAAAAATAAAAAAAAGTAATGGAGTGGCTGTGTGGTAAGTAGCTTGCTTACCAACCACATGGTTCCGGGTTCAGTCCCACTGTGTGGCACCTTGGGCAAGTGTCTTCTACTATAGCCTCGGGCTGACCAAAGCCTTGTGAGTGGATTTGGTAGATGGAAACTGAAAGAAGCCCGTCGTATATATGTATATGTATATATATATGTGTGTGTGTTTGTGTGTCTGTGTTTTTCCCCCCAACATCGCTTGTTAACCGATGCTGGTGTGTTTACGTCCCCGTAACTTAGGGGTTCAGCAAAAGAGATCGATAGAATAAGTACTAGGCTTACAAAGAATAAGTCCTGGGGTCGATTTGCTTGACTAAAGGCGGTGCTCCAGTATGGCCACAGTCAAATGACTGAAACAAGTAAATGAGAGAGAAATGAGAAATGAGAGAGAATGATCATGGCTGAAATGCCTTTGATCATTCTTGAATGAATAGATGTGGAGTTAAACATCAACAGTAACATTACTAATACACCATAAAGCCCATCACAAGACTTTCAAAGTTCCTAATAAATTATCAACATCACTAATATCCAATAAACACCACTGATAGAGCTTCAACGTCATTACTACACCAACAACATCACCAATACTTCTACAGCACAATTATCAAACTGTCAGAACCTAATGCAGTATCAATACATTAACTCCATACAATATTGTAGTTACTTTACTTAAGCCCTTTGCTCCCTACAAAACATAGGCCATTGATGACTTCTCTCCACTGTTCTTGACTCTGGGCTATCAGAGCCCCTCATTTGTGTTTTGGAGGAAGGCTTTCCTCCCTCAAGTCTTGGTGGTTTTGAATTATCAGTGATCTTTCTGTAACTTTGTTTTTCTCTAGATGTGGGTGTTGGCCCTATGCAAACCCACTTTTGCTTTTAGGAAGAGGTGATGCATAATAGTCTGGTTTCTACCTTTTGATTTGTTCAGTATGGGAGGGCTTACAAGGAACTTGTGCTCCCTGGTATAACTTTCAGGGTCATTGAAGTAAACAAACCATCACATCACAATAAGGACTTGACCTTGTGATGGTCTACACCAGTGGTTCCCAAAGTGGCAGTACTGCCCCCTTGAGGGATATGGAAAGATCCAGGGCATTGAAGAAAAGTGGAGTGATAATTGGGTAGCCAAAAGGGGTTAATGGATGTTAAAAGAAACCCCAAATAATGGGTTGATTCATCATCATCGTTTAACGTCCGCTTTCCATGCTAGCATGGGTTGGACGACTTGACTGAGGACTGGTGAAACCGGATGGCAACACCAGGCTCCAATCTAAATTTGGCAGAGTTTCTAGGTTAAGTTTTATTTGTGAAACACAATTGTTTTGAATTTGATACAGAAAGTGGTCTATGTTTGTGGTGGTGAGTGGGGACAATGCTAGGAATTGTTGCCCAGGTGCCAAAGGAGTAGCAGCCCATACTGTATTGTTCTGTATTATATTGCTTTGTAAAGTACTGAACAGCATTGTAGTGTACTTTATCATATTGTACAATACTGTACTGTATTCTATTAAACTACATCTACCATACTACATTATGTGGTACTGTACTTCATTATACTGTACTGTTTAATCCAGTAATATACTGCTCTGCATTGTATTGTACTATACTATCTTCTCCCATATTCTTCTTTACAGTTCTGTGTCATACTTTGCAGCTCTATATTACACTGCACTGTGCATATTGTACAGTATCTTCTCTACTGTACTTAAAGTACTGTACTATATTACACTGCAACATACTGTCCTGCATCACATAGAATTTTACTATACACTACTGTATTACATCACATGGTTTATAACAGTACTGTAATGTTCTGTGTTATACTGTACTCTATTATAGTGTACTGAACTCAATGTACACCATTACACTATATTGCATGCTTTCATTTTGTACATTACTATGCTATATTATTCTGTACTCTGCTTATTGTACTTTGCTATACTATACTGCAGTCTCCTTTATAGTGCAGCACTGTGCAGTCTTACACTCTACTGTGCTATAATCATACTTATCATCATCATTGTCATCATTGTTGTTTAGCATCCATTTTCCATGCTGGCATAGGCCGGACTGTTCAACAGGAACTTGCAAGCTGGAGGGCTGCATCAGGCTCCAATTATCTGTTTTGGAATGAGTTCTATGGCTGGAAGCCTTTCCTAACACCAACTACTTTACAGAGTGTACTGTGGTTGTTTTATGTAGCACCAGCATGGGAGTTTTTTTATACAGCTCCTGCACAGGTGCTTTTTAAATGGCACCAGCACAGGTCCTCATCCTGCACGCGTTATACTGACAATACGGTACTGTATATTCTATTTTATTGAACTGTACTGTGTCACAATGTACTTGATTGTACTCTGTTCCATTGCCTGTGGACATATTCCATTACATGTTTATATTTAGCTGCCTACTGCACCTTATTTATGCATTTAATGGAGATTAAATAAGCTCAGGTCTGACCTGACTGAATGGGCCTATGATTAAAGGGTTTCCAGCCATGACTATCTCGTCTTTTTTTCTAAAATATTTAGGACTCCATGTGTCTTTTATTATATTTCTGATGGCGGAATATAATTCTCAGGATCATTGGCTACCATTTCTAGCAAGTTGTGTAGCCATATAGATGCTCTCTCTTTAGCTGGCTTACAGAGAAAGCTGCTTTTATATCGTAGAGGTAGGTATATGGAAGGAAGGTGAGGGTCATGGGTGGGATGAGTGTTGGATATTAAATGGTATTGGTGATGCCAGTAGCTGTGGCAATAATTGTAGTGGTGGAAGTAGTGGTTGTGGTAGCTGCGGTGGTGGTGGTGGTTGTGTTTATAGCAGAGATTGTAGTGGTGTTTGGTGTTTGCAGTTATGTTGGTTCTGATGGTAGTCTTTTTGTGATGGTTGCTGTGGTTGTAGAATTGGTGCTGGTCATTGCTGTGGTGCTGGTTGTGGTGATGCGAATGTTGGTTATTCTACAGGGTGTCCACAAAGTCTGGGTACATGGGGATTAACACATACTTTAAGAAATTATTATTTCTTATATTTAATCGTTTATGTTTTGATTTTATTTACTCCATGTAGCCAGACTTTGTGGACACCCTGTAGAAATGAGAAATGATGACATGAGTTATATGGTGGTGGTGTTGGTGGTGTTGGTGATGGTGATGTTAGTAGAGGTGTTGGTGTTGGTGGTGGTGGTAATGGTGGTGGTAATGGTGGTGTCAGTGGTGTTGGTTGTATTGTTGGTGGTTGGGTATTGCTGTGATGGTATCAGTGATAATGATGGTTATGTAAAAAACTCCAATTAACTGAATAGTTTCTATTTTGCATCATCATCATCATCATCATCATCATGAAGAACAAGTCCTACTTTTGCTGTCATGTTACTGCCACCATTAACAACATCCCTGCTGCTACCACCACTACCGACACCACCACAATCAACAACAAGGATAACAACAAAAAATCAACAATAAATTAAATATCGAAACCTACAATGATAACAATATTAACAATTCATAATTTACTAAAAGTATTGTTGTTTCTGTATGGAGATAGAAAGTTAATAAAAGCCAATTAACAATGCAAAGTTGGAGAAAAATAAATTTATTCAATGTTTCAACATTAACAAGCCCTAATCTTGAACTGGAAAAAAAATAATTAATGAATAAATGAAAATCATAAATGAAAATATAAAACAGAAATAAATAAATAAATAAATAAAATATGTAAAAATTTCTTCAATGGTTTCGTTGTTATTTACAGCTTATGTCTCATTTCAACATTTTCAACCCTGAGATTAGAACATGTTAAAGCAGAAATTTTGAATAAATTTTCTGTGTATTTTCTTTTTTTTTTCTTAACCAAGCTTTACATTGTTAAGTGGCTTTTATTACTTTCCTGTTTCTCGAATAATATCCATAGCAACAGCAGTAATAGTAATGATAACAACGACAGCAACAATACCAACAGCATTAATAGAATAAACAATAGCAACAATATTAGCAACCACAATAGAATCATCATTATCATTATCATTATTATCATCATCGTTTGCAGAATTGTTAGAATGTCAGATAAAATATCTCTTTATGTTCTGAGTTCAAATCCTACCAAGGTCAACTTTGTTTTTCATTCATCTGGGGGTCTATAAAATTAAGTACCAGTCAAATACTGGTGTCAGTCTCTATTTTTATAAATTATTCATTTTTTTTTATATATAGGCGTAGGAGTGGCTGTGTGGTAAGTAGCTTGCTTACCAACCACATGGCTCCGGGTTCAGTCCCACTGCGTGGCACCTTGGGTAAGTGTCTTCTACTATAGCCTTGGGCTGACCAAAGCCTTGTGAGTGGATTTGGTAGACGGAAACTAAAAGAAGACCGTCGTATATATGTATATGTATATATATATATATAT
>NC_068982.1:149125754-149127532 GCF_001194135.2 Octopus bimaculoides | reverse complement strand
GTAATAGACAACAAGATAAGACTTCAGTGAAATGAAAATCATGACAGCTATCATGCATGACGACAAATTCTTTACAGAGCTTCTTTTCTGCAAGCTTTATTATCCAATAGAAACCACCTTTACCATTCTCTCCATCAAGTACATTTATTGACAGTGGTTAATGACCCTACATTCAATTAACTAATGTGTATTTCAGGGATCAGTCAATTCCCCAATACTGTTATTTCCCTATATTTGCTGTCTCTTCTAATTAAATACATATATATACACACACATATGCACATACACACGCACATACACACATATGCATACACACACATGTAGACACACATATGCACACAGATACACACAAGCACATACATACATAAAATAGCCCTCCGTTGGTTACAACGATGAGTGTTCCAGAACAGTCTACCCATGAAATTAATGTGCAAGTGGCTGAGTATACCCTTAATGTAGTTTTCCGAGAGATTCAGCGTGACTCAGAATATAACAAGACTGGTTCTTCGAATTACAGGTACAGCTTATTTTCGCCAGCTGAGTGGATTGGAGCCAAGAGAAATAAAGTGTTTTGCTGAAGGGTACAACATGCTGCCAGGAATTGAATTCACAGCTTTATGATTGTGAACCAAATATCCTGGCCACCAAGCCATGTACATACATATGCACACATAAATGTATACATTGCTACAATGGTGATATCACCTGACAGATCTTCATTATAGTCAAGACTGCATTTATTATTATTCAGAGCAAGAAACTAGTTCAGTTCTGCATAACTGCTAAGTCTAATAACAACATCACTAACCCTAACCTTTCGACAAAGTAAAGGAATGGCTTTCAATAAAATAAATATTATTCTATTATCTGGGATGATGCAATTGCTTCCATGTAAATATTCTGGACTACATAAACAATAAAAGGTGAAGTGACTGATAAGCAAACCTCCAGTCACCAACATGTAGTGTGTTTTATCTATCTCTGTTACTTGTTTAGTATTGGCCTCTTTACTCATATGAACCTACCATCTATGTACCACCAACCATCTAATATAAGTAAAAGTAAAGGTTACCTTTTTTGAGTCATGTTGATTCTTAAGTGCTGGTTTCCCAGTTTCATGGCATTTAAATTCCCCACTTGGGCAAGATGCTGGTCTGTTGTAGGATTATTCATTTTTGTCAGCTGAGTAGACTGGAGCAACTTGAAATGAAGTGTTTTGCTCAAGAACACAACCTCTCGCCTGGTCCAGGAATCGAAACTCCAGTCTTACGGTTATGAATCCGACACCCTGACCACTAAACCACAGGCTTCCACACTATCTAATATACCTGATTCACTACTTCCCTTCTTCCTCTCATAATCTGCTGTCATAGACAGATCCATTTCTTTTCCAAAATACTTTCCTTCCTTGAGCTGCAAATCTCTGGAACTCTCTTCCTGCTCATGTACAGGTATATACTCACAGAAAGTTACAATCTAACACCAATTGTATTATCAATATCACTAGTTAAGCTGCAAAGATTCTAGTTGTGCATTTCTTCCTCAGAATATATAAAGAATAATTTCCTTTCTTGCATTCTATACCCTGGAATGAACCAAAATCACTTAAACAATCAAATTACATTCTAATTATATTATAACAAGAACCCTAGAACCAACGATGAAGATTCTATGCAGTTACCTGGCTGCTAGAAATAACAATCGAATTCCCTCAAATCATACTGTACAGTCTAAAAAATAATCATTAGATAATATTTGACCTAAGGACCTTATATCTC
>NC_068982.1:149119762-149125665 GCF_001194135.2 Octopus bimaculoides | reverse complement strand
AAAAAACCCCAAAAAAACACAAATTCCAAACCAGACAGGATGGTCATGGCTATAATACATTTGGTCATATAACAACTTGAACAAAGCTTACCTGATGCTAAACAACAACATTGCAAGGAACCTAGGAATTTCAAAGAGTTACTATCTTTAACAAAACCTAACAATGTATTGCAATGGAAAATTGCTCTTGTATTTTTTTAAGTGATACATTCTCATTCAAAATATGCTGAACCTTTATAAACACCTGATCAGTTACATCACCTTTCTACTCTATCCACTAATTTACTCACCTCATTCCTTACCTACTTACCTACATATATGTCAGTCTGGCTATTTTCATTTACAACTAAAATTCTGTGTCAGCTTGGTTCATTCACTACTAACTGGAATAACAAAAAATGTATCCAAGTAATTATAACTAAGCTAATGATTTTTTCTCTTCGTTAGAATTAATGTTTCTAGTTTAGACACAAAATCAACAATTGAGAGAAAGGGGTCAGCCAATACCATTGATCCAGTACTTGACTGGTACTTTATTCTATCAAACCTAGATGGAATAAATGTGAAGTGATCCCTAGGATAATTTGAAACCAGAATGAAATCAGCCAGAACAAAAACTGCAAAGCATTTCATCCAACAGTTTGTATTGATATTACCTGGACTGTTATTTTTTTGTGCAGATGGTGTATCTTGGTAATTATGCCCAGTCAGTATTATAGTATTTGATTCCTACTCATGTACATTCCATACATCAATATAGTAAACTAAATGAGAAAATTTATCCCAGGTCACCTCCTTCACTAGAAGTTAATAGCAAAGTGGGTGTTGTTTGTGAAATTGAAGCAGTAAACCAATAAAGCTTAACTAGTAAAAATTACACCTTAATAATGAGAGCAATCATTACCTAAATGATTAATTCTGGTTAAAAACGACAGGGAGACAACTTCAATATATTAATTAATTATAAGATGCAACAGAAAGTGAGTCTAACCTTTAGCAATGTGGTGATAACTTTGGACAAGTGTCAATCTTATTTGACCTCATCAGTAAATGATAGTCTACTTGTGACTGCACGATTTAGAAGTGGCTAAAGAGATATGTTTTTCCTAAATGGACATTGAGTAGTGTAATAACTTAAAAGGATGACTAGAAAATTACCTAGAGACAATTGCTACATAAAAACTTATTGTAAAGTGGTTTGCTAATATTTCTCTTATCATAAATATTAGTCCAGTATGGTGAAGGCTATGCTCCACTGAGAGAAAAGCTCAAAGTTTTCGTCTGTACTTGTCAAAATCAGATTAATTTAACATTAGTCACTGACATAATGTGTTCTGTTCACAGTATAAATATTACTAATTCATTAAAAACATTTTCCACGCTATATGAAGGATAATGACTGCAACTTGACAATAAGAAAACAGTATCTCCTTTTAATAAGAAATACTAGAAATATTGTAATACCAATCTTTTCAGTGAAGAAAATATAATGGCATGATGGAGTTTACTTCAGTAATCATAACAATATTGAACAAAATAGATAAAGAAAAATGAAAGAAACTGATAAAGGCATTCCAGCTATGATTATTGTTATTTTAGGGATATATAAGACTGTGTTGTGCAATGTGGCTTTTTATGTTTCAAGAGAGTATAGTGCAGTTTAAGAGATATTTGGCTGATATTTGTAGGAGATTGTATGTCCTTACAGAAGCTCCCTTGTAGAAAGGTTCATCAGCAACACAGTATAACAGATAAGATTTTTTTGGAGAGCAATATGGCCATTAAATCATCTCAAAATTGAAAAGACAAAAAAGGCACTGAAGCAAGAAAGAGTCATTGACATGAGGTTACTGCTAATGGTCCACTTGCACCAGAAAAAAAAAACAAAAAAAGAATGGACCTATCTCTCTTTCTATTCATCTACTTGTTGTCTCTAAATCAGCTTTGTTGCAGGATGAGAAGTATCAAAGGAGATGAGTCATAACAACTTGTTCTCAAGAAATCAAAATTGGATTGAACAAAGTATAAAAACCCTTTCTGAGGGAAATTCTGACATACTTCTGGAACTGTGTGAAAATGGATATATATATATATATATATATATATACATATACATACATACATATATATATGTATGTATGTATGTATGTATATATATGTATATCTATCTATCTATCTATCTATCTATCTATCTGTGTGTGTGTGTGTGTGTGTGTGTGTGTGTGTGTGTGTAAGAAGCACAGCTTGCTAGAAGAAACTATGCATTATCTATTCACAATACAAGACCATACTAGTATACAGATTTCTTTTCTCATTTGCATGCACCAAACACTGCATCTGATATGCAACTACCAATTTCTTAATTCAGCAGCACCCGCTTCACCTTTCATTTGTATAAGTTTATAGACAGCTCATTCTTTATACACACTGCAGATATCCTGCTTTCCATTCCTTATCTTTCATAGCATGATTATTACAATATCCTCTTTCATACAGAGGGAAGGACACAACCATTTTCTCTCCAATGTCTCATTTTGTCTTGAAACCACATTCTGTAGATGTCTACTACAGATAATACCAACACGCACATACATTATTATTATTATTATTATTATTATTATTATTATTATTATTATTATTATTATTATCATTATTATTATTATCATCATCATCATTATTATTATTATTATTATTATTATTATTATTATTATCATTATCATTATTATTATTATTATTATTATTATTATTATTATTATTGTATACATATATGTGTGTGTGTGAATATGTATATGGATATATGTATATACACAAATACACATATGTGAGTGTGTGTATACATATATATATATATATCTGTATATGTATATATATATATATATATATATATATATATATATATATATATATATATATATATATATGTATGTATATATATATATATGTGTGTGTGTGTGTGTGTGTATGTATATATACACATATGTCTATATCAGATGCTATGATGGTGCTAAGGTGTAGGTACAGGAGGTGGTCAAACTCTGTATAAGGAGTAGACAACCAGCATATATATATATATATATATATATACACACACGCACACATACATACATGTATATACTTTAACTAAGCATTATCAAAGCTTCATCTTCAGTGCTAAATAAGTTAATTAAATTATAGATAGTACTTATTACCTTCAGGAAATTTTAGCAATCCATGATTTTTCAATCACTAGTCAGCACTATTCCAGGAGGTGCAACTAATTAAGTACTGATTCCCTGTCAGTTTGCTGGAGGTCTTGCTATATAAATATTTACCTGTAAAATATATATGTACGTAAAGGTGCAAGTAAAGGCTGTATGGTTAGGAACTTCGATTTGCAAACACATTTTCAGATTCAGTCTCACTGCATGGTGCATTGGTTATGTGTCTTCTGTTATAGCTCAAGACTAACCAATGTCTTGTGAGTGAATTTATAAGATGGAAACTGCACGGAAGTTCATTAGATCTCTCATTTTCTCTTTCTCTCTATCTGCAAGGGGGTGTTGAAAAGTTCGTGGCTTTAAGGGATGTGCAAAAGTCCTGGTTGGAGGCCCAACCTTGCAATTTCTTTCACATGGCTTAGAAAAACTGAAGGACCGCAGCAATAAGTGTTTGAATCTGAGAGGAAATATGTTGAATAAAATCATAATTAACTGATCCTCCTGCATTTTCTTTTATCCAAAGCGAGCAACTTTTCAGCAGCCCTTATATCTATCTATCTATCTATCTATCTATCTATCTATCTGTCTGTCTGTCTGTCTATCTAATCTAATTTATCTATCTATCTATCTATCTATCTATATCTCTATCTCTCTCTCTATCTATCTATTTTATTTGCATCATTATCTCCATATCAGTTCACCTGGAGTCCTCTTAAAGCCACTCTACTGTTGTGGACTTAGTCCTCGATAAAGACTTTGGGGTATAAATTCAACTCATTTGATCACTACTACATGTTTCCTGTATTGAACATCTTTTGATCTTACCTGCTGAGATTCTCTCTAACTCACTCCTCTGTGTCGCTGTCCCCCTCTCCACCTCCCTATATATATATTCTTTCCTTTATTATTTTACTTGTTTCAGTCATTTGACTGCAGCCATGCTGGAGCCTCGCCTTTAGTTGAGCAAATCGACCCCAGGACTTATTCTTTGTAAGCCTAGTACTTATTCTATCGGTCTCTTTTTGCCAAACTGCTAAGTTACGGGGATGTTAACACACCAGCATTTGTTGTCAAGCAATGTTGGGGGACAAGCACAGAAACACAAACATATGCACACACATACATATATATATACAGATATACGACAGGCTTCTTTCAGTTTCCGCCTACCAAATCCACTCACAAGGCTTTGGTTGGCCTGAGGCTATAGTAGAAGACACTTGCCCAAGATGCCACCCGGTGGGACTGAACCCGGAACCATGTGGTCGGTAAGCAAGCTACTTACCACACAGCCACTCCTGTGCCTATGTTTATAAGTATATGTAAACACACACACATAAATGCATAATGAGCGGCTTCTTTCAGTGTCTTTGATGAGTTTAGGGATAAAGTAGAAGACACTTGCCCAATGTGCCACACAGTAGGATTGAACCTGAGACCACACACACAAACACACACACACACACACATACACACACACACACACACACACACGCACGCACGCACACACACACAAATACACATACACAAGGATTGCAACATGAAAGACACATGTTAGCCATTCAGAAACACACCATATTACAAACACTAAATGTTTAAGTGATGGTAATAGCTTTTGTGTGTTTCAAAATGGTTAACATGGTGTTTTCCTTGTTGCAATCTCTTCAGTTTCAATACACAGTCTTAGATCAAAATGCCTGACAAATATACTTCTCTTTTAAGTATGTGTGTGCGTGCATGTGTGTGTGTGTGTGTGTGTGTGATCAGTTTATTTTGTCTGGAATTGGACTCTCTCTATATATATACAGATACATTAAATTAAACAATAGGGTAAAAAATTGGATATTAATTAATATCAACTTAATACCAGGGAACAAGCACATTAAAAGAATCAGGGAGATTCAGAAAAAATATCTGAGATCTCAAAGGATTATTGTATATGTATATATAAAAAAGTATTCCCTTTGAGAATTATTCGGTCTCAGTAGACACATGACATGTGATCTTCTTCTAGCACATTAGCAGTCCACCTAGTGGCCTCCTTTATATATACTTTTTTATATATAGATACAGATAAATATACATGCGTGTGTGTGTATGTGTGCATGTGTGCATGTTCATGTGTTTATGTGTTTATGTGTTTGTGTGTGTGTGTGTGTGTGTGTGTGTGTGTGTGTGTGAGCCAGAGAAAGAGAGAGACGAAGACAGAAACAGAGAGAGAGAGAGAGAAAGAGAGACAGACAGACCGAAAGAGAAAGAGAGAAAGTAACATTTCCAGGCTACCTCAGTATATGTCACTGTAGATATCATCACTGCATGTTGCAGCATGTATAGCACAGATATCAAATAGGGTGAGACGTGGTATAACTGCTCTAGGGAAGTGAACCTAGTTGCGAGACCATTCGCCTGAATGCCATAAAACTTGATCAGAGTTGCTCTGGGACTACACAACAACACCAGCAACAACAGCAACCTAAATGTGCATCTGAATTAAAAATTAGTTATCAGATGCATTTGCTATTGAATGCAATAGAATACACTGCACTGTAAATACAAGTCATTTGCATTAGATAAGAGACACACTTGCAGCTACTTGTAAAAGGCTGCTGAGACAGAGATATCGAGCAATATTAATTATAGGATATAAGTTCTTGATCTTTTCATTGAATATCTGATACTCTAGAGACTTAGTTATCTCAGTTTCAT
>NC_068982.1:149116650-149119623 GCF_001194135.2 Octopus bimaculoides | reverse complement strand
GCACACAAACACATACACACACACACACACACACACACACACACATACATATATGTATATGTGTATGAATGTATTATACATATATAATACATAATATAGTATAAATAGAAAGAGAAAGAGAGAGAGAGAGAGAGAGAGAGAGAGAGAGAGAGAGAGAGAGAGAGAAAGAGCTTTCTCATCTTAACATTCTGATAATAACATTATATAAATCTTATTATGATAATATAGTTTGGATAATACCATTTTTGCTGATGCCGAGCAGATTATCTGTCTATGAGATAATTATTAATTCTTTATCTGCTTTTAAGCTATATTAGCATGGGAAAAATGGACATTTGACCGTTATAGTTCTGATGATGACCATAAATGATAAAGATTGTGAGGATGAGGGTTAAAAATGAAGGACAATTATAGAGAAATGGTGGCATTGATGATAATGACAGTTTTGAAGGAGAATATAAAGACACTATTAGTTGTGATAATAGTGAAGGTTTTAATAGTAATGATAATGATGCTGATAATGATAATAACGATTTTTATAACAGAAGCAATGATATTAGTGAACACAAAATGATGGCAATTGTACAATTGACAATGAAGATTGCAATACAGGTGACAATGAGGATTGTAACTTGTGTACCAGGCCATGAATTTATACCAGAAAGTTATTTATACCTGAAGGTTATTAAATTTATACCAGAAGGTTATTAGGATTTTGTGGTAATAATATTTGGCTCGATGAGAATAATGAAGTTGGTGAAATGAATTGTCAGCAAGCAATACTTGTAACCTATTTGTAGATCTAGCACACTGTGCGTGTATTGTCTTTTCTACAGTATCTGCTGCAGTAAACATATACTGAATCAATCCTAGAATACTACAAGGATTCATTTACTGAATTGTGAAGGGATAAAAGGAAAAATTAATGTCAATGGGATTTTAAATTGAAATACCAAAATCAATATGAAAGTTATTTCAAAGCAATCCTTCTTTGTATAAAAATCTGCTGAAAGCTCTGAAATTAGACATTGAAATAGTTTCGGATTCTTAATTATTGTCAAACTTACATCATTGAATGATGAATATTAAATGTCAATAGGTTGCATGCAGTCTGAATAAGGATGCAAGTGCATACATAACTGAAGATGATATAAACGTAAATAATTTTGCTACTTATTTGAATAATATATTTTCAATAATAATAATAATAATAATAATAATAATAATAATAATAATAATGATGATGATGATGATGATAAATATTGTGCATGATACTACTAACACTGATTCTGAGGAAAGCAAAGGTTGGGTATGCATTCAAGAGCCACCAACAAAAAGTCAACTGCTTGTTATTCATGGATGACTTCAAACTTTATGGTAAAGGTGAATTCCAAGTCAGTTCCCTCATTTATATGGTGTATACTTTCAGTGTTGATATCAGAATGAAATTTGGACTGAAAAAGTGTGGTATGTTAGTCTTGAAGATAGGTAAAATCAAATGTATGGATGGGCTAGCGATACTGTAGGGGGAGGTTATGAAGTAGATAGAAGAGATGGGCTATAAGTACTTCGGGATATTGTAAATGGATAGATTGATGGAAAAAGAAATGACAGAAACATTTGAGGTGGAGTACTTGCACACGCTGAGTCAGAATCCTTAAGTTGAAACTAAATGGACGGAATAAGATTGAAGCTATTAACACTTGGGTGGTTTCACTCCTTAGATATAGAGTACCAAGAAAAAGAGGGGGAAGAGGACTGATTGGATGTGAACACAGCATCAGAGTAGAAGAAAACAACATAGCACGGTATGTAAAAAATGCCACAGAACCGCTATTATTGGAAGTAAGAAGATCAGGCTTGTGTGGGATGGAAGATTGCAAAGATGAAACACTGTACAAGCACTTGAGAAAGAATGAAACTGAAAATAGGTGGATAAAGAAAAGAATGCATGGACAATTTCATAGGAAATTGGAATAGAGTACCCAGTAGAACTGTTACGAAAGGTCCACCTCCTTGGCATGGCCAGAATAATCAGGAAAGCATTAGATAACTGAAAAGAACAAATAACATAGTACTGTAGGCTGCAGGTAGTAAGCCCAATATGCACGCAAGGCTCCAGGAGTTCCAATAAAACCTGTGATAAAAAGAAAATAACAATAATAATAATAGTTATTATTATCATTTCAAATTTTTGTCACAAGGGCAGCTTGGGGGAAGTGGGGATGAGTTGATTACATCGACCGCAGTATTTCACTAGTACTTAATTTATTGACCCTGAAAGGATGAAAGGCAAAGTCGACCTCAACAGAATTTGAACTCAGAATGTAGTGACAGACGAAATAACACATAGCATTTCATCTGGTGTGCTAATGTTTCAGCCAGCTCGCTGCATTAATAATAATTATAATAATAATAATAATAATAATAATAATAATAATAATAATAATAATAATAATAATATGCTAAAAACAAGATAATGGGTATCAATACTTTAGCTGTCCCAGTTATAAGCTACAGCTACAACATCCTTAACTGGACACTAAACGAACTATGTAAAATAGACAGGAAAACAAGAAAAATAATGACAGGATATAGGATGCACCACCCAAAATCTGACATAGAAAGGCTATATATACAACGCACAGAAGGTGGCAGGGGTCTTATACAGCTAGAAAACTATTATAAAATAACCACCATAGGACTGCAAAAATACCTACTCCAGAAGCAAGGGTAGCTAATACAAATAGCCACAAAACACGAGCAAAACCAGAAACTGTTTTCAGTATTTAAGGAAGCTGACAAATACAAACAAGAAATCAATCTACCTAACAAATACGAAGAAGAAGAAGAAGAAGAAGAAGAAGAAGAAGAAACAACAAAAGCTATAAAACAAATGAAATCCAAACTAAAACTAGAACAGCAACGGACCATGATAAAACGATGGCAAGAAAAGCCCCTACATGGTAAATA
>NC_068982.1:149110408-149116223 GCF_001194135.2 Octopus bimaculoides | reverse complement strand
AATGGAAAAACTTTCAAAATACAAAGACCTGGAAATAGAGATAACTCGAATGTGGAATCTAAAAACAGAAACAATTCCTATCATAGTAGGTGCCTTAGGTATAATAAAAAAATATTCAGACAAATACATAACAAAAATAGCAGGACTTACAAATATATATAACATACAGAAAATTGCACTACTGAGTACTGCACACATTCTACGCAAAACACTTTCAATACAGTAAGCATAAGAGCACCACAGCAAACCACAGCACATACCCAAGGCGCACAGAGCTGCGCTTGGTAGTGAAGTGAAAGCACGTTATAAAAATAAAACTACTGAATAATAATAATAACTAACTGGCCCCCTCACTAAAAATTTCAGGCCTTGTGCCATGAGTTGAAAATATTATTTATATGACATGTTTAAATCAAATCTTGTTTTCTACGAATGCTATAACTATATGCTTTAAAAATAAATGTTCTTAGCTAACCCATATTCATTAATCAGAATATGGCATTCACTAATCTAGGTCTCCAGTTGGGTTCCATTTACTGTATTTGCTAATCTACCACATTTGCATATTTTGTATGTTAATGCTATCACTGGTGGAAGTGTAATTTCATTGCAATGAGTATTAATTGTTGTTGTTATTTACTCTGAAATTACTCCTGATCAAATACATCTACAAATGTTATTGTCATTTAGCTCAAGATTTGTCCTGCTTGAGCAAATCTGTAATGAAAGGTATTCCAGCCATGAGATCCTGTCTTAGCTATTAAGGACTCCATGATCCAATGTAACCATCCGTTCTTATGCTGGTAGGGTTACAGCCTACCAGCATATGAATAAGATTTGGTTGCTATTTCTAGGAGGGCAAGAGATCACATAAAGGTTCCCACATTTCGTGCGGGTGACACGTAAAAGCACCCACTACACTCTGAGTGGTTGGCGTTAGGAAGGGCATCCAGCTGTAGAAACTCTGCCAAATTAGATTGGAGCCTGGTGTTGCCATCCGGTTTCACCAGTCCTCAGTCAAACCGTCCAACCCATGCTAGCATGGAAAGCGGACGTTAAACGATGATGATGATGATGATGATGATAGGTTGTTGGTTTAGATAAACTTCACACAGCCATTGTTTCAGCTCTACCACATCCCTGCCTATTTTGGGGCCATACAATACACTCTTAAATGCGATAATTTATTGTATGGAGGGTACTGTAAAAGTCTTGGCTTGCCTTTTCTCTTTTCAATTTTTATACTGTCCAATGATGATGATAATAATATTCAATCTGTGCATATAATCCAACAAGTTCTTGAGGGAATCACAGCAAATATAACATAAGAAAACTCAATTGGAGTTTGACAATTGCTCTTCTTCTACACCTGTCTTAGGTCCCAGTACAGTGTGTTAAAGAGGTTATTGACGTTTGCTGTAATGTTTTGCACGGATATCCATTATTTTGTTTGACAGGGTTAAACGAAAGGGAGAATATTCTATGAATGGTCTTGTGTTAGTATTCTGAAGTGTTGTAGATTTATTTGTTTGGAGGTGTTTGTACATGCAATGACAAGAATTATGAGGTTTGCAGCTTACTGCAACAATAAACTAAAACCCTTATACGCGCAAGTAGTTCTTTATTTTGTGGTCCAGTAAGTGTCAGATTTATATATCCAGGGAACACCTTATGTTAATAGATTCCTGTCTACTTGATATTAACAAATAATAATAACAAATAATGATAATGATGATGAAGATGATGATGATGATGATGATGATGATGATGAGATAATGATAAGATGATGATGAGATGATAATGATGATAATCATCATCATCATCATCGTTTAACGTCCGCTTTCCATGCTGGCATGGGTTGGATGGTTCGACTGAGGACTGGCAAGCCAGAAGGCTGCACCAGGCTCCAATCTGATCTGGCAAAGTTTCTACAGCTGGATGCCCTTCCTAATGCTAACCACTCCGAGAGTGTAGTGGGTGCTTTTACGTGCCACCAGCATGAGGGCCAGTCAGGCGGTTCTGGCAATGACCAAGCTCAAAAGGTGTTTTTATGTGCTACTTGCATGGGAGCCAGTCTGGCAGCACTGGCAATGACCACGCTCAAATAATAATAATAATAATAATAATAATAATAATAATAATAATAATAATAATAATAATAATGATAGTGAAGACGAAGAGCATGATTCGATTGTAAGTTGTCTCCTTTCTTCTGTTTTCTTCTGTCTTTTTCTTTTCACCTGTTATAAATTTGAAACTTAAAAACTGATGATGTCATTCCATCAACATGTGGACACTGGTTGCTCTAGTTCATACATTACGTTTAAATTTCGATAATTTTAAATTTTTATCACTTCATATTTTGAACTTGACAGGCTTACTCTTGAAATATCGTACAACCAATAAAATACCTATTACAATCAAATCACGCTCTTCGTCTTGACTGTTTACCTTTGTGAAGAGTTACATCAATCCTTTTTAAAATATAATAATAATAACAATAATAAATAACAATAACAGTTATTATTATTATTATTATTATTATTATTATTATTGTTATTATTATTATTACTATTGAGTGAGAGAGCAGCATATGCCATCAAAGTGACACAAGGGTACAAATATACGAAGCCCAAAATACCCATCCTGACTAACCCGTCTGATAAGGATACACCAGGTACATGCATCACAATCACATGTGCACAACATGGTGATCTCATATCAAGATAAACAGTGCATGACTTTGCAGGTGGGGGCCAGTTAGAATTTTCCTCAGGTTGAGTAGCCCTTCCCACTCAAAATGTCCCATGTTTCCAGAGGTGAATTATTCAAACACCAAAGAATTCCTCTCAACACATGGCTATGATGCTTCCCCACTACTTCTGCTCATGATCAGAGATGCACATATCGTCATCCACCAAGGGATATGCTCAAGTGGTTAAGATCAGACAACTGATAAGCAAATCTGTGGTATTGAGCAGAATATTATTATTGTTATGTCCTCTGATAAGTTTATTCTGGAAATATTTTCATATCCATATTACTTTTATTATTTCTGATAAAAGTTGTTTTTCTAACTTTGTATAAACTCTAAGTATCAATGTATATTTTCTTTTGTATTTTATTGAAAACGTCAGTAAAATTGGCTGCGATTACTGTTTCTCTTTTCGAGGAAAATAACGAGCATTCATAAATTCTTATCTCTGCCTCGTTATGAAGTCTCTAGTCATGTTTTAATTATTTTCATCATGCTAGATATGTGTAATTCTTTGTTTGCTGGAATTAGTATTCCAAACATCAAAGAGTTTAATGTATCCAGAATGTCTTTCATTTAATCTACATAATTATAAGCATGTCAAAGATCTCTATGTGTGATTTTACTGTCTGAATGTTGATCAGTATTTTTTTCAAAATTCTGTTAATAATATATATATGTAAATATCATTACTCCTTTGAACTTGTTTTTATTAAGCATTTACTAACGCTTATATCAGACATAAACATTTTCTTACTCCATATTACAATAACTGTTGTGTTTTGTAATGTCACTAGGGAAGGGCATATAACTCTGTTTGTTTTGGAGTGCCAGGCTGACGACAGGTTTCCTTTCTACTTATTTTTTATTCATTAAATAATTTATTATTTATCAATTTTATACCATTATTGATGAACAATTGCATAATGGAGTATAAATTTCCAATAAGCCAATCACTGGTTCATTGCTTTTCTGACATCAAGAATGATAAAGGAGTCACAATATCTCAATGTAGAACAAATATTATAGGGAACAGTTGTTTTTAAAAATGTTTAATTTTTTTCAATATCCTTGCTGATGTTTACATCCTGTGTTGATGTATATTGGTTAAAGATAAATACACTCATGCATCAATAGATTTCTGCCTTGTTTTCACCTACCAAATTCAATTCACAAACCCTTAGTCATTGGTCACAGATCATTAGTCAGCAAGAAGTTGACCAGTTAAAGATTATATTGCACATCAATCAAAGCAATATGCAATGCAATCTTGAGCCACATAGTTGCAGAGCTAACTTCTTAATCCCTGCTCCATGACTTCTTCAAAGCTGAATAGTTAGTAATGGCTTCTGATTTGATTCAAATTTTTATTTGATTTAAGTTGTTTGCAGTATTTATCAAAAATTAAAATATACAAATATCTTACCATTTTTGATAATAGGGCTTCTGTGCCAGGAGTATGTAAATAGCACCATTTGAGCGTGATCGTTACCAATGTCGCCCTCCTGGCACTTGTGCCAGTGGCATATGAAAAGACATTCAAGTGAGTTCATTGCCAGTACCACTGGACTGGCTCCTGTGCAGGTGGCACGTAAAATACACCATTTCGAGTGTGGCCATTGCCAGTACCTCCTGACTGGCCTTTGTGCGGGTGACACGTAAAAGCACCCACTACACTCTCAGAGTGGTTGGCGTTAGGAAGGGCATCCAGCTGTAGAAACTCTGCCAAATCAGATTGGAGCCTGGTGTAGCCATATGGTTCACCATTCCTCAGTCAAATCGTCCAACCCATGCTAGCATGGAAAGCGGACGTTAAACGATGATGATGACAATGATGAAGATTGGTGTGTTTTAACCTGAGGTCAGCCTTAGATGAGTAAACCTATAACAAAAGTCATTTAAACCATAGCCATACTATTTTTTTCAGGCATTCTATATCTAAGACTACATTATCTAATATGTGCCTCATTTTTGAATGTGTCAGGTGTAAGTTAAGAGAAAATTTAGTTGCTTTTTCTAGCAGGTTGAGTGACCATGTAGAGGTTTCCTTAGTAAGTTAGAAGGAAAACACAAGAAGTATAGTGAGAAATAATGAATGAAAATTCTTCTTGTATAACAAAATATTGAATTGTCTTTCCTTTATTCAAGTCAAGTGTTATTTAATATGTCACTAGGGGAGCTATTCAGTGTGCTTTGATACATATTGATTTCTAGCATTGACACAAGATCACGTATCTGGAGTCGAGGGCTCTGCCAATTAAATCAACTACCATATTTGAGTGGCACTTTATTTCATCAACTCCAAAGTCAATGTCATTTTTGGAAGAATTTGAACTTAAAGTGTAAAATACCATAATTAAATACTCTAAGGCACTTTGTCCATCATCACCATTAATATATATCAAACTTTATTATATCTTACACAGTAAACTCATAATATGCAATAACACTGTCTTTAACACTTGTGCTGTATAATTATTTTTTCATTTATTAACCATCTCACACCTGGGCCACCTGAACAAAAAAAAAATAGTTGCATATGCACCCAAGAGTAACAATTGTAGGTAAACTAATGGACAGAATTGGCTGCATCTTCTTTTTCTATGTGTGTTGGTCGATACCACTTTACCAGGAATCCAGCAGAGATGATGCTTAACTTATTCCTACTACAGTGAGAATACAGCATGGCAAGGTTAATTTTATAAATTGTAATTTTTAAAAATTACTTGTGATCTCCTTGATTAAATATTTAATTTATCAGGCATGGCTGTATGGTAAGAAGCTGGCAGAAACGTTAGCACGCCGGGCGAAATGCTTAGCGGCATTTCGTCTGCCGTCTGCGTTCTGAGTTCAAATTCCGCTGAGGTCGACTTTGCCTTTCATCCTTTCGGGGTCGATAAATTAAGTACCAGTTACGCACTGGGGTCGATAAAATCGACTTAATCCGTTTGTCTGTCCTTGTTTGTCCCCTCTGTGTGTAGCCCCTTGTGGGCAGTAAAGAAATAGGTATTTCGTCTGCCGCTACGTTCTGAGTTCAAATTCCGCCGAGGTCGACTTTGC
>NC_068982.1:149102343-149110136 GCF_001194135.2 Octopus bimaculoides | reverse complement strand
TATATATTCTTTTACACATTTCAGCCATACAGCTGCAGTCATGCTGGAGCACCACCATGGTCTTTCTGATTTCCTCGGTCTGAGGTGTTTCACACCACCACTCCTGTATGTGCCTTTGCCTCAGCTGCTGATCCATTTGGTGTATAAGGGAGTGTGATTCTACTGCCCTCGTCTGCACCTCATATTGGGCTGTTGGTTCATCCAGTATTGTGGAGAGGAGGATGTCTAGTTCCTTTTTGAAGACATCTACTTCCACCTTATGCAGATTTCTTAATCTTTCTGGCAGTGCATTGAAGAGCTGTGGGTCTTTGAACCCTAAACTATTGCAGTACCTGGTTCTGAATTTAGTTGGAGTGGATGATACCTTTGGTACAATACAATGGCAGCCAGTTCTGGCAGTTGTATAACACTCAATGCTGAAATTAGGTACTAGCCCTTCTAGAGATTTCCATAGTAGATTATTGCATATCTCTCATGCTTTCACTCAAGGGAGTATAGTTGCAGTTTTCTCAGCCTATCCCTGTAGCTTATCTGC
This sequence comes from Octopus bimaculoides, assembly GCF_001194135.2. Classification (NCBI taxonomy): domain Eukaryota; kingdom Metazoa; phylum Mollusca; class Cephalopoda; order Octopoda; family Octopodidae; genus Octopus; species Octopus bimaculoides. The sequence goes on along the minus strand of NC_068982.1, from coordinate 149,109,601 downwards.
TGCACTGTTTCAATTTTTTTAGTGTAGTGGTGTTGGACTGCCTCAAGCGTTGCTGTTAGTTTCGCACTATGTGGTTACCATAACTTGGAGCAGTTGTCCAGGCAGCTAAGAAAAAAGGTCCTTCAAGACAAGAGACCAACATAGCTTCTTGGTCTCTTGTCTTGAAGGACCCCAGTATCCATCCTGCCAGTTGTCTGCACTTTGCTGCCATCTTGGTAAGGTGCATATAAAATGATGCATCATTGCACATATTGGTCCCCAAGTCTTGCACTGCCTGTGACCCTGGGATTGTAGTGTTCTTGGATCCTGCATATGCAGGCTGTAGTGCATTCGTGAGTTGATAGTGCAGTGCTTAAAATTTTCCAGTATTAAGCTGCATGTTGTTTATTTCAGCCCACTTGTATATTGAATTCAGGTTCTGCTGTAAGCTTGCGACATCATCTTAGTTTTTTTATTCCCTTTGACAATTTTGTATTATCAACATAGCTAGTAACAGTGGCTGTCCAAGTGACCATGGGCATGGTCTAAGAGGGCTATTATGAACAGTAATAGCCTCAGAACAGTCCCCTGGGGTACACCACTTGTGATTTGAGTTTCCTCAGAAAGGACACCATTGGTTGCAACTACCTCAATTCTGTCTTTAAGGAAGTCATGCAGCCACTCTCCCAGTTTACCAGCAATGTCAAGGTCTGGTAGCTTTTGACATATCATGCCATGATCTACCTTATCATATATATATATATATATATATATATATATATATATATATATATATATATATACATGAATATATGTATATACACATATATACGTATATGTGTGTTTGGGTTTGGGTTTGCCCCTCATTACTGCTTCACAGCTAGTGTTAGTTTGTTTACATCCCCATAACTTACTGATTCGGCAAAAGAGACCGATAAAGTAAATACCAGGCTTTAAAAAAGAAGTAATAGCGTCGATTTGTTTGACTAAACCCCTTCAAGGCAGTGTCCCATCATGGCCACAGTCCAATGTGTGAAACAAGTAAAAGAATATAGTCAATGCATCATAATTGCCTTTAGCCATAATGATTAAAAGAACCCGAAGAAAGTGCCTTAGAGCTGGTGATTGATTTTCCATTGATCTTCACAATGAACATCCAGTAGAAGTTCAAGTCATGAAATAAGTGTGTAAGTGGTTCAGCATTCCTATGTGTCCACAATGCAAACCTCAGGCTGAATCAATATGACAAAATAAGACAAGAGTTACATTATTTACATTTTAACGGATATTTGTCCTCATCTGGTTTGTTGTTAATACAGCATTTTAGCTGATATACCCTCCAGCCTTCATCAAGTGTCTTGGGGGAAATTTCGAACCCAGGTGCTCATTCCTAAGGTATTTTTCGATGTTGTTGTTGTTGTTGTTGTTGTTGTTGTTATTATTATTATTATTATTATTATTATTATTATTATTATTATTATTATTATTCAGGTCACTGCCTGGAATCAAACTCGGAATCTTGGGGTTAGTAGCCTGTGCTCTTAACCACTATGCCATATGCCCACCATAATGTAAATAATGTACATAATTCCTCATCTCTTAAATATAGAACTGTTTTAAATTAAGGCAAGATTGGAACTTTGAATTATGTGGTACAATCCAGAGATACCAAGAATAAGAGAGAGTGGGGAGAGAGATGGTAGGGATAAATTGACCCCCAGTATTCTATTTACTGACTTTTAACGGGGAAAAAAATACCAAATTGTCTTTAGTGAGATTTGAACTCAGAGTATAGAGAATCAAAACGAGTATCAAAAGACATTCTTTTTGTCACTCTAACAATTCTGACAATTCAATGCCTAAAGAACTAATGTGTTTTCCACTCCATCACTACTCAGCATATAGAAAGTTGACAATCAGAATTATACTTTAAGTTATTTTGATAAGAATAACTTTAGTCTCTACCAGGCTTAATGCCATTTTTAGTTTATTATTTCACATATTGTTTGTTATGGAAATTTTCTCTCATAGTGGACCGTGATATTTCTTTTTATCATTCTCTATGGAAGTCTACTATTGCTAGGTTTATTATTATCGTAGTTATTATAATTAACTTTAAACCATAAATATTTGCTAACCTATTCTGGTCTTGCAGTTACTCTGATAAGGTATTTCTCAGAATGATTTATCACCTGACATAGCTTATCTCTTCTTTAGGTTGATTAAAGACTGAGACAGCTATGGTACAGACTTTCCCTGCTAGTTTAGTATTGACTATTGTGTACCCTCAGTTTATAATTAGTAGCTATGTATACTGAGACAGTAACTATTTTAGCTCAACTACAAAAGTTTTTCCTTTGTAACAAATGTTCTTCTTTCCATAGATTAATGTTTAGTGGAGTAGAATGGAAACTAAATATAATAGTTAAGTTCTAGATAACCGAATCAGTGCCTGAGACTGATCAAAGTGAATGATGAGGGGATATGGGGGGGGCAGGAATCTTGAAGAAACGTTAGATAACTGCAATTTCATGTCAAGCACCAGTGTCATTATTGTCATGGTGGTGGTAGTGGTGGTGGTGCTGCTGCTGACGGTCTTTGTTGTTGTTGTTGGTGGTGGTGCTGTTGCTGCTGATGATAATGGTCGTTGTTGTTGTTGTTGGGGGGGGTAGCAGTGTCATCATCATTGTTATCCTCCTCCTCCTCCTCCTCCTCATCATCATCATCATCATTATCACCATCATCATCACCATCATCATCACCATCATCATCATCATCATCATCATCATCATCATTTTACATCTGTTGTTTACAATCCTGAAATACACTCGATGGGTCTTACATCTTGCAGTTTTACATCATCTAGCAGATGATGATGATGTTAACTAACACTAGTAATAGGATTTCTAACCTCCGTTCCTTTAACGAAATTCTCAATAAAGCATCCCCCTACTATAATATCCCGGGCCAACAGTGGCATTAAAGAGAAGGTAGCATACACTCTGACCCAAACAAGAATCAAGCCTAAAAAGTAGACCTAAAACAGTTATATGGTGTGCTCTATACTCCACCTTGAATGTTAGGACAAATGTTAGTGAAAAATTTCTAGCATTTCCCCAATAGCCACTGATAGAAGAAAATCTTCAATTAACACTCTGAGCAAGTTTCATATGGATAAAGCCATAATATGAAAAACATTTCATGTAAACCAACAAAAATGTTTACTCCAGACTGCAACATTAGGAAAACAGATACATGCCCACTAGACTAGGCATGCATAATTGCTCAGTCATCTACAAATCTGAGGTTAACTCTGTTCCACCAAATAAGGGAGCAAAAAGAAAAATATATTGGACTGTACAAAAAGTGATACATCAACCTACAGTCTTATATTAAATATATAGACAAAAGAAAAACACAAAGCCACCACACCATATCTGGAACCTGAAGAAAAGCATTATACCACACACCATTAAGAGGCACATCACAGTGAGATTTACGCTATACATCAATGGATCAAAAAGTGCATATTCTGTATGGCAGAAAGTACACACATCCTTATTAGATCAAAGGACTTCACCGATCTTCTAAATTTTGAGGTTAGAGATCTTTACAAGATGTATACATCTGTTATCAGGCTGGAAGAAGATTTTCTTCACTAGATCAGTCACAGTTTAATGTACTTTAGCCTTTCCTCCACTTAACTGTCCACAATAGACGATTTTGTTTTAGATGACAACACCTAGGTAAAACACATTAAATATTCAACATTAACAATCTTTTTCATTTAAGGAGTCACAAGGTCATAATCTTGATTCCAGGGGAATAATTACTGCCCCTTTAAATGTTTTTCTCAGTCTTTTCACTCATATTTTTGCCAAATTTTTATCTTATATTTCCTTTTATATATACATTATGTAATGTGAATGCATGGCACTTAGTGGCTGAAAATATATAATACATTATTGGATTGGTAAAAAATAAGCATATTGAAAAGTTTGATCAGATCAAGAAATAACAAGGCCAAATATGAAAACAAGTGGACCAAACTGATGAGATGACACAGAATTGAAATGCAGGGTAAGATAGCGTATTACATACCATGGCTAACCTATGCTAGCACGGAAGATGGTTATGATCAAAGTAAGGATGTTGATAATTATGATGATGATGACGACAACAACGATAATGATGATGATGACAATGATGATGATGATAATGATGATGATGATATCAAGGATAAAAAGGAAGAGGAGGAAATGGATGACAACAGTAAATATCAAGATGAAGTGGACAGACTATCTACCTATCTTTATGTGCATATGCATGCATGCATGTACATTTATATATATCAAGCCTAATCATGTTTATCTGCATCATTCTCTCTCTCTCTCTCTCTCCCTGTATATATATATATATATATATATATATGTATGTGTATATATATATATATATACATATATATATATATATATATATATATATATATATATATATATATGTATATGTATATATACATATATACATATACATATATATATATATGCATATATGTATGTATATATATATATCCTTTTCCTTTAATTGAGTATCATTTCACTCAACATTACTTCAATTGAAGTTATATTCTTTAGGAATATAACTTTAATAAAGGAATATATTCTAAATGTAAGTGAACCCTTGTTGTAAGGAATACCAAAAATCAATCACAGCAGGATGAATTGAAAGGTTGGCATAGAGCAAATTATTTACTTTAATATATTTTATTCCTTGCAGTTGAATACCATCTGAAATTGATACAGACAATATATGTTCTAATTATATTAGCAAGTTCAATAAGATAAAAGCCCACAACTACATAAACAGGATTTGGAATAGCAAATACACAATCTGAAATATTATGTTCTATACCTAGGCACATGTATGGTGGTATGGTGAAGGAATTTGCTTGGCAATCACGTAGCTCCAGGTAATATTCCATTGTGTGATACCTTTAGCGATTCTAACCACAGCCTTCAGCATTGATATGACCAATGGTTTTGAGTGGGGTTTAGTGGAAAAAAGCTGCGCTGAAGCTCTTAGTGTGTGTGTACCATTATAATTTGGTGCCAACTTTCCATGTATCATCATCATCATTATCATCATTTAACGTCCGTTTTCCATGCTGGCATGGGTTGGACGGTTCGACTGGGGTCACTGTTGCTGATTTCATCAGAAGCTAAAAAGCTAGTTATAAAATCTAAGAGATGACTGCAGTAGTTGTACTAGCAAGTCATTCTCATAGCCACTTCAGCATGGCTGTTCTGTTTGAGTGGAATTTACAGCAATTTCTTAACCCAAAAGGATATCTCTAGCTGGTTAATGATGCACAGCTGCATCTGATATATTGTGAGCAAGGGAACGAACTCCTACCATGTTGAAGTGGCTACAAACATTACTTGCTGGTACAACTACTGCAATCGTCTCTTAGACAAATTTTAGAACTAGCTTTTTAGCTTGTTGTAAAATTAGAGACTGTGTGTCACTTGAATTTATATATATTGTGAGCAGATGCAAGTTACTGCCATCTCTAGCAGATGAGGTGTCCAGTACTGGTGAGAGGCAGAAATAGCCCAAAACCAGACTGGTATACTGGTCCTGTCACTACAAGGTGGTAAGGGTTCGTTCCCCAGCTCGCAATATATCGGATGCAACAGTGCATCATTAACCAGCTCTTGGGGTTACAAAATTGCAGTAAATTCCACTCAAACAGAACAGCCACGTTGAAGCGGCTATGAACATTACTTGCTATTATAACGACTGCGATCATTTCAAAGAGAGATTTTAGAACTACCTTTTTAGCTTATATATATATATATATACACACACACACATACAAACATACACAAGCATGCATATGCATATTTGTGCGTATATATATATTCCATGTATGTTTATCTGTGAAGGATGTAAATGTCTATGTGAAATCTAATGAATCAGCGATTGAATCATGGGGAATCATAACCAATGACATAATTGCTTACACATGAATGATAAAAACCAGTCTGGCTTTCACCTCTTTGAACTCAGATTATATAAAAAAATTTTAAATTGGACAGATTTACCCAATAAAGACTCCACATTTTAAGGTTATTTTTAATCTGACATCAAGGTCACAATCTCTTTTTTTAATATGAACTCACAAAAAAGAAAAAAAATATATTATGCTGTTATCCCTATGGTAACTTATCTTCTAAGCAAAAAATTTTATTATTCAACAAAAGTTTCAAAATTAGGAAAGTTATCAAATTTTAATGGTTATTCCTTTATCATACATAATAAATAAAAAATATAGATCTATACAAAAAATTAGTTTACAGTATATTTACTGATATGTAAATACATGTTCCTTTTTCATATACATGTTCATGGGCCAATGAAGAAATCTCTCTGCAGCTGGACAGCCTATTTGAAATAACATGATTTCTATGACCGGATGCCCTCTCTAATGCCAACCGCTTTACTCAGTGTATTGGGTGCTTTTATGCCACACTGGTATGGGTCTTTTTATGTGGCACCAGCGCTTACAAGCCTGCGAGATTAGGATGCTCAGCTAGAGCAGGTGCAAGGGACGAGCCTGTATAATGTGAAGCCATAAACTAACCAAACACAGAATACATGAAATAAAATTGAATAGAAAAGCAATTATTTAACAGTACTACAATTTTATATAGAATTCTACTTAAGCCTCACCTCAAAAAACAAAAACAAAAACAAAAACAAAAAAAAAACAAACAAACAAAAAGAAACAAAGAATAACTATGGAAGCTTAAACTAGTAGTAAAATATAAACTTGAATTAAAAAACACAGCTATATCAAAGAACAAATATATCATAATTCTGAAATCTACCAGGAATAACTTATATAGTGTTTTAAATCCAGCAGTGAGAATTTTATCAGTTATTAAATTATTCCCAAGACTCTTTGTGACTTACTGTAGAACATGCAGACAAGAGGTTATTTTCAAAATAAGACTGTGAATATCTAGACAAATGGATTTAGAAAGATCAATATTTCTAAGCAAGCATAAAGAACTGATACGGTGATATGAAAAATCCTTAATATAAAATGATCAAACTTAAACAGGTTATGTTTGTAATAACATGTTTCAACGTAAAGCTACTCCCTATGTACTGCTTGTATAAATATTAAAATAGATATATATCATATATATATAAACACACACACACACACACACACACACACACACACACACATATATATATCCATGCACACATA
>NC_068982.1:149090994-149101515 GCF_001194135.2 Octopus bimaculoides | reverse complement strand
TATATATGTACTTGCTTCATCCATTAGACTGCTGTCATGCTGGGACATGATCTTGATGAATTTTTAGTTGAATGAATCAACACCAGTACTTAATTATTTTGCTAAGCCTGGTACTTATTCTATCAGTTTCTTTTGCCAGACTGCTAGCTTATGGAGATGTAATCACCCCCAACACCTGTTATCAAATGGTGGTGGGGGACAAACACAGACACCCCATCCCCCACACATAAATGCGAGAGGCTTCTTACAGAAAAATACTGTAAAACAAAAGGAAATATTCTGTAAAAGGACTTATAGAGAATTCAAAAGGAGGAGTCAAAAATATATTATTTTTTCTTAAGTATTGATACTTGAAAATCTATTTATCTCAGAAAAAAAGAATTATGGTCAAAGATATTGAAATATGGGTATCTATACATACATACATACATACATACATACATACATATTTACATACATGCGTGCATGCATGCATACATACATACATACATACATGCATACATATATGTATGTATTTTTCACTGTCCTGTGGACACACACATGCATGCATATGTATATGTTTGCTTGTTTGTGTGTGTGTGTGTGTGTGTGTGTGTGTAAGCAAGAGAGGGAGAGAAAGAGAGAGAGAGAGAGGAACAAATACTGAGAAAATTGAAATAGGATTGGAAGTTGGGGAGAGAGAAATGGAGAAAGAGAAAGAAAGAGAGAGAGAGAGAGAGAGAGAGAGAGAGAGAGAGAGACAGAGAGACAGAGAGACAGAGAGACAGAGATTGAGAATAGGTGTTATGACTAAGCTACAACAAAGTTATGTGCTTTTCAAAGTCTTTGAGACCATTCTAAGCAGCATGAACAATGCAAAATATAGAAATGAATACATAGATGAATAAATAGTTAAATGAATGAATAAAAAGAATCCAGCAGATGCACTAAAATTATTTTATTCGTTGAGTTGCATGGTAAAATCTTTAATTGGTAGAAAGACAAGCATTTCAAAGATAACAGCAACATCAACAACAACAACAACCACTATAGACACACCAATGGCAAGAACATGAAAATGACAACCTTATGCTGCAATATCAAGAACAACAACAATAACAACAGGGATGAAAAGTAGCAACAGTAGAAGTAGTAACAAGACCACTCACTGCAGGAGAAACACCACTACAAACCACCATCACTGGCACCGCCACCTCCACCACCACCACCACCATCACCACCACCAGCTACCACCACCACCACCACCACCACCACTACCACCAGCGTCACCACCACTGCCACCACTACTGTTGCTACCATGGTCACTGCTGTCACAGCTACCAGTGCTACCACCACAGCTACAGCCACCATTGCTACTACCACCACCACTGCTGCTGCTACCACCGCTGCTACTGCTGTTGCTGTTACCACCCCCACCACCACTAACATCATAATCACCACTTCTGCTGTCATTACTCGTTCTGTTACAAAGAATAACAGACACGTGTCGAAACCTCAAATTCCATGAAATATTCTTCGTTTTAGACAAACAAGTGATGGTTGAGATTAAAACAGGGCCTCCATCTTTGTTGGGTGTTGGTACCATTGTCATTGTCTGCCACTTCCTCTTCCTCTCATTGCCTTCGCTTCATCTTCTTCAGTGTCTTAATTAATCTGATGTGGTGTCGTCATCATGTACACTTCCATCGTAACATTTATTGCCATAACTAATATTGTCATATTCGTTACCACCTCCACCGTGATCGACCACATCATCACTACCACCGACATAAACGGCAGCTTTCACACCAACATCATTCCTTTCTCCACCACCTTCACTGATACTACCTGCCTCATCATCATCATCATCATCATCACACTCATCCTCCTCAACATCATCATCACATCCATCATCATCATAATCATCATCATCATCACATTCATCATCGCATTCACCACCACCACCACCACCACCACCACTACCAACACCGCCATCATCAACACTCACCAACATCATCATCATCATTGTAACTCTTCTTGCCATTGGCAAATGCTATTTGTGTTTCTAGTAGCTTACTGCGCAGTTCCAATTTGTTTTTTTTAATGTATGCATGTATGCATATATTTATGTATGAATGTATGTATATATATATATATGTATATATATATGTATATATACACACAAACACGTGTGTGTATGAATGTATTTATGTGTATTCGAATCTAAACATCGTCGCATTTCTTACCTTCAACAATCTGACTGTTTAACTCACTGTCTCTCACTGACTATGTTACTTTGTCTGCATCCCTGTTTATCTTATTCTCTCAGTTACATATACAATTGTCTATATTACTGCCTATATATCTGTTTATGTTAAGCATCTATGTCATTATTTATTTCAATAGCTCCCAAATACAGCCATTGAGATAAGTTAATAACCTAGCACATCAGAATTCTGCAATACGTAGTTAAGTGTGAAAAATATGATTTGAGAAAGCACAAGGTTGAGGGGATCTTTTAGTTTTGTCTTGTCTGGTGAAGGACATAACAGCCTCTCTACAGCAGGTGCTGCAACAAAATGCACCATGTATATATTATGAAGTGATTAATGAAAACAAAGTGACACCACCAGTACAGGTGTCACTCAAAAAGACCCCAGTCCACACTGTAAAGTGGTTGACGTTTGGAAGGACATCCAGCTGTAAAATCCACACCAAAACTGACCTTGTCTGTGTGAGTGCCACGTTAAAAGCACTCAACTTTCCCTAAAGGGTGGTTGGTGTTAGGAAAGGCGTCCAGCCATAAAACCCATTCCAAAACAGACACAGAAGCATAGCTCAGGCTCCTGTCTTGCCAGCTGCTGTTAAACTGTTCAACCCATGCCAGCATGGAAGAAGGACATTAAACGACGACGATGATGATGATGATGAAGGCATCTAGCCACAAAAACCTACCCAAAATGATGTGTACATGCATCATAAATGAGAGTAAGCACCTGTTAAGAACTAACTCAGGTTGTGATGACTCTTTCAGTCCATGCCAGCAAGGAAAGCGGGCATAATAGGATGAAACATTAGCGAATAGAGAAATTAAGATTCTAATAACTTTGTGCTGTTGAAAGTAATTTTATAGACTAAAATATATATAAATACAATTTATATATATATATATATATATATATATATATATATATATATATATATAGATAAATAGATAGATAGAAAGAAAGATAGATAGATAGATAGATAGATAGATAGATAGATAGATAGACAGATAGATAGATAGATATCCTTTAAGTTTATTTATGAGAATGTTTTGAATATGCACATAAAAGCTTCTATTTTATTATGCCAGCTACAGCCCAATGATACCAACTGGCAATAACATTTTAATGAGCTGTACCAATGTAATGTAGGATGAATATAGTGATAATGATAATAATAATCCATGGATGGAATTTATAAATATTCTAATGCATCACTATGCGTGTTTCCACAAATTACATGTTTCTTATGATCATGATCTGTATTCCTGGGATGATTACAGTACAGTCCATAGTATATATGGATCACATTCATGGGTTCATTTCCTCAGGTGATATGGCATTAAATTTGGAAGCAATGAATGTATAACTGAAGGTTGTTTATCAATTTGACCAATGAAAACATAGATTGGGGTGTGTGGGCTGTTCTCTGTGTACTTGGTGGGGAGGAGTAGAAGGTAATGGAAAGAGAAAGGAATGGTAATTATAAAGGAGAGGGAAGTGTGTGTGGTGATGTTAAACTTATTTTGGCATTTGAGTATGCAAATGTTAGGATGGATAGGATAATTCACAAAAATATGTGTACATTGGTGTTACCAGAGACACAATGAGAAGTTGTCTGCGCAACCATCTTATGGCATTTTCCAATGTAAATAAAAGACACTCTGTTGTGTCGACGCCCCCAGGTGAAGAAGTAGGATCGCCCAAGACATATACATAGAGGTAGTCTGGCCATGGTAGGAGTGTTGAGGAGCAGTTGAGTAGCAGTCGAGTAGCAGTTGTGTAGCGGTTGAGTAGAGATCATTCCAAGGTGCTAGATTACAGTAGCTTGAGACATAACACATCCCACATCATTATTTAACCTAATCTGGAGGCTCAAACAGAATGGAGTGGAGCATACAACCAACTGGTCTGTAATAAAAAATGCTACACTGAACAATAGAACATTGAGGGTGTGCAGTTTATGCCAAGAGGGAGAAACCCTGAAGATCATCCCATCCAGAGAAAACATAATTAATAGATGCTCCAAAGTAATTATATCATGTTAGCAAAAAGCAAAAAGCAAGGCATCATTCCTAGAATTTGAAAAGAACATTTTGAAACAGAAAAACACTAGCTACCTTTAGCATAGAATAGAAAAAAGAGAAGAACATATTAACAACTAAACAGAATAGCCATTGTTTTCCTCTGCTATATGCTAAACCATTACAGCACCAAAAGTAATTAAAAGGACATTTTAAGAGAATATCATTTGTCAATTCAGACAATGAACTCCAACAGAATAACTGTACTTGCTGACCCTACTAGATCTGAATTCATTAAGGGGGCAACTACTGAGGTAAAAGGTCAAACCAATATACTATACTACCCTTCCTGACATCTGCATACTCAAACATCAAATTAAGTTTAATATCACCGTGCACTCCTCCATCATCATCGTTTAACGTCCGCTTTCCATGCTAGCATGGGTTGGACGATTTGACTGAGGACTGGTGAAACCAGATGGCTACACCAGGCTCCAATCTGATTTGGCAGAGTTTCTACAGCTGGATGCCCTTCCTAACGCCAACCACTCAGAGAGTGTAGTGGGTGCTTTTACGTGTCACCCGCATGAAGGCCAGTCAGACGGTACTGGCAACGGAGACGCTCGAAATGGTGTATTTTATGTGCTACCCACACAAGAGCCAGTCCAGGGGCACTGGCAATGATCTCGCTCGAAAATCCTACGAAGGCCAGTCAGGCGGTACTGGCAACGGCCACGCTCAAAATGGTGTATTTTATGTGCCACTCGCACAAGAGCCAGTCCAGGGGCACTGGCAACGATCTCGCTTGAAAATCCTTACACATGTCACGGGCACAATTGCCAGAAAGGCGACGCTGGGTGCAGGTGCTATCTCTTTTATAATTACTATTCCTTTCTCTCTTTCCATCACTTTCTACACCTCCCCACTAAATACACACAGAACTGCCCACATACCCCAATCAACCTTTTCATTGGTTAAAATTGATAAACAACCCTCAGTCATACATCCATTAATGTCATATCGCCCAACGAAATGAATGCATGAATATGATAACATGACCCACCAAATGTCTATGGATACTACAGACTGTATTGTAATCATCCCAGGAATAAGAAAGAACTATGATCGTAAGAAACATGTGATTTGTGGAAACGTGCATAGTGATGCATTCAAATATTTATAAATTCCATCCATGGATTATTATTATTATTATTATTATTATTATTTTACGTTTGACTTTTGTTTTGCATTTGTACAAGTTGGATCCAAATCTCACCCAGAGACCTCAAGAGACAACAAGTTAGAAGTTCATGTAGGTGTTATGCCTAGGGTACCATATATTTGGATTTGTACAGTTTTGTGAATGTTTAAGAAACCATAAGAAAATTATGTGTTTGCTTTAAAATTTGAGATCACATAGACAGTATTATTATTATTATTATTATTATTATTATTATTATTATTATATATACACACACATATATATACACATATATACATATATATATTTGTAGTAAGAGGAAAGGTATGATATCCAGATATCGAATTTCTCTGTAATATGCCAAGGTTGGTTTCTACAGACTGCAATTTATGGTAAACTTCCTTTAACTCCCATTTGAAGTTACAGTTTATTTCTTGGCTACTTAGAGTGGAAAGTACAATATTGATAATAAGGAAAATGAAGAATTTGAATATTCAAACTTTGTTTATTTCCAGTCAGCTTATTCATAATAATTGTCTGACACATGTTTCAGTCGTACTAATTGCATAAATATGCAATTAGTACAATTGAAACATGTGTCGGACAATTCTTATGAATAAAATAATTGAAATAAACATAAAGTTTGAATGTTCTGATTCTTCATTCTCCTTATTATCAATATATATATATGAATGTGGCTCTTCTATTTTTTAATTATTATAAATCTTTTACTGAGGAGGGAGCCGGCTTCCAACAAAGATACAAGGCTCCATCCTTGGGATGTAGTCAACATGTATGTATGTATGTATGTATGTATGCATGTATGTATGTATGTCTATATGTATATACACACTGATCCACACACAAAAATGTATGAATGCATGTATGCATATAACTAAATACAACTGGTTTTATGAAATTCTCATGCTGTGTTTGGACTCTCCCTTAGCTTGTATATTCTAATAAATATCTAACACAGAGTTTTCCTTGTGAAAAGCTAACAAAAAAATTATACTTGTAAGGATATGAAAATTCAGATTGTTTGGAACCAACAACCCTGGACCAAGTCTTGTGGAATACAAGTCCTTAGGAGCTAAATCTAGCAGAGTTCCTTCCACTCCAAGTCTAAATACACCTGATTCTTTCCAGAAAGAAAAAGAGAAAATATGAAGAACTTATCCCAGTTCTTCAGGACTGTTGCTTTGTTTATTGACTCCAAAGAAATGAAAGGGTAAGCTGATCTTAGTAGGATTTGAACTCAGCGAACAGGGAGTTTAAAAGAATCCTACAAATTATTCTATCCTCTGCTCTATCTACTCTACTGATTTGTTCCATTATATCATCACTATCTATGTCAATATATTAGTGGCTATATCAAACATCATGCCAGCACAATTTATGTACTGACCAATCAGAAACGAATGTTCCATCTGACACCTTGTCACATCATTTGTTGCATATTTTTACTTAAAATGGTTCATAGCCAAAGCAGAGCGCAGTCAGTGACTGGAAATTTTTAGTTTCAGTCAGTTTCATATAAAATGATTGAATTAAAATTTGTTCCAAAGGCTATGATACCAACTGTGATTCCATCTATTTTGTTGTAAATATGACTGGCTATATAGCGTTTGTAACTATCTCATTAGCTAAAATAGTGATTATATAACTAACTATTGTTATACTTTGGAACTGCTTAAACAAAACCAAATTATCTGAACATTTAGTAACAGTAACAGAAGGCATAAAAATAAGTAGTTGTTGCATGGTGCTGGTATGATTGTGTTCTCAAGAAGTTTGCTTCACAACCACATGTTTAACAAGTAATGAACATGTGAAAAACTCTTTCTTTATCATCTTATTTGGATTATGGATTATTCTTTGTAAGATTTATGAGTGATATACCTAGATTTTCTCTCTCTTAATCCTTTTTTCCCCTTGTGGAGCATAGGGCCTCAACAGTTATTTTCCACTTTTTGCGGTCATTGGCATGTTTCTTGGCTGCTTCCCATGTCAGACCGGTGGTCCTGAGCTCGTCCAAAATTCCTATTTTCTACACCAGTGCAATTTGAATCTTCCTTGGGTTTCCAATTTGAAAATGGAAAAATGCCATGCTGGAGGGGACCTGTCCAACCCATCGAATCTTGAAAAAGAAATTAATGTAAATTGCTGATGGTAGTGGTGATGATGATGATGACGACGACGATGATGATGATGATGATGATGATAGTGATGATGATGATGATGCTGAGGATGCTGATATACTGGGCTTGTATCTATTCAGGTTGCTCTGAGCACTGTGTCTTGGTTTTGCTGCTGTGAACAGAGAAAAGAAAAGTGACCAGGACACTGAACAAAATTTTCAAGGGTGATTTTTTCCCCCCTGATTTAAGCTTGAAACCATGGAAAAGGTTTACCCTTAAGCAAAATGGAGGCATTTTTATATATTTTTATGTATTTTATATATTTATATATTTGTCTTATTTTATTGCTGCTGCTGTTGCTGCTTTTTGCCCAAAGTCTGCCTTGAGAGAACAGATGTATGATCAAGCACATCCTACCCATGACCACCTTGCCTGTTTTTTCAGATGTGGTGTTTCTAGAACTTCATGACAATGTTTCCTTTCTTTTCTTAAAACTGTAGAATGTAATTTGAGGGTGATATACCTTCTATTTCTGGCTGGTTGAGTAACCACACATGTATCAGGCCTGAGTGTTGAAATAATGCTATAATATGCTATAACACAAAGGTAGTTGGTCGGACGACTAAGAGTTATTTACAGTGCTAGAACTCCAGTATAAAACTCTTCTAACTTCCACATTCTGGAGGATCATACTGTGCACTGTGACATGCGGTGATTTACTGTAAAGAGCGTGCATTTATGTCACAACTATCATGTGATGCGAACACCAAGAAATGCACTCAGATACACAAACACGCATACAATGAGCTGCTTTCAGTTCCTATAGATCAAATCCCTTCACAAGGCTTTGGTTGACCCAAGGCTATAATAGAAGATAGTTGCTGAATGTGCATTGTAGTAGGACCAAACTCAAGATTGTGGTTTGGAAGCATGAGCTTGGGTGCAGTCAGCTATTTCCCTGCACTTATATTCATACATATTAGGTTGAATGAAAGGTTTTTTCAGATTTTCACTGACGATTTTTAGCAACTTGTATCTCCATGTTGTACCATTAATTTACTACAATATGTTCAATCATTGCTGAGTTGTTTATTCAGATGAAAAAAATTATAGCCATGATATGCTACATAAGGTAAAAAAGCAAAGGACTGAGTGCAAGTGAAAACGCAAAAAGAAATTAATGATGTGCAAGGCTCAGGAACTGGCAATAATTGTATTACACAAAATTGGTTCAGACATTTCAAGGAAGCCTTGAAGACAAGCCATGGTCAGGGAAACCTTTTGTTGTGGAAGATGAGGCCTTGCTTGAATTGGTTGAACAACAGACAAGCACAAGCACTCATACATTGCAAGCAGAACTTGGTCCTTCACAAATCATCATCAATCAATGCTTCCATAACCTCGGCCTTGTGAACAGATGTTGTTGAGAAGCTTCTCATGAACTGACCAATGACCAGGCTCAACGATCTAAACATTTGCAAACAACTGCAGGCAAATCCTCAAGATGCCTGTTTTTGGTGTCGAATTGTAGCTGAAGATGAAGAGTAGATCTAATTTCATAATCCTAATGAGAGAAACCAGTGGTTTCGTTCTGGACAGGCTTCAGAATCTACTGTCAAACATGGGCGGTTTGAACAGGTCATGTTGTATATTTGGTGGAATTTCGAGGGAGTGTTGCACTTTGGGCTGGTCTCAGATGGTCATGCTGTAAATGCTAATCTTTATGTTCAACAATTTCAGAGAATATACAACATTTTGAAAGCCCACGGCCCAACATTGGTCCATCAAAAGCATGCACTCCTACAGCATGACAATGCCCAGCACACTGCCAATGTGACCCAACTCACACTTGAGAAACTTGAGGGGCTAGAAGTGCTGCCTAACCTTGCCTAGAATCCAGATATTGCGCTATCAGATTACTACCTTTCCTAAGCCATGGCTGCATGGTGGAAGTGGAACAATGTGGATGAGATTTAATATAGGTGCAGTCAATTTTTGCCTCAAAACCAGCCAAATAATATTAATGTGGAATTGATCTTTAGGTACAAGAGTGACAAACAATAAAATATTATGGGACATATTTTGATGAATAAATACTTTTCTTATGTAATTAGTTTGAATTATTAATTAAAGCTTGGAATACAAAAAACTTTTGACTCAACCTAGTACATACATACACACATACATATACATGCACAAATGCATATACACACATGTATATATGTGCATATTTAAATATATTTGGGTGTATACTTTTGTCTATCTATCTATCTATTTATCTATCTAACTGTCTCTCTCACTCACTATATACACACACACATATATATGTGTGTATATATATATATATATATATATAAATATATATATACACATATATATGTGTGTGTGTGCTTATGGCTAAATATATATATACCCATAAGTATGTATGTCTCGCATATGAAGAGAACTTCTGAACTGCTACCTCTTACCCAGTTTACTCTGCTTTCTTCCCATGCCATTCACCACCCGTCACCACACTCCACCTTCTATTGGCTACTGTCTAGGTCACGATGTTCCTATCCCAGTTTCCATCACAGGAAGCTTCGTTTCATTCTTTCCTCTTGCTTCCCAGTATGCAGAGTAGCAAGTGAAAACTACGAAACCATCTTCCTACCCTCTCCTACGCCTCTCTCTCCTTCTTTTCCTTTTTCTCCTACCATGACACCCTACCTCCCCCACCTCAAACCCTAATCACACCCCCATTCCTCCTTCCTCACACGCACACACACACACCACATTACATCACACTACACACATTCTGCGCTGGTGCCAATCCCTCCCTTTCCTACACCATTCTTTTTTTTTTGCAACATGTCACACAATCAGGTATGTGTGTCCGTGTGAAGGGAGCAGTGGTAGTGGTGGTGGTGGTG
>NC_068982.1:149088005-149089686 GCF_001194135.2 Octopus bimaculoides | reverse complement strand
TGTTGTGTATATGTGCTAACATTGCCAATTTTACTGTTGATTCTGTTCTTGCTGTTCGATGTTGTTAATTTAAATTGTAGTTACATACAACAGTTGTTGATGTTGTTATTACTAGTTTACTACTGTGATTTGCTAATATTACCACTGTTGTTAAGGCGGCGAGCTGGCAGAAACGTTAGCATGCCAGGCAAAATGCTTAGTGGTATTTTGCCTGCCGTTATGTTCTGAGTTCAAATTCTGCCGAGGTCGACTTTATCTTTGATCCTTTCGGGATCAATAAATTAAGCACCAATTACACGCTGGGGTCGATGTAATCGACTTAATCTCTTTGTCTGTCCTTGTTTGTCCCCTCTATGTTTAGCCCCTTATGAGCAATAAAGAAATAGGAAACATTAGCACACCAGGCGAAATTCTTAGCGGTATTTTGTTTGTCTTTACGTTCTAAGTTCAAATTCCGGTGCAGTTGACTTTGCCTTTCATCCTTCTGGGATCGATAAACTAAGTACCAGTTGTGTTCTGGGGTCAATCTAATCGACTGGCCCACTCCCACCAAAATTCACTTTGCCCCAGTAACCTCAAAAATTTCGGGCCTTGTGCCTAGAGTAGAAAAGAATATTACTGCTGTCGCTACTTTTCCTATCGGATGTAATTACCGTATCTTTTATCTGAAAGTAATTGTTACTGTTGCTAATGTTTTTCTAAGTAGTGTTCTGTTGTGTATATGTGCTAACTTTGCTACCATTACTGTTGATTCTCCTGCTGCAGCTATTGTATCTGTACTTCTTAAGCTTAATACAACTGATGCATTTACCAAGCATGCTGTTGTTGTGTGTTGCTAATACTGCTGTTATATTTGCTGTTGCTTCATGATAAAGATTATCACTGTTGCTACTGTTGTTGATTAATAAACTACAGCCAACCTATGTCACTAATGCTGCCACCAGCCTGTGTTGCTAACACTGCTGTTAGTTTATGTTTCTTATACTGCTGCCAGCCTGTGTTGCTAACACTGCTGTTAGTTTATGTTTCTTACACTGCTGCCAGCCTGTGTTGCTAACACTGCTGTTAGTTTATGTTTCTTACACTGCTGCCAGCCTGTGTTGCTAACACTGCTGCAAAGGTTGCTTCATTGCTGTTGTTATTCCTTAGCCCCAGGTCAACCCTAACTGAGCAGAGCTATGATCAAAAGCATTCCAACCATAACTCTACTGTCTCTTTAGACAGCATAAACTATTTTAACCAATGAGTTTTTCACTTTTATTTTAAGATAGGAGGGTGTGATTTGATGGAGGCTTGGCTGCTGCTTCTAGCAGTGTTGGCGATAGTGATTCACACATGTGCTCATTGTTACTGCTGTTGTTATTGTTGTTTAACCCAAGGTTTTCCTTGATTGAGTGCACCCATGATTCTCTTATTTTTTCTTATTGCAAGTACATGTTGCTATTAGTTATTGGTGATACTATTAACACCACATTCCCTGAAATATACAGATTTTCTACATTACCAAGCAAAAATCAATACACACACACACACACACACACACACACACACACTCA
Source organism: Octopus bimaculoides (assembly GCF_001194135.2). Classification (NCBI taxonomy): domain Eukaryota; kingdom Metazoa; phylum Mollusca; class Cephalopoda; order Octopoda; family Octopodidae; genus Octopus; species Octopus bimaculoides. The sequence goes on along the minus strand of NC_068982.1, from coordinate 149,088,130 downwards.
CATAAACACACTCACATACACACACATACATACATACATGCATACATACGTACATACATATATATATATATATATATATATATATAATAATAATAATAATAATAATAATAATAATAATATTAGGG
>NC_068982.1:149082676-149087099 GCF_001194135.2 Octopus bimaculoides | reverse complement strand
TATATATATGAGTGAGAGAGAGAGAGGGATACAGAGAGGGAGAGAGAGGGAGTGACAGACAGATAGATAGATAGATAGATAGATAGATAGATAGATAGATAGATAGATAAACAGAGAGAGGGATATAGTTTAGTTTGATGATAGACTGGGATCCATTGTCAGTGATTTTTCTGGGGTTATAGGGAGAAAGTGATGGCCTCTTTCTTGGGATGATATTTACTAGAGTGAATGACTGTTGATATCACCTCCACAACTGCCTCTGTCATCAGCTTAGGGTTCGGAGCAGCCACTGAGGTGATGTTGAAAAGGATCCTCTTTTAGCATTCAAAGCACAAGATGATGTTTCATTCCTGCTCTGAGTATAAAGGTTTTTGGGACTTGACAGAGTGTCATAGATAGCCTGGATTAGAAATCTGATATGCTGGATGTCATTCCGCTAAAGATTTGAACAGATAGTTTTCCTCTACTGTATATTGACCCATCTTGCTTAGGCTATATATGTATGTATATATATATATATATATATATATATATATAAGCGAAATCGTGATGGCACCTGTGCCCAGCGTCACCTTTCTGGCACTTGTGCCTGTGGCACGTGTAAAGACTTTCGAGTGAGATCATTGCCAGTGCTGCTGGACTGGCTCTTGTGCAGGTGGCATGTAAAATACACCATTTGAGCATGGCTGTTGCCAGTACCGCCTGATTGGCCTTTGTGCCGGTGGCACATAAAAGCACCCACTACACTCTCAGAGTGGTTGGCGTTAGGAAGGGCATCCAGCTGTAGAAAATCTGCCAAATCAGATTGGAGCTTGGTGTAGCCATCTGGTTCACTAGTCCTCAGTCAAATCGTCCAACCTATGCTAGCATGGAAAGTGGACGTTAAACGATGATGATATATACATACATATATATATATATATACATATATATATATATAAAATCCAATTCAAGTAGAATCAACAAAAAACAGTACTTCATCCAGTGAGAGATAAATATCAATTTAGATACACAAACGAAAGAGTTACTGATAGTTTCATGCTATTATGATATTTGAATGGGTATATTTTTAAAATACGCTGTGTATCATAAAGCAATCTTTCAGGCTCTGTTTATGTGTTATACATATTTTAAAAACAAGGAAGCTGGACAGTAAGAAAATACGCAAAAAAGAAAAGAATGTGGAAAAAACATGAAGGAAGTAGGTGCAAAAAATGGAACAGGAAAAAAAAAATGGCATCGTGTAAACTAAGATTCCCATCCTCCCTGATTGCAGAAAGCTCATTAAATTCCACTGGTTTAGAACAAAATAACATAAAATATATCAAAGTCTGTGAGACAGCAACTCAATCCAGAGTGGGTGGGACCCTTCAGTTCCACACACACACACACCCACACACACACACATACACACACACACACACACACACACACACTCACACACACACACACATATATATATATGTATATATATACAAACCCAAACCCACACACACACACACACATAAACGCATGCACACACACACAATGGCCTTGCACACAGTTTCTGTCACCAACTTCACTCACAAGGAATTTGTTAGCCCATGACTACAGTTCAAAACACATGCACAAGGTGCTACGCAGTGAGAGTGAACCTAAAGTCACGTGGATGTAAAGATAGTTTTTCAACCACACAACCATGCCTGTGCTTTGAGAATTTGATATGTAAGTGACTGAGTATTCCAGAGTCAGTTCTCTGGTTGAATTATCATAACACAAGGTTGTAGCTTTGAATTACATCTGCAATCCAAAGAGAAAGTAAAAGGGTAAAAATCAACCCCAGTATTTGAGTAGTACGTTATCTATTGACCCCGCCCCCAAAGATGAAAGCCAATGTTAACCAACGTAAGCCTGAAAGCCAATATTAATCAATGTAAACCTACCACCAGATGCTCTAACAAGACTGTCAGTTTGATATCTTTCTGTAATACACTCACATGTACACATAGACACACATACATATATATTCTTTTATTCTTTTACTTGTTTCAGTCATCTGACTGTGGCCATTGAAGCACCACCTTCAGGGGTTTTAGTCAAAGAAATCAACCCCAGGACTTATTCTTTGTAAGCCTATTACTTATTCTATCAGTTTCTTTTGCCGAGCCACTAAGTTACAGGGATGTAAACACATTAATATCGGTTGTCAAGTGATGATCATGGGGGACAATCAAAGACACAAACATATAAATATATATATATATATAACAAGCTTCTCTCAGTTTCCATCTACCAATTCCACTCACAAGACCCTGGTCAGCCTGAGGCTATAGTAGAAGAGACTTGTCCATGTAATGGGACTGAACCTGGAACCGTGTGGTTGGAAGCAAGCTTCTTACCACACAGCCAGACCTACAGTTATATATGAATATGTTTATATTATATGTGTGTGTATTTATGTATGTGTATATGATGGTATTCTACAGAGTTTTCAACAACAAAATTCACTCATAAGGCATTAGTTGCCCCAGTTAGAAACACTTGTCCCAAATGCTATGCGGTGGGATTGAACATGAAACCAAGTGGTTGGGAAGCAAATATTTTAACCACACAGTCACGTTTGCACCTACAGATTTTAATTTAAATACAAATATTTTAATAGTCTTGTATGGATTAGTATTAAAAGAGTTACACTATTATGGTTTCCATGATAAAAAAAAATATAGTCATCAAGAAAATATATTCTGAATGAGAACATCTAAGAGGCAATAACAATAAAAATGAAATGAAATATTTTGAAATTATGTAAAAACAGCAATAACAAATAATGTTAGATTTGATGTTTTATTAATTCAATCAGATGATAAAGTGCAGAAACTGAAATTTGGAGGTCAGTCATCATGGTCAATGCCCAGCTAGAACACTTGCAAGGAAATATAATGGGTTGGAATGCTTGCAACAGAGTGGATTCTGCTAAAGACATGAATGAACCAGCTGGTGGTAATAAACTATATGATGTGTTACAGCTACCACCTAAAAATGTATACACCTCCATCCATTCCGTTAGATAAATTAAAAGAAAAACATTTAAAGCAATGTTAACAAAAACGTAAATGCAGGAAAATAATTCTTTCTAATTTTGGCACAAGGCCAGCAGAGAGGGTAAGCCAATTACTGCAAAGTGAGTAAGTCACACCCATCCTAACCCTTATCTCAACTGGTACTTATTTTATCAGCTCCTAAAGGATGAAAGCAAAGTCTACCTGGCCAGATATTTGAACTTAGAACATAAGAAGTCAGAATAAAAGCTGTCAAGCTTTTTGCCCAACATATTAACAATTTGAATCTATTTTAGGAACTCCAGCATGACTGCAACCACATGGCAGGAGCTAGCCACCAATATGTAAGAAATATTGTATTTCTTTTGTCAACTATTTGGATAATTTCATCTGTAATTTATCAGCTTACTATATCAAATACATATTTAGTATGCAGAATACTTTCCATTAATATTTACATTCAATCATATTGTTGAAATTCATTATCAGAGTCAATATATATTGATCTCTCTTAGTTTTCCCAACTGAACAGAATATATTTCACTGAGGAGATCAAATAAAACCAAAACATGTCTGTTGCTTTCACCAGCTGGTTTTAACATGTCAGCTTCTAAGCTTCATTTCTAATTTTATCACAGGGTCCTAAGACAATATTTTAGTATCTTAATTAATTTAGATATAAATGGCATAATATTTTTCTCTATATATCACATGTAAGGCAAGGATCACATAGATAATGATTTTTACCCGCGGTTTAATTTTTGTATATGGGTTGCAAGATTCTTGATGTGAACTTGAGTATTGAAACATGTTGTCGTATCTCAGGAGTGTCATTATGCCAATAATAAGCACAAGCTCTCATTCTAGTTTACCTCTTTTATTATTGTCAAATAGTTCATCCTTTAACTGATTGTTTGATTAATCATTTGGTCAATCAATCAGTTAAAAAGGATCAATCAAACAATCAGTTGGATAATCGTTAAATGGTAAATTAATAATAATAATAAAAGAAATGAAACTGAACCAGTAAATATGTTTGTTATTAGCATTATGATCCTCCCAAAATACAACAAGCTTAAACAATAGCAATTTATATTATCATTATTTTGATGATTAAGTCAAAAGAAGTAAAGCAGCACATTCAGTTCTTTTCAGAGCTTCAGTGACTCATAGGAGGATTATGTCTATGGATGAGAGATCAAATCCAAATACTAAAAACATTCAGTAGATGCCATTAAAAGCTTTGCCAATATAAAAAAATATGAGGTCTTTTAATATTCCTTAATTTCAAAGATGCAGACACTCAAACAAGCAATCAATCAACCATTGTCAGTATCACCATCACCATCACCCTCCTCCTCCTCCTCCTCATCATCATCATCATC
>NC_068982.1:149081800-149082578 GCF_001194135.2 Octopus bimaculoides | reverse complement strand
AAAGAAGTACTGTCTCGAAAGCAATGACAGCCTTTGAGAAAGAGGGAAAGCTTTTGTCGAAACAAAACTCTGTTAAAAAATCAAAACTTTCAGATAGGGACCGTCAGACTCTTACACGAATTGTTAGAAAGGATCACAAAAGTTCATCTCCCAAAATTACTGCAGAGCTTAATGACCACCTCGAGAATCCAGTTTCCACAAAAAACTGCTTGCCAGAAACTGCACAAAGCTGGATTTCACGGGAGGGCTGCAATCAGAAAACCACTACTTTCAAAAACAAACATTGCAAAGCATTTTGTGCGGAGTAAAAACCTACAGAATTGGTCACTGATCTCGAAAAAGTGAAAACAAGCAATGTTAAATCTCTGAACGAGGTATTAACAGTAACTGCACGACAAGGTGAAGTATATTTGCCACTTAAATGTGGCTGACCCTTAAGGGTGGATGTTACTGTTGCTTTTAGCCCCAGGAGAACATCTCCTCCAGCTGGCTATCAGTGAATAATTTCACTGGAAAAAGCCTCATATATTTGCAAAGGAATATCTTTCGCATCGAAGGTCGGCGATTGTCGTACGCTGAGGATGGGAAAATACCCAGAAACTCGAGTCCGTACGTATCGCAGATCAAGATGGGAAAGATAACTTCCCCTTTGCAAATACAGACAGGACACAGATGTTCTCCTGGGGCTAAAAGCAACAGTAACATCCACCTTTAGGGGTCAGCTACATTTAAATGGCAAATATACTTCACCTTGTCGTGCAGTTACTGTTAATACCTC
>NC_068982.1:149077255-149080104 GCF_001194135.2 Octopus bimaculoides | reverse complement strand
TATCATCATGTAGCGTCTGCTTTCCATGCTGGCATGGGTTAGACAATTTGACTGAAACTAGTAAGCTGGAGAGCTGCACCAGGTTCCAATCTGATTTGGCAAGGTTTCTACAGCTGGATGCCCTTCCTAATGCCAACCACTTTGAGAGTGTAATGGGTGCTTTTTATATACTAGTGGCATGGGTGTCATTTACATGACACCAGTATCAGTCACAACTACAATTTCACTTGGTTTGACAGAGTCTTCTTAAGCATGGCATATTCTTTTCTACTCTAAGCACAAAGCCCGAAAATTTTGGGGAGGGGGGGCCAGTCATTTAGATCGACTCCAGGATGCAACTGGTACTTAATTTATCGACCCCAAAAAGATGAAAGGCAAAGTCAACCTTGGCAGATTTGAACTCAGAATGTAAAGACAAACGAAATACTGCTAAGCATTTCGCCTGGCATGCTAATGTTTTACCAGCTCACCACTTTCAAGCATGACATATTGTTAAAGGTCTCAGTCACTTATCCCCTTTGTGAGGCCCAACGTTCCAAGGGTGCTCTGCACATGCCACTGGCATAGGTATCGGTTATGTTACACTGGCATCGGCTATCACACACACACACACACACACACACACACACAAGCACAATAGGCTTCTTTTAGTTTCCATCTTTTAAATTCACTCACAAAGATCTGATCAACCGAAGATTATAGTAGAAGACACTTGCCCATGTTGCTGAGCTGTGGGACTGAACCCCAAACTGCATGATTGAGAAGCAAGCTTCTTAACCATACACCCAATGAAATGGTACAAAAACCATAGCACCAAATATTTTAGTAGCAGAATACACTGGATGAAAGAATGCTTGTAGGAGGTTAACAAAATTTGACTAGCAGCATTAGTTGGATTAAAATATATATGCAATATCCTGTTAGAGAGCTGGCAACAACTAAGTGATCCACCATACAACTTATTAATAAAACTTGGGCAGCTGACATACTTTTGCAAGAGCTGCACCGACTGAGGAAAAAATCTATGTATTAATATTATGCTAATTATATAACAAATTACATTAGCATACTATTGAAACAAAAATATTGCTTGCACTATTGATAATGTAGAAGTATTTCTTCTTTGATAACCTATTTTGAATGATTATTTTTGTCCATTTATGTTTTTTTTTTTATATATATAATTTATTTGCTATACATAATATTGAGGCCAATTACCTTCACAGTTCTTCCAGGAAAAATCAGTAGCTAGATGTCTAGGTTTTTATCTCTTTCTCTCTCTTTTGCTCGTACACACACATATACCATTCACACATTTACTAACATGTATGTAACACATAAATACATATATATATATATGTATGTTTTTGTGTGTGTGTGTTTATACATACATACATACATACATATATATGTATATATGTATGTATGTAAGTATACACTTGCACACTCATCAGACACATGTAGATATAAATATATGTTTATATACCTACATATTCATATATATTCATGTGCTTGACTAAAAATATATACTCACAAACCAATACAGTCTCTCTCTCTCTCACACACACACATACATACAGTCGCACACACACACACACACACAATACATACATTCACACACACACACGCACTTGCACATACACAGTCTAATGCATGCACATATAAAAGTACACTCATGTATTTGAAGTAAATTTCATTTCACAATTAAGATTCTGGAATAAAATAATAAATATAGCACAAAATCAATAAGATATTTTAAGATGTTTTTTGATGGAGAGAGAAAAAAGAGAAATTATATTGTCTATCTATATAAATGTCATGATTGGAATTTGTTCAATAGATACATTCACTTAGTGTACTCAAAAGTGAGATATTTGTCTGGTCAACAAGGCGTTAGACTCTACAAGAGAATGAAAGCAATTGCAAAATATGTGCCAGAGTTGAGATATTAAATCAACTGTCTGCTTAATGTCCATTAGAGAAATGAAAATGTAATACTGCTAAAGTATTGCATCGTCTATAAGACAGACCTTACGTCTCTACAGTTATTTTCGTTGCTTTCCAGAGAGCTACATGTTTATCCTTTCTCGAACATTAAACTGAATAAAGTTATTTTAGATGCGATTTTGAAAATATTAGATTTAATTTGATGTGATTAAGATGTTTGTTGTCACAACTGGTTTAGGGTCGTGGATGTTTCAGTTTACCTAAATTACTGCATTTTTCGTTTCTGTAACTAAACTTATTTCAGTCAGATGTTATCATAATTTGTCTATAATTCTTTGTAATTGTGAGCCATTTGACTGTGGTAGCAATGCTAGGGCATTGCTTTCAAAGGTTTTAGTGAATGATATTGCCCCCAGTACTTATTTTAGTCTGCTAGTTATTTCATTGATTTACATTTGTTGAACTGCAAGGTTATGCCTTTTCATACAAGACCAATAATATGGATATGGACAAGAGCACAGACATACATAGACATGCGCAATCATATACATGCATACAGACACACGGTTGTGTATGCATATATATGCACACATATATATATGAGTATATATACAGTATTATATACATACATACATATATATATATATGCAGGTGGCACGTAAAAGACACCATTTTGAGCGTGGCCATTGCCAGTACCGCCTGACTGACCTTCATGCCCGTGGCACGTAAAAGCACCCACTACACTCTCGGAGTGGTTGGCATTAGGAAGGGCATCCAGCTGTAGAAACTCTGCCAGATCAGATTGGAGCCTAGTGTAACCACCTGGTTTACCAGTCCTCAGTCAAATCGTCCAACCCATGCTAGCATGGAAAGCGGACGTTAAATGATGATGATGATATATA
>NC_068982.1:149062118-149072118 GCF_001194135.2 Octopus bimaculoides | reverse complement strand
CACCCAAGGCCAAAAAATGTCAATACAGTTGCTAATATTGAAGAACTGGATGCCAAATGAATGCTAAGAAACATCGGTACTTGAAGATATGTGACAGCATACAATAACAGTACCAGCAGCAATAAGAAAATAACAAAATGGTCGAACTGTTTGGAGGAATATTAAAAAAAAAAAGAGAGATTTACCATGATGATTGTAATAACAAACATATAGCTTGTTTCGGAGAAAACTACATTGATTTATAATTGCTGGAGCAAGTGTAATGACCATGCTTTTGTGATGTCTTTAAAAGAACTTGGGATATTATTGACAGCATAATGGAAAAGGGTTTGGAAAATACTCTGCTAAAGTTGTTTAGCTCCAGTTCAGCTCTGAGAAAGACTGCTGGTAAAAAATGTATTATAAATATTAGTTGTCTACATTTTTGTATATTAGAGACTATCTTGTTTAAATGTGCCCTTCTGTTTGTTTGTTTTTTTATTTTAAGATGAATGTGTGATATCAGGGAGATTTTACTACTGCCTATGATAGGTCAAGTAACCACATTAAGGCTACCTGATGCACTGATAGAGGAAGCAATGATGGCTGGAATTAAGAAAAATAACTTTGAGACTAATTTATTACAAGCACAAATCTCTACAGAAATATCAATATTTGTGAAATGAATTAATTAATCACTAAAATTTATTCTCAATTTGAATTTATATTAGATATTATGACAAACATGACTATGATGTTCAAACATTAGTGATTTGGCAGGTTTATTCACTTGTTGGACAAAATGCTTTTCAGTATTTAGTTACATTTTAAGTTTAAATACTGTAGAAGTCACCTTTGTCTCTTGTCCTTCTGGAGTTGGTAAAATAAAATACTAGTCACGTACTGGGAATATTCCCATAATACATTTGAGAAGTGATTGAAATTATAAAACAAGACAAAGACTAAATAGAAACATGTTTACCTGGCAAATAATAGATGGGTGATTCAGTTATCATCTGTGGATCTGTTGCTTCTTTCTGTCTTTAATTGATGCTTATAAGGTTTAATACCATTTTAAATTATGAAATAATGTAATTTTTAAAAATAATTTTGGACACTGTGAAGAACAAAAGGTACTGGGGCAAGGTGGAACAAAAGATACTGTCAAACTGTTTGTAATGAAGGATGAAGTATCTGAAAATTTCAGTCTTCATGGAAATCAGTGATAAACCGAGAAACAGAATATTCCACAAAAAATACATATTGCCTACAGCAGACCTAAAAGTGCCCTTTAAAACTGCCGCCCGGGATGGACCACACCTCCGCTAGTGACTGGGGCACAAATATACAGAGCCCAATATACCAATCATGACTACCTGTCTGATAAAGGTATACCTTGCACATGCATCACAACCATAAGTGCATGACTATTGTAGCTTGTCAATAATCCTATGTAGAAGAGGAAGATAAAATGTTTCAAATGTGCATCGTGAGATTATATTTAGGAACACTGGTTCGTTGGTAGCTTCCTCTCCAAGGAAAAAAAAAGACATGCCCACTTTTTACTGAAGAACAACTAACATACTTGCTTTAACTATGTCCAACTTGAGGTCAACAGGACCTCATGAGAAGAAAAAAAGAATAGGGCAGTTGATCATCCCATCATGAAGCAAAACAGGGTATCCCGTGACGTTGTGGTTTGATCTAATTAGAATAGCAGCTAATTACTGTTCAAATAATGTTATACTACATAATACAATACAAGACAAATCAGATAGGATGGTCAGATTTGGAAAATCTTCGCATTTAGCTTTGCTCATTGCTGGCCTATGATTAAACACCATCTAGTCCTTCCATTCTTTGGCCATAGAAACAAAGGAGGAGGAGAAATCACAGAGGAATTTCCACATGAAGAAAATAACTGAGTTAGTTGTTCCAATGGCTCCATACAAAAATTACAAGAAAACTTCATAAGTGAAAAAGAAATCTTTGTCATCCTGGGGTAGAAACCAAGGTCATCCTAAGGCATAGGGAAACTGGGCAGATGCCCAGGGGCCTCGGAGGTCTTGGGGCCCAGTTCTGGTCTATATCAACCTGGCACTCCTTTGGTTAAGATGACGAGGGTTCCAGTTGGTCTGATCAATGGAACAGCCTACTCATGAAATTAATGTACAGGTGGCTGAGTACCCCACAGACACATGTACCCTTAATGCAGTTCTCAGGAGAATTCAATGTGACACAGGGTATGACAAGGCTAGCCCTTTGAAATACAGGTAAAACTTAGTTTTGCCAGCTGAGTGGACTGAAGCAACATGAAATAGAGTGTCTTGCTTAAGGACACAATGCACTGCCAGGAATCAAACTTAGGACCTTATGATCATGAGCCAAATGCCCTAACCATGCACACTGGTCTATGTACGTTGTGGCTTGCTGTTAATAAAAACACTATAGGGCCCAGTGCATTGATTTGCTCAGGGACCCTATGAAGCTGCTGAGTCAGCCTTGGCAGAAGCATTAAAATAAAATATATGTATATATGTATGTGTGTGTATATGTTTGTGTGTATATGTTTGTGTGTCTGTATTTGTCCCCCCAACTTTGCTTGACAACCGTTGCTGGTGTGTTTACGTCCCCGTAACTTAGCGGTTTGGCAAAAAGAGACCAATAGAATAAGTACTAGGCTTACAAAGAATAAGTCCTGGGGCGACCTGCTCGACTAAAGGCGGTGCCCCAGCATGGCCACAGTCAAATGACTGAAACAAGTAAAAGAGTAAAAGAGAGTAAAGCGTATAATTATTATTAGAGAGAGAGAGAAAGAGAGAGAGAAAGAGTGAGGGAGAGAGAGGCAGAGAGAGAGAAAGAGTGAGGGAGAGAGAGGCAGAGAGAGAGAAAGAGTGAGGGAGAGGGAGAGAGAGGAAAAAAAGATGAAAATAATTTGGTAATTTGATATTAATGGTAGAAATTGTTGTTTAGCTCCAGGCCAGCCCTGATTGAATAAACCTCTGAGCAAAGTTATTCTAGTCTGACCAACCATCTTTTAAAAAGCATTTCTTTATTTAAAGTGGCAGTATATGATTTACTTGAGCGAGAAATGGTTACTAACCATAGAGTAACCATAGAAACACATAGAGTCCCCCTCATTGGCAGTAGCTATTTTAATACATGCTTAGAATGTTGTTGGGGCATGGATAATGGTCAGAATTGACTTTTCTGCTTGTTGCCAGTGCCATGGAAATGGCATTTGTGAATCTTAGTTGCGATTGCTGCTGATGCCATATAAACGACACCCATGCATTGTAGTCATAATCTTTGCTGGTGTCATGTAAATGGCATCCCTGCCGGTGACATGTAAAAGCACCCATTACATTCCTGGAGTGGTTGGCATTAGGAAGGGCATCCAGCTGTAGAAACCATACCAAATCAGACTGGAACCTGGTGCAGCTCTTTGGCTCATCAGTTCCAGTCAAACTATCTAACCCATGCCAGCATGGTTAGTGGACGTTAAATGATGATGATGATGATGATGATGATGATGATGATGTTGATTCCAGGGAATTCACTCATATAATATCATATACCAGTGGATATTAAAAACAGATGAGAATGGAAGTTGTTCAGCTGTGGGTCTGTCTTGATGAAGCAGGCCTGTTATTGAAAGAGTTTCAGCCATGAGTGACCTGTCTTTTTTGTGTATCAGGATTCAACCTGTTCTTTTGTGTATCATGGTCCAATGTGTCCTTTGTTTAAAATAGGATGGTGCATTTGAGGGGAGTTGGCTGCAATTTCCAGGAGGATGAGTAGAAGTATGATAAGTTGTTAATTTTTCCTCATAATAGTCCCCATAAGAATGACAATCTGGGTAGCAGAGAACTGAGTTCATGATATAAACTTTTTAATGAATTCAAAACCTTATGAGATTACACTATCTGACATAACAAATACCTGTCTTGAGCCAACAAAGGAACTTCTATGTAGATGCTCATCTTGCTAAAAATAGCAGACAAATTCTCTTTCTGATAACTTAAACAGAGAGTGACATGTATCTTTTGCAATTAAATGCTTGTTTTGAAAATAAAAATAAAAGGAAAAAAAGAAAATGCCTGATACGATGCTCAAGGCTGGGCTGTCATTAATCACAGTTGACTCATTCAAAATTGGCATGGGACTAGGTAACAACAGTGCTGTGAATGCGTTGTAATGGTCAATGCTGGAATGTCTCTGAATATATGTCTACTGAAGTCTGAACTGGCCTGAGGCAAAACAATATCAGCAACAGCTAGTTGTTTAAAATTAAATTGTTGGTGATTGAATGTCTATTTGAGTCAAACATTGAGTCAAGTTCAACGGAAATTACTATGATGTTAATACTGCAATCATTGATTCTGTGGTCGTCTTGCTGTATGATTTTTGCCTTGGGAATCAGCTCATTGTAGTTGATATCGATGTGAATGAGAAAACCTCATTTGAACCAGCTTCTCATTGTATTGTACCTTTCCTGGTCACATCGTGTTCTTCAGTGTCATAAGCCAGCTTCTCTTATTATATTGTACCTTTCTTGATCACAGCAAGTTCTTCATTGTCAGGCTGAAATTTGAATGCAGTCCTGAATGCAAAACTAACCAAATAGAATAGTGTTGCTGTTGTTATTGTCACAGACTTATGATCAAAGACATTCTAAGCATAACCATGACAGCCTTTTTTCCAAGCATAATGTATTCTGGACTATATTATCTAATGTCTAATTTTAAAAAAATATTTTTATAATGGCTTAGTAAGAGGATGAAGGGCATCACTCAAAATCCTTTTCAGAAACTCTAAGACCGGTGAGAGGTAAAAGAGTAAGTTCTTTTTGGTCTAGAGAGCTGTGTTCCACAAAAGACATGGGTAGTATTAAACTGGGAGATAGATCAAGTCAACAACCTTCCCCACCACAGCAAAAGAAGCAGGTATGGCCTCACCGATAAACTGAAAGTTTTCATCTAGCAAATTGATCTGAGCTTATGGTAGAAGATATCCAATCTACTATGCTGTGAGATTGAACCTGAAATTATATAAGTTGTGAAATTCCTTCTTTAAAAGCACAGTCATACTTAGATAGTGTGCTCTTTGAAGAATATTTAGCTTCTATTTCTAACAGATATAATAAACCCCCTAAAAGCTCCCTTGTCAGCTCATAGAATCTGGTGTAAAAGGGTGGGGTTGAAAAGCTTCTGAAATCTCTCTTAACTACTTCAGTTAGTTGATGGATTCTGACTGGATATAGCTGCTAAGCTTGATACAATAAGAATGGGAAATAGAGATTTCATTTGTTAGTTAGCATACAGAGAATTAAGCAGCTACTCATTGTTGAAGACAGAGGGGTATTCCAATTACAAAATGCTGATTAGTAATGTCAGATTAACCAAACGCTATAAGAGAGGTCTTAGATATTGGAAACTTAATGTGTCAGTCTTGATGGAAAGTGTTTAGACAACAGATGACCACACTAATTAAGACAGAACTGACAACAAATATTCTCAATAATTAGTGAAAATCAAAAGTGTAGCTGTGACCTTTGGGAAAGACTTTAAAACAGGTAGGGGGAGCTGATAGTGAAACAAAAAGACTCATTTAATTTACAAGCAAAGAGGAACCAAATAGAATTAGCAATCATTGTATTAGTAGAATAGTATGAATTAGTAGAACCACATTGAGATTTACACCAAGAGAGCAACAAATATAGTGTTTTGAGCAAGAAAACAATTTTTACTGGCTTTACTATTCAAATGCTTTCAAATTTAAAATCATCTCATTTTTTCCATTATATTTCCTTTGTTAATCCCCATTCTTTAAAGTATTGACATTGACAATAAAAAGAAAGAAAGAAACAATATTTTAAGCCTGTCTATATATGTTACCATTTGTCAGCACCTTATTTCATTCAGCTATGGATACAGTAACCCCTACTTCTGTTGCTACATTAAGGATATGTGATGGAGCAAATGAGTTGCTAATAGTGCTATTCTAAACAAAGTATCATCCCCTAACCCCTAAGGTGAAAGAGTGAGTCCATCAAGCCTCTTCCTGTCATCTCTGCACAATCCCACTGACTCCAGAATTGAATGGCTAAAGCTCATTTAATTATTAGGTTTCTCTCATGGTAACCAAAGCAGCATACTATACTTTCATTTGACAAGATGACCCATGAAGTCCTCCAGAATAAATGGGCTTTTCACAAAGATATCTCATTTGTCCATATACATCAGCTCTCAGTTTGGGGGACAAAAATGATGTGGAGCTCATTTGAGTAAGCAACCAAAAAGCAAAAACTTAGCCTAATTTCCAGAAAATATGATACTTCCAAAAAATTGGCAGCACCTTGACTATTGTTCAAAGTAATCAAAAACCAAGTCAAAAAATGTTTTGACTGTAAATTATCCCAAACCCTTCAAATCAGATTTTCTTAATCTTGAACTATTAGCTTTTATTGAAATTGATAATGTTTTGATATATTTATACCCTTTGGCATGTACCTTAGATTCTACTTTTAATCTAATGCATTTATAATTTTCTTTTCAAGCATATCTTTTTATTTGTGCATGCTATTTCTCTCATAAATATTTGTAAACCTGTGACTGGTCTCATTCTCTAATTTCTGTAATTTCATATAAAATATCAATTATATTATAACTCTTCAAGGTTGTCTTGGCACATTTTTGAAAACTGCATTCTTTATCAATTCCACTCCCAGATCAGAATACTGGCTGTAACAGTGTTTCCAGTTGCTTGTCATCTGCTGCTTACAACTTGAAATCATCCACCAACAAAAGATGATTGATTGCCTCCCCATTGCATTTGTATATTAGACCAGTCATGTTTGGTTTATTGGTTAATGATTTTGATGACAGAAAAAGAGAGGAGTGCGTGAGTTCTAGGCAGCTACCAGTTACAACTCCAAAGATAATTAGAGCAAAAGAAATCATTTCATCTCTGTTACTAGAACTGATAAAGGAGTAGAGCGTCCATTTTTTGTTACCACATGACTGACCACAAGCAGGACATTAATTAAAGTAGGTTAGTAGAGGTTTAGTGTGTTTATCATTACAGGGAAGAAGGCCTCTATCACTTCGCTGACCACTAGTTCTACACACACACACACACACACACACACACACACACACACACACATCATCATCATCATCGTTTAACGTCCGCTTTTCATGTTGACATGGGTTGGACGGTTTGACTCAGGACTAGCAAGCTGGGAGGTTGCACCAGGCTCCAATCTGATCTGGCAAGGTTTCTACAGCTGGATGCTCTTCCTAATGCCAAACACTTCAAGAGTGTAGTAAGTGCTTTTTACATGCCACCACCACAGGAGCCAGTCAGGGGGTACAGACATTGGCCACATTCAAAAGTTGAAAATGCACTGAGATTCATTTTTTTTATAAAAAATTTTTTAAACACTTAATCAGTTTCACAGATTTCTCTGATTTTCAAAAGTTGTGATAGAAAGACTTGGAACTATGCTGCAACTGCCTCGCTTCTAATTGGAATTCAAAAATTGCCTTGTTTTTATCTAGAGAACATGGGTCATCTGTTTTGGATACATTTTGATTGGTCAAGGACGATCACGTGGTCAGGTTTTAGAACTTTCCATAAGTTCTCTGCTATGTCTCTTCTTAATTTCATATGACAATATGTTCAATATGTTTAGCATTGTTAATTAAAGCTGTCATGGTTGAGTGAACATGTACAGTGGCACACAGCTGTCTGAATTTTATCTGTCAAATGTAGAAGAGGAAGATCTCATGATTAGTAGTAATCTTAGAAATTTTTGTAGGTTCCCCACTATGTCTGTGCATTAATTTCTGACAATGTTTTTTTTGCTTCAAAAATCAATGCTGGCATGGCTGAATAAACACATCTAGCGATAGTCCCAAAATAAAGTTCTCTAAATTCAATCTGTCAAATGGCAGAGGGAACAGGATTTGTTTCTATGTAGTCTAGTGGCTGAATAGTTGTGGTTTGTGTTTATGTATGCAGGCATCAAATACAGCTATGCCTGCAAGATCCAGTCTGGGAATCTGACCCACGATCTAGCAATCATGTGTGCAACAGCCTTATCATTAGGCCACGTGCCTTCACATACATACATACATACACACATACATACATCCAGGGTGCAATGGGTAAATTGTCGCCATTTTATATTTTTAATTTCATGCATGCACATTCTTTGTTTTTGATTTTGTCGACTACACAGTATAGTAGAGTAAGTTGGACATTGTCTGTGAGAAAAACCACAGCATGACGTAATTCACTCTGCCAGAGATTTAGAAATGACATGCTGTACTGCTTGGCATTCATGTGGATAGCTCCAATACAATCATTTCAGAGTGTTTGGGTGTCAATCTGAGGAGATATACTGAGAATGATGAAAATCAAACATCCAGTCTACATCATGGTGTTTAGAGTGATCACTAGTGATGGCGACGGTATGCCTCCATTCATCTTCTCAAATGGCCTCAGACTCAACAAGGAGGCCTACATCAAGTGCCTGGAGAAGGTAGTGCTGCCCTAGGTCAAGAGGGTGGCCGCTGGAAGACCCTACATCTCGTTAGAGGACTCTGTACCATGACATACAAGCAGGAGAACCCAGTTGTGGCTGTCAAACAATTTCTGTGACCACATCACTCCTAACATTTGGCCACCTAACTCTCCAGACTGCAACCCTCTTGATTGTTAAGTGTGGGGTGCAGTTGAGTGAGAGACCAACAAAGCTCCTCATAACACCAAAGATGAACTGAAAGCAAGGATTATGGCAGCATTCACCAGCTTAAACAAAGAGACCATCCAGAAAAGTTGCAGGAGATTCCGAAGTTGTCTGGAGGCCGTGGTTGAAGCTGATGGCGATTTTATTGAATAAATTTGCTCTTTAGTATTTCAAGATATTTTTATGTAATTTTAGTAAAAATATCTGTTAAAATGAGATGTCAGTGTTATTTCCATTTTTGCTTAATTTCGACAACAGTTTATTCACAGCACCCTGTATACACATACAAGCACATGCACACAGACACACACACACAGACAGGCAGACAGACACATACATCAACAGCTATATAAAGGCACAGACCTTAAGCCTGTAACTAGTTTGATCAATGCCAATGCATGAAACTCTCAGACCTTGAGTCACTCTGTTACTTCTGCTAAATATTAATATATATATATATATATGTCGTAAATATGAAGGTAATGAATTAAAATAATTTATTAACCTCATATTTATGATAGTAATATTTAATTCTGAGGCTATATGAGACACAGATTTAAATTTCTTTATTTACTGCTGGACTATATATTTATGCTGACACATTCAGTTCGAATCCTTAAATGTATAAAGATGTAGCTGTTTTGTGCACATATTTTTGGTACGTATTTGCAACTACATAATTATTCATTAATTAGCGATTCCGCTGATGAGCTACAGATTCCAAATCAGTGAATTTGGCAATTAATAGCGAAACTCGAGTTTGGGATTAACTAATTCATTTTTTGTTCATTCTAGTGTTATAACAGCATGCCTCATGAATCCTCTTTTTCGTGGTTTGGGTTATAACTGGCCTTTCAATCTTAAATTTTCATCTCTGTGTGTTTTCTAACATTGCTACACTTTGTGTATAAAAATATTTCATACACTCTTATATATTTAAATATATATATAATATATATAAGTAACAAAACAAAAAACGGAAAAAGTAACAAAAACACGTGAAAAAAACATTCGTTGCCAGTGTCACTGGACTGGCTCCTGTGCAGGTGGCACGTAAAAAACACCATTTTGAGCGTGGCCGTTGCCAGTACTGCCTGATTGGCTCTCATGCCGGTGGAACGTAAAAGCACCCTTACACTCTTGGAGTGGTTGGCGTTAGGAAGGGCATCCAGCTGTAGAAACTCTGTCAGATCAGATTGGAGCCTGGTGCAGCGATTTGGTTCGCCAGTCCTCAGTCAAATCGTCCAACCCATGCCAGCATGGAAA
>NC_068982.1:149059955-149062108 GCF_001194135.2 Octopus bimaculoides | reverse complement strand
TATATATATATATATATATATATATATATGTATGTATATGCATATGTGTTCAGTTATGCATTCTGCTCTGCTTAATATGTTGCTTACAATTTGCACATCCACAACACATATCAACTGTATATAGACTATACACATATCATTCTTGCAGTACGTACATTCAGCCTTCCCTTTTCATTATTTCAACCTTCTTCCTTTTCCTTATCTCTCATCTTAGAACCATTACATTTGTCTTCTGTCCTTCCTTAAATAAAATTAAATTTTTCTATTTAATTGCTTTTTTACAATTCATATTACTCTTCAAAGTTCATTATTATTTTCCCCAGTCTCTTTACTTTCACTCTCTCTCTCACAAATATATTCATTTGCATGTCTATATTATTCTGTATATAACCTTTTGTGCATCGACTTCCTGTCTTGCCTTTTCACTTCTCATTTATTTCAATTGACCTGGCTTTCACCATCTCCTTCCCATTTCAACTATCTTGTTTTACTTTCTTCCCCATTGCTCATATCCAAAACTACTCTTACCTCTCTCACACTAATCACATTCTCATTTTTCCTTTTCTTTCCTCATACTTACCATTCTATATTAACCATTTCCCTCTTTTTTTTTTCTCATTTACTTTTCTGGGACCATGATATTAGTCTCTATATTCTTTCTCTTAAGTCTCCATAACATTGATTTTTGTTCACACCTCATAACAAATCAACTCACTGTAATATATATCTTTTTAAACTTCAATAAATTTAATTTTTCTTCATTTTCTGAAATCAAATCCTGCCAAGGCCAACTTTTGTTAGGTAATGTCTACCATTTATTTTTCACATATAGAGAAACTATTAGAGGCGTTCAGAGAACTATATAAGGCTGCCTATCAATGAATGTTGGCATAATCTACTTGAGTTTTATAAGAATTGTAATTCTATAGCTACCTGACCTTCAGAATTTTCTTTTCCATTCATTTCTGTTTGTTTATGCCCATACGTAGGGTATCATGAGAAGCAGAATTGATTATTTTCATGAAAAACACTTAATTTAATTTTACTTTTTTAAAATTTTGCTGCCAAGCTGAAAATATTAAATGCCAATTGTATTCATTTAATTTTTGCAATAATACTTGACTATCACAGCCCTCTTACACAGTCTGCATCTAGCCATAGAAGCTGCTTCCAAATTAATGTTTTTTTTCTTAAATAATCAACATGTTCAATATCAGAATTCTCAAAAATGGTGATTAAATATGCCATCTGTCCTAAGATATGATACCACCCTTCAGTTAATTTAAGTTTCTATGAACACTTGTTAACCATATACAACCTTGACACCTTAAATTACTCTTACACTGTCTCTGTGAACAGTGAACTTGAAATCAGCCTCAGTAGGACATGTCAACCTAGCCTCTTTCAACAATACAAATACAGTTGCTATATTTATCAACAAAACAGTTTGACATCCCACCTTCTACTCACATAAACAACACACAAGTAAAAGCCACAACAAATACAATCTGTGAAGCTGTCTTACACATATAACAGCTAAAACTGTGTCTGAAATTCAAGGCTTCATCTTCAGTGCTAGAATCTACTTCAGCCACCTCTCTGCTGCTGAAGTGAAACTGTCATTATTTAAAAAAAACTTTTGTCAGAAAAGAAAAAGCCATCCATATAACCATTTTCCAGAGTCTCTGATTCTGGTGAAATCAATGAAGTTATTCTCAAACTAAAGACCTGGTCCAAATGCTTGCTGCAGAGCAGGCTTTGATGAAATTGCCTAAGAGACAGGTAATTGTGTAACGTTCATGTATGTGTGGTGCTACACATGGGAACACCCTACACTGGTAAAGTTTAACTCACATACTTCAACTACTGTTTCACAGGTACAATGTTTTCATCTCTCTGTGTTTTCTAACATTGCTACACAAGACTTTATTCCTTTCAAATAATAAGCTATATATTACTTACATTTAAACCCGAAGGTGCTGAGGGTGGCAGTGAAATAAATCTGATATAAATAAAAAATATTCTTTTCCTAATGTCATTCATGTCATTAAGTATATTGGATGTAGAACTTATTCAGCAGCTCCTTATATATGCATTTGTGAATACATGAGTGTGGGTATGTACAAATATATATATATATATATATATATATA
>NC_068982.1:149053168-149059904 GCF_001194135.2 Octopus bimaculoides | reverse complement strand
TATATATTCAATGCTGGCATGGGTTGGATGGTTTGATAGGAGCTGGCAAGCCGAAGGGCAGCACCAGACTCCAGACTCCCCTAATACATTTTCATTCCTTTCCAGATTGTTTCAGAAAATATTTGACTCAGATGTATTCTCCATGATCTAGATTATATTTCCAGTATGCCTAAAGCTACAAAGTTTTCTGAAATTGAACAAGGGAAGATTCTTGCACTGAAAGGGGAAGGAATGCCAAGAAGATTCGGTGAAGCAGAATGCTAGTGGACAATTTTCTGAAAAATCCTGAGAGTTACAACAGTGTTCGTGCTGATGCACGTCCCAAGGTTACATCAGAAAAGGATGAAAGGGCCATTGTCAGAGCTGTGAAGAAGTCACATTGCTCTTCTATTTCCAAAATCAAGGCATCAGCAGGAGTAGAAGTCTCGACATCCAGCATAAGAAAAGTGATTTTGAACCATGGTTTCCACCTGGAGAAGCAGCTAGGGTGTCTGTTATCGACTCCTTTCCACAAAGCTGTTAAATTGGAGTTTGCTTGACAGCATCAGATGTGGAAAGGTGTATGGCCCAGAGTTCTGTTCTTTGATGAGAAAAAATGAAATTTTGATGGGGGCCCCCTCTCCCAACAATAGTTTTAAGTATTACTGGGCAAATAACAGTATACAAATTTCTACTTATTCCAATTGGCAGAACAATGGAGGCGGTCTTATAGTGTGGGGAACAATATCTGCCTGTGGAAAGCTGCCACTTGTCTTCATGGATGGCCATTTCAATGCTGCACGATACATCAATATGTTGGACAGGATTCACATTGACAAAAAGGGAAGAAGGCTCCATGGCAAGAACTTCATATTTCAACAAGACAGTGCTCCTATTCATAAAGCAAAGGCATCTTTGGATTTCCTCCATGAAATTGGGGTTGAAGTCATGCCATGTCCTGCAAGAAGTTCCAGCCTTAATCCTGTAGAGAATATCTGGGGATATCTCACGAATGTTGTGTACAGTGAAGGCAAGCAGTATTCATCTGTTAGGGAATTTGAAACAGAAATAAAGAAGGCCTGGGAAAAGCTTCCACTTGATCTGCTGCAGAAATTTATAGGAAGCTTGAGATCGTGTGTCTTTGAAGTAATTTAGGAAGGTGGTGGTCAAACACACTATTGTTAATGTATTGCATGAGAATATCATTGAAATATATCATAATTTCCCTGTTTTGCATCATTTTTGCAACATTATTCAACCTGCCATTTAGTTTTGAATAGGGGGTTTCAGGCTCTGTATGTTTTTTTGAATTATTACCTAATTTATTTTTGGATTTCAATAAATTTGAATATTGCAATACCTTCTTCTATTCCATTTCCTATCTAGAGGTGAGTTTCATGAATTTAGGTAGTATAGTTCACCAGAAAAAAAAAAAAAAAAAACAGACAGTAACTGGCTTTATAGTTTTGAAGAGCGATTTACATGCATGTATGCATGTTCATATATATGTATATATACACACACACAAATACAAAGAGAGAAAGAGAGAGGAGAGGTGAGAGAATAGAGAGAGAGAGCAGGAGGGAGAGGAGAGGTGAGAGAAAAGAGAGAGAGAAGAGAAAGAGGAGAGGGAGTGAGAGAGAAAGGAAAGGAAGCCCATAAAAACAGGTAGTATCGAACGATCAAAGGGTTCAACTGCTGTACATTGATGTTTATTTACTCTTTGACTTTGAAGCTACTCTCACATCAGTCTCAGTTATTTCTTATATTTTTTCCAATCTCCTTAGAATTATTCTGCCCATTTTGTTATTGTGTCTGATTTTGTGCAGTTGTACAGTGATATAAATACTGTTCTTTGATTCATGCATGCATGGTCATGAATCTAATCCTTAAAATATGCAGGTGTGACTATGCTTAAAAGATACACTAAGTAACTACCTGTTTCTGGGTTCAAATGCATTGCACTGTATTTTGGCCAAGTGTCTTACACTATAGCTTTGGATTAATACATGCTCTCTCAGTGGTATTTGATTGATATACATACATGTATGTATGTGTGTGTGTTTTTGGGTGTGTATATATATATTTGGTATAAAATAGAAGCTGCTGGGAAACTCTGAGTACTGTATGTAAGTATTCCATGCTTGTAGTTTATATTAAATATAGTCCACTATTTCAGTGGTATTGAGTTCTGCTTCTTTTGTTACTATACATATTATACATCTTTACATTTTATATATATGTGTGTATATATGTCTGTCTGTCTGTCTGCTTGTATGTATGTATGTATGGATGGATGGATAAATGGATCGATGAATTTGTGTGTGTTCAACACAATTCCACTGGTTAAACGACCCAAACATGGTGTTGTTTCCATAAATGAAACTAAGCCATTTGACAAATTATAGATTGATAAATAAAGAAGTGCTGATCTCTCAAAGTAGATGGAACATGTGAAAGTGGGAGACTCAAGAAGACATGAGATAAAGTACTGAAGAAGGACTTCAGGACACTGAAAATTTCAGGTGAGATGTCAAAGGACCGAGATGCCTGGTGTCTTACTGTACTCAAGAAGACCTGTACTCTGCAGCAGAAGTGTTAGGGCTGGTCCCTCTGGGGATGAAAAACACTTGTTGGGGTGCTGCATAATAGTGCCCATGCAATGCTATATAAAAGCACCTGTGCAGTGCCACATAAAAGCACCCATGTGATGCTATGTAAAAGCACCCAGTACACTGTAAAGTGGTTGGCATTAGGAAGGGCATCCAGCCATAGAAACCATACCAAACCAGACTAGAGTCTGGTGCAGCTCTCCAGATTGCCAGCTCTGGTCAAACCATCCAACCCATGCTGGCATGGAAAATGGACATTAAAGGATGATGATGATGATGATGATGATGATGATGTTGATATACTCAACTGAAATGTGTACTGGGGTTGACATGAACACACACACACACACAAAACCCAGTGTGGTTGCAGCCTAATAACTAAATCATTAAATGAGTAAAAGAATAACGGTTTCAAATTTTGGAACTAGGAGATGCAGGGGCTAAGTAAATAACATTGATCTCAATACATGACTGGTATTTTATTTT
Source organism: Octopus bimaculoides (assembly GCF_001194135.2). Classification (NCBI taxonomy): domain Eukaryota; kingdom Metazoa; phylum Mollusca; class Cephalopoda; order Octopoda; family Octopodidae; genus Octopus; species Octopus bimaculoides. The sequence continues at coordinate 149,056,827 of NC_068982.1, read as the reverse complement.
ATCAACCCTGAAGAAATGAAAGGCAAAGTCGACCTTGGCAGGATTTGAACTCGGAATGTAAAGAGTTGACAGAAATGCCGCTCAGCATTTTGTCCAATTCACAAACATTTCTGTCATCTTACCACCTTAATGAGTATAAGACTAATTAATGAGTATTAGACTAATTGTTTCCTATTTGGCACAAGGCCTGCAATTGTAGAGGGAAGGGGACCAGTCGGTTACACTGAGCCCAGTACTTCAGTGTATTTTATTTTGTCAACTCTAAGAAGATGAGAGACAAAGCCAGCCTTAGTTGTATTTGATCTGAGAATGTAAAGAGCTGGAAGAAATGCCACTAAGCATTTTATTTGATGAGCTAATGATTCTGCTGGCTCACTGCCTTTGTGACAACAATTATGATGTGTTTGTTAACAAGGTACATAACTCTACTTGCTTAGAGTTTGCTAGATTGATTCACCTAAACCTTGTTGCAATCTCTACTTCATGGTTGTCTGGTTACTTATGAAGGAAATGCAGTGAGTTTCTAAAACAATTATTCCAACAAAACTCACCCATCCATACAAATTTAGAGAAATGGATGAAAAAATAAATACGAAGTAAATTTCATTTTCAAAGCAGTTACATGTTGTTTTCTTAATATCTCTTTATAAAGGTTTTAAATAGTTATTCACAAAAGATAATAGTTTTACAGGAGTTATTTGAAGAAGATCAATATTTTAAGTGTTCAAGTGAATTCTTAATATCAATAAACTATCCAAAGAGCTTATTTTAATGGATTATTGATGTAAGACTTTGTTTTTTTTGATGAGTTATTAAAAAAAAAGTGATTGCATCTTCTTCGTTTTGAAAAGAGGCTATATAAAGAAACTCTCTTAGAGATTGTCATATTTTCATGGCAAGGAGATTTATAAAACTTTATGAGCCAAACAGCTCCGCTGGTAGAATTAACCAAAGTGAACAGGTTAAAAGAGAAAAGATCTAGCAAGATCTAGTCTTAGTAGTTATTTGTTTAATGGCCATGTCCTTGAACCAAAAATAAAGATTATGTCACAGCAGAGGAAGCCAAGACGTTGTAAACAACTATTTTTTGAATGCAAAATAAAACATGCCTGCTCATTGTCTCTATGGTAAAGTTAATGTTTTAATCTAGTCAATATATATCTCAGAATTACTATCAGTAATATTTTAGAAAAATAGTGTAGTTTTAGATGTATATGCTATATATGGTCTTGGGATGGTTATTTCCCCTGTCACTGTATATATTGTGCTCTTCTTACAGCATTAAAAGTCTTTAACTCTTATTTCTAGCAATGTAGGTGTTTTAGCAACCTCAGTCACATTTAATGGCGATAATATTTTTCCTTTATGGTATTATATTGTGCCTAGTTGTTTATATTAATATATATATATATATATGAATATGTATTATTAGCAGTATCCTCATCATTGGGTCTATGTCAGTTATTTTCCTGAGACAAAAGTTTTTAAGGCAAATTTTTCTATGGCCCGATGCTTTTTGCTACATCTGTATTTCCACCCAAGCTGTTGCACATGTTTTCCTCAGTAATATTCACGTTACTTCTTCAAGATTCAAGCTTGGGCTAGTTGTATGGTGATCCTAGGTAAACCAGACATCAGAATACTGTCTCCTTTTCATCCCAACTGATGTGGTTCAACGAAGTGCAGAAAAGTGGCATCACTTTGGCTGCAGGAGTTGTTGGAATATTGTCAAGTGAAATACCAGATCACATAGTTTTTTTATAAGGTTTACTCCTTAGCAATTGACTCACTGGGTAGCTAGACTATTTATCCACAACTGAAGCCCTGTAACCCTAAACAGGGACCCATATCATGCACTTTCAGATGGAGCCAGCAGAGCCAAGGATTTAAGTCAAGCAGAGTTATCATGCCCTGTACTAGTGATTTTGTTTCATTACCTATTCCAAACTCAATAGATTTAGATTGGAATAAAAGAAGAATGAGTAATATTTAATTATTTTGCTGCTAAAGCTTTGCATAGTTGATCAGATGTTAAGTTATTTTACAAAATTGTTTCAGCTATTTTTTTTTTTTTTTTGGTTTTAGACATGTCAGCTATTCAGTGTGCTTGAATATACAAAAGTAACTTTTTAACCATTCCCAAAGCACCTGTTATCGCAGGAATGTTTTTCCTTTTAGCCACTACATTCTGATTAGCTCTATTGCCATATCTTTATATTTGGATAATCTTTACATTTCTTTTAGAGATAATTTATCATCTGTTGAGACTGACAGTTGTTAATTATTATTATTATTTTTTTTCTTTGTAACTCAGGTTTCATTGGAACTCCTGGAGTCTTGCATGCATAGCAGGCTTCCTACCTGCAGCCTACAGTATCATACTTGCTTCAGTCATTTGACTGTGGCCATGCTGGAGCACCGCCTTTAGTCGAGAAAATCGACCCCAGGACTTATTCTTTGTAAGCCTAGTACTTATTCTCTCGGTCTCTTTTGCCGAACCACTAAGTTCGGGGACGTAAACACACCAGCATCGGTTGTCAAGCAATGTTGGGGGGACAAACACAGACACACAAACATATACACATACATATATATATCCATATATACGATGGGCTTCTTTCAGTTTCCATCTACCAAATCCACTCACAAGGCTTTGGTTGACCTGAGGCTATAGAAAAAGACACTTACCCAAGGTGCCACACAGTGGGACTGAACCCGGAACCATGTGGTTAGTAAGCAAGCAACTTACCACACAGCCACTCCTACGCCTACTATTTATTCTTTTCTATTATCTAATACTTTCCTAAATATTCTGGCTGTGCCAAGGAGGTAAACCCTTTGTAACAGTTTTACTGGGCACTCTATTCCAATTTCCTTTAAATTCCTCTTGATGTCTTCCAAAACTATCCCAAGGACCCAACAATAATTGGCACTATCTTCACCTTCTTCATTTTTCAAAGCTTGGCTATTTTGTACCTAAGAGGATTGTATATATTTGCTTTTGTGCCTTCCTTCTTGACTATTCATAGGTTAGCGGCATGCACCATCAACTATATAGCACATGTGGGGCGTCTTGTCCACCACCACTTAGTCTGGCTTGTGCTCTAGCACCTGATGAGTTTAGATTGGAAAATCTCAGAGGAACTTGCTGGTCTCCAACTCTACCACTCCCTATAGTTTGTGCTCATACTACATCTTACCTCCCTCTAGACTCCACTTTTCACATAGTTTCCAAATTATTATTATCATTAGGGTTCAGCCGCATTTAAGTGGCAAATATACTTCATGTTGTCGTGCAGTTACTGTTAATACCTCGTTCAGAGATTTAACATTGCTTGCTTTCACTTTTTCGAGATCAGTGAATATTTCCACTTGAAAAAGTATATACGTATTTGCATTGGGACATCTTTCGCATCGAAGATCAGCGAATGTCATACACTGAGGACGGGTAAATACCCAGAAACTCGAGTCCGTGTGTATTGCAGATCGAGATGGGAGGGATGACTTCCCTTTGCAAATACAGACAGGATACAGATGTGTGTCGATAAGCCAGCTGGAGATGTTCTCCTGGGGCTAAAAGCAACAGTAACATCCACCCTTAGGGTTCAGCCGCATTTAAGTGGAAAATATACTTCACCTTGTCGTGCAGTTACTGTTAA
>NC_068982.1:149046320-149051320 GCF_001194135.2 Octopus bimaculoides | reverse complement strand
CTGAGCTTGTTGAGAGGAAAAGAGGAAAACATTCTTAGATCAGAAACCTAACCCAAATGCTTACAAAAGTGTAGTCTCTGCTAAAGTGACCCAAGATTGAGATGATGCAGTTAAATCGATTGGCAGATCTCAGTCTACTACCCATATTAATCACCTTTTCAGTCCTGACAGCATGTCCCAGATGATTGTGTCCAGGTCATTGGTGTACACACTGTTTGATACAAGCTTATATCACTTCTCATTTGTTTTCACATTGAAGAACTGGAATGTTGCTGAGTTGACTTAGCTGCCAACTGATTATCATCATCATCAATATAATTATTAATTGGAAAATTTAGTTGCAGAAATGATGGAACATCAAAAACTATTTGGTGTTCAATTATAAAATTCTTTGAGCTGAGCTCAAATCCTGAGGTTTTTCTCTATTATTTCCACAGATTCAAGAGAATAAAAACAATCAAAATTGGTTCTGGCTAATAGTGTATTTCTCCTTTACAAATTCATGAGTTTCATCATCATCATCGTCATCGTCATTTAACGTCCGTTTTCCATGCTGGCATGGGTTGGACGGTTTGACTGAGGTCTGGAAAGCCAGCTGCTGCACCAGGCTCCAATCTGATCTGGCAATGTTTCTACAATTCGATGCTCTTCCTAACGCCAACCACTCTGAGAGTGTAGTGGGTGTTTTTTACGTGCCACCAGCACAGGAGCCAGTCAAGTGGGCCTGGCATCAATCATGTTCAGATAGTGTTTTTTACATGCCACTGGCACAGGAGCCAGTCAGGGGGAACTGACATAGACCACATTCGGATAATACATTTTATGTGCCACTGTACTGTGAAAAACTGTGGTAGGGTAGCAATTGCCAGAAACAAATACTGTACTAAATGCTATACAATATCTACTTTTGTTGTTTGCTCGGTAAAAAATAGAATATTTGAAAAGATGACGTGTGATATTTAACTGTGGTTATGCTTCTTTATGTTTTAAATTTTAAATCCCTTTGATGTCAATTCTGACTTTCATTTTTCCAAAGTCAGTAAAATAATGCATCAGTTGATGCCAAATATGTAGCCTTGTGCCATTGTTACTTATCAATGCTTAATTTTGTTTCACTCTATTCCAAAAAGGTGCACTTTGCCTTCATTCCATCAAGCTGTATAACATACAGTTGGCAAAGTGGGATCAATTCAATGAAATCTATTCCATTCCTAAAAATTTGTAGTCTCCTGTTAATGATAAAAATACCATTACCTAATTAGCATTATCGTTTTTTCTTGTTTATTTGAGGACTGTGTTTTTGATTTTTGTTGACGACTGTGTCTTTGACTGGTGATACTGTCAAATGGCCCTGTTTTGTGTTTTCCAGTCATCTCTGACCTCCTCCAGAACAAAGTCAAGGATCATAGACTGTCAGAACTGAAACAGAATTTCTTTTACTACAAGACTTTGAACAGGATATTTTGAGTGAGAAGTTGTCAACCACCTGAAACCATCATAAAAGACTGTACAAAAACAAATGAATAATAAATGAATAAATATATAAATAAACAAATGTTTGCCAGAACCACATTTTGATTGGCTGGACTGACACTTGTATCAATTAAAAATACTTTTTGAAGATAGAAGACTTGTTATTTTCTCTTGTATGTGACAATTCTTTAAAAAAGACATATGCTTCAATACACTTCCTTCTAATTTCCTTCAGTCTTCCTTTTATATGAATTCTTCAGTTCTCTAGTGCCCAATCCATAACAAGAGAACCAAACTAAGATATTGTTTCAGTAGGAGATAAAGACAGAATTTGATTTCCTGTTTACCATGGATAAAAAAAGAGAAACAAAAGCAAACGAACAATAAAAAAAAAACAATATCAACACGAAGAAAAAAGAAGCTAGTATTATTAGGAAAAACATATAAAATGTATCTAAGACAAAAGAATAAAATTTTTGGATGTCACATGTTTAGAGGGAAAAATAACAAAAAACAGAAATCTTTATTTTTCAATTTCTAAAACTATTTCGATATGAAAGAATTGCGGAATTAAGTTCAAACTGTGTCTTAGTTAAATTGCTATTGTATAAAACACATTATTCTCTTTACTTCACAATACCACTCTGAAAGCTACCAGGGTGCAGTCTGACATAAACTATTGATTGGTTTGTGTTTACAAGGGTACTCTTTACTTTACTCCAAAAATCTGTATGCAAATGCTTAATCTGTAAAACTATCTAACTAAATAATTTGTTTGAAGCACTAACATAGTTAACATGGCCAGATTACAACTAGTATGCAGTGAATTTGAGCATTATTCAACTATAACAACTTTTAACATATTTCTGGTATTAGGAGAGGTAAACATTGCTTAACTCATCATCATCATCATCATCTTCATCATCGTCGTCGTTTAACGTCCGCTTTGCATGCTAGCATGGGTTGGACGATTTGACTGAGGACTGGCAAGCCAGAAGGCTGCACCAGGCTCCAATCTGATCTGGCAGAGTTTCTACAGCTGGATGCCCTTCTTAACGCCAACCACTCCGAGAGTGTAGTGGGTGCTTTTACGTGCCAAATTTAAATGTGGTTTTGTTAGAACTCTTCATCAAAGCATTGTCATTCATGTCGAAGAAGATAGAAAATTATTTATAGTTATATAACTGTGTACACACGCTGGTCTGGTTAAACATAGAGTCTTGAGGAAATAACCTTGAGATATCATTCACTTGGAAAATAATTAGTGAAGTATGCACTAGCATATTTAATGTGGTAAGCATGATAATTTCAATTAATCAAGATATACCCAGAATGAAGAAAGTTAAAACATTGTTTAACAATACTTAATTAAAGCAAGCAAAGTGAGGACACAAACTCAAAATCCTCTAGAAAGCAATAAATAGATAAATAAATAAATAACTAAATAAATAAATAAAGAGAACTTGTGAAATGGGTTTACGTATCAGAGTCTCGATTAATTACAACTGTAAATAAATAATTAGTCGTATTCTCTTGTGTGCCATTAATATGTTTTATCAATCATCTCTGATGATAAATTTGGTCATAAAGTATTCTACATTTGAAGCATGTTTGTAACAATATCTCTTCCCACATTTGAATAATAAGACATGACTTGAATTTATTTTTTGATGTTTAGGAAAGTCTTGTCACAAGATGGAGATCTACCAATGCCAAGAATTTGAATACACAAGGTATATATAACAAAATAATTCCTTTGGAAGACTATACTATTGGATTACTTCCAGTGCCATTAAGAATAGTAATGTAATGGTTTTGAATTGTAAATCAGTATGAGAATAGATTGCCAATTATCTTGGAGTCTATCCTGTTGGTTTGGTATAATCCTTTAAGCTCAGGTGTCATCAGTAATGGATTCTGATTGTCATATTTTTGTATAAATTATAAAATTTAATTTAAAATTAATTTCTATTTTTGTAATTTCTTTTATGCCCAGGGAGATAGGATCAAACATTAATTATAATACATAAAGTGATAAGAAAACTGAACTGGAACAGACATGTCATATGTTTATGGAATGACAGTTGTGTAAAGAAGTGACAAGCAAACCAAATGGATGGAATCTGTAAAAGAGGAATACTGAGAAATACATGGGTAGATGTAGCGAATGCTGATTTCAGTTCACTGAACAAGGAAGTGTTGAGTGACTGCAATAAGTGAAGTGATGCAAGTATGGAATAAACCTATCCAACCCATGCAAGCATGGGAAAACAGACTTGGAAATAGCAATAGAAATGCAAAGACAGAACAATGTTTGAGTAAACAACTTTGTGTATCTATAATATTTCCATATTTCTTTCTTCTGTGGTCAAACCAGTCAGGGTTCATTTTTGATAAGTAGACAAAAATACACCTGCAATATATTGGTTTCAAATTTTGGCACAAGGCCAACAATTTCAAAGTTGGGGTAAGCCAATTACATTGACTCCACCCATGAAAGGATGAAAGGCAAAGTCAACTTGGCAGAATTTGAACTCAGAACATAAAGATGGATGAAATTCTGCTAAGCATTTTGCCTAACGAGCTAATGATTCTGCCACCAGCTTACCAAATTAAGCAGCTGCAATATATTGAGGTCAATTCAAGTGAATTTTTACCACTACTCTATACATCATGGGTTTTCTACACAGCTGAAAAATCAATAGCAAAAAAAATATATATGGTTGAATGACTGAGGTTGATAAAATATAACACCAGACAAATACTGGAGCTGATATAATATTCCTATAAAACATCCTAAATATGAATGGAATTATAAGAGAAGACTTATGAAGGCTAAGATATTCATAAATTCTAAAAGCAACAGGTTTGTACTCTGTTTCATATTACCACATTTGTCAGATAACACATAAAAAGAAAAAAATCTGAAGACAATTTGTTTATATTTTATTTATGCTTTACTTATATATTGTACATACTTTTTAATGTCTTTGTAATTTTCCAAATAAAATAGGTGATTAAAAAGTAATAAAAAAAAGAAAAGTTTTTCTTTCTTCATATTACTTAATTTCTTTGTTAAATTTTTGTTCAGATATTTTTTTGTTTCCAGTTATCCATAAAGAGATGACAAGCACTAAAAGTATTAGTTGCAATAATAATAATAATAGCAATAATAATGATGATAATAATAATAATAATAATAATAATAATAATAATAATAATAATAATAATAATAGTAATAGTAATAGGTAAAAAGAATAGAAACAACAATAAATTAAAATCATATATTTTATTTAATGTTAAATTTATCATGTAAAGATTAATACAATGCTTTGAATTTTTATCAAAGGTTTGTGATGAAGTTAAAAAAAGAAAACAAAAACTGATATACAGAAATTTATATATTCATGAAAAAACACTTATGAATAGACATTCAACCAGAACTGCAAAGGAAATAGTAGCAGCTAGTCATCATCATTGTCATCATTGTCATCGTTATTGTTGTTGTAGTCATCATCACCACCACC
>NC_068982.1:149045843-149046310 GCF_001194135.2 Octopus bimaculoides | reverse complement strand
CCACCACCACCACCACCGACATTGTTATCATCACCACCAGCATTACCCCCTACATCATCATCATAACTATTACTATGATTATGTAGTAGTTGTAATAGTAGAAGTAGTATTAGTAATGGTAGTAGTAGCAGTAGCAGCAATGGTAGTGGTACTGACTTTGCTTCATTTACTTTTGATTAAATTAAGAAACAATTTGTAGTTGATATCTTGAGTTTACCATCACTGTTAAAAGAAGATAGACTATGTTATTATTGTTGTTATTAGTTGTGGTAATGTTATTCTGAAATATATTTTTTCTACTTTTATCATGTTTCTAAAACCATAATTGCTTTAAAACGAATTTTTATTTATTTATCTATTAATTATTTTTTTTAAACATTTTTTACCTTCCCTAGTCTTCATTCAATGTGACTATGATAATGGACAGGAGTTGTCAAACTAACAGATAAGATTAAGTTCTTGAAATA
>NC_068982.1:149042361-149045833 GCF_001194135.2 Octopus bimaculoides | reverse complement strand
ATGATGATGATAATAATGATGATGATGAATAAATAAAAATTAGAATAAAAGAAGGAAACAGTCAACTCATGATATTGAGAGGAGAGAAGTAAATAAAGGTAAAAATCTAAGCATTGATCATGTCAGTCAAAATTTTTATCAGTTTAACAGCAAAATGAAAATGAAATGATTATACAGATAAAAAACATGTTGGACATCTTCATTTGGTTTCGCTTCATATTATGATGTAGAATAATGGAACTGCCTCCTGGTAATTGATTGAGTGTTGTCCAAAATAAGAATGCCAGGTTGCCATGTTCAATCGTTGTTACAAGGTACATGACCATTTAGTTGTCATTTCGTAAAAGGTTATTATTAATATTATTTTGTTTCTAAATTGGAATATGGTTAAAAATTTGTAAGAGATATGTATTGCAGATTAACTAGTCTCCCATGTTCGCTTTGCATTTATTTTATCAAAATCCTGAAGGAATATGAAGGAGGTTCTAAGTAGTTGCCCAACCCTGAAAAAAAAAGTAGAATCTAAAATTCCACCTACCATCTTAAAGAGGAGGACATATTCTTTTCTGCACTGGGCACAAGGCCCGAAATTTTGGGGGAGGGGGCCAGTGGAATAGATCGACCCCAGTATGCAACTGGTACTTAATTTATCAACCCCGAAAGGATGAAAGGCAAAGTTGACCTCTTCAGAATTTGAACTCAGAACATAGACAGACAAAATACCGCTAAGCATTTCGACTGGCATGCTAACGTTTCTTATTTCTTTATTGCCCTCAAGGGCATAGAAGGGACAAACAAGGACAAACAAAGGGGTTAAATCGATTACATCGACCCCAGTGCGTAACTGGTACTTAATTTATCGACCTCGAAAGGATGAAAGGCAAAGTCGACCTCGGTGAAATTTGAACTCAGAACGTAACGGCAGACGAAATACCATAAAGCATTTCGCCTGGCATGCTAACGTTTCTGCCAGCTCGCCGCCTTACAAGAAGGACATATTGCTAAAATTGTAGGAGAAACATATATTTGTTTAGTTTTAGTATATGTTTGACTATTATTTCATCCAGTCAGAAATAAAAGTAAATATCATTCACTAAAAGTAGGAAAAGAAAACTTGGTAATATTTGCGACCATATAACTTATTTTATATGTGTGTTCCTCCCAAAACATAAGATGCATTCTAATTCCAGTGTAAAAGCATGGGAAAAATATTAATGCATTGAAAACAAATCCAAAATTGGTAATAAAAGAAGCTGATAAAGGGAAGTACTGTTGTTGAATTGGATGTAGACTACTATAAAAATCTCATGCTATCCATACTTGATGACAACAGCAGTTCTGAAAAAATTAACAGCTACAGGGTGTTCAAGATAAATTTGATAGTTTGCGTAAAAGGAAATGAAAATACAATATCCCATCTATAAATAAATGTATTTTAAGAAAAATAAAAAAAATAACTAGTTTATGGCTGTGAGATAACAGTTTAGACAAAGTAGTCACCCTCAGCTTCCACTATAACCTGGAGACAGCTCTGGAATTTGGCACATACATTATGCATTGTAGCTCTGGGAAGATCTTTGAATATATCCTTGATCTTGGCTACCAGTTTTGGCCTTGGTGTTGCAGGAAGAATGGTTGCTGTCTTTCTCAACTGTGCACCACACATAGTAATCTATGGCGTTAAATTCAAGGGAATTAGAAGGCTAGAAACTGGAGATGGTCATGTATAGAAACCACTCCAACAGCTACTTCTAATTCTTTGCAGAATTATGGCAAGGAGCAAAATCTTGCTGCCACACATATAGCCTTCTAGCAGCAACCCTCTCCTTCTAAGGTTTAACAACAATCTCCAACTGTTTCACATTACTGTCTGAATGGAGCCTGAGGCCTTGTGCAAAACAGGCAAGATGATGTCACCTTTACTAGAAACACTCTCAAAGCCCATCACAGTTTGGGGTAACCTGATTTTCATGATGCTCATGTCATGTCCTACAGCCTTTACAGAATATTGAGCATCAGTCATGATGTTGGTATTTTGACACCTGGCATGAATCTTTATGATTCTGGCAATACTTTTCCAATGTACAAATGGTTTCCAGTCCCCCATGTCAGCTAACTTTTTCTCAACTACGACTTTAGTCTTTATGTTAAACACTGTTGACAGTTCACCAATAGATTAAGCTAGTCCCTGCAAAAAGGGGACGTAAAAATCATAAAATTTGGCCCCCTGTATAATCATAAAAAGTAATACAGGAACTTAACATCCTAGCCAATTTATACAAAAAAACTTAACTGACAAAAAATTGGTCTATTTAACTAAATTTACGTGTAAGATGGGCAATTTTTATGGACTACCAAGAAATCTACAAAAGTAATTTTATAAACAATGTCTGTAAAGGATCCTAAATTTTGTTGCTTAAATGTTTTACACTCAAACAATATAAACTTACAACTAACTGTGACAGGTCCATCTTGTGAAACTCACAAACTGAGCAATTTCTTAATATGTTACTATACCATATTTGAGACATATACAGAGCTACATAAGAGATGACTTGGATATGTTAAACTAACTTCCATTTTTAATGAATGAAAGAACCTGAATAGTTTCTTTTGATGAGGCTAACCGATATTCGAATATACTGCATGAGAATTATATTGGCCAAACAGGTATCTCACTTAGAAAATGCATAATGGTTCACCAACAACAAATACATGATCCAAACACCCAAAAATGTTAACTCAGTGAGCATTTAATTAAATGAGCAGGAACTCAGTAACCAAATTTTAAACCTTTCCCACTATAACAACTTGCAAAAATATGACAGAACAACAAAGGACTAAATTTTTTTATTGTATAATAAAAACTAAGTTTAAATCATTAATACTGACATCTATTTTTCATTCATTTTTTAAATATTTATAAGATACATTCACCCTTATATTTTTGAATAATTACAAGTATAAAATTTTATATCTCTACATGATATGAATCTAATAACATTTACAATATTATTCCTCTTGTTACTCAGTGAGTCAAAAACAAAGCTACTTCTGGTAGCTGCAGTATATATTAAATGAAAACTAATAGAGAGCCTTTACACATGTACATTGCAATGTATATCTTCTGTGAGATGTGAAACTAGTTTGAAATTATATACTTAGATGTATTTTTGCAATTATAGATTGGAAGAGTTTCATAAAGATTTGAAATCTGTAAACCTGAAATGATATGATTGTAGTAATATGTCTTGGATGTGATATGACATTTCAGAATAGGTAACAATGTTTTTTGAAATAATTTGATTGTGATAATCTGTTTTGCAATGCATATTATTATATTTTGAAATGATTTGACTGTAATAATAATATGCTCTGGACTTAGCTCCCTGAAATGTAAAATGAAATGCATTTATTTTTTTAATATTTTTCCATATATATGTATATGTAGACGTGTGTATGTGTGTATATA
>NC_068982.1:149039764-149042305 GCF_001194135.2 Octopus bimaculoides | reverse complement strand
ATATATGTATATATATATACAAAACACACACGCACACACACATTACCACGTATACATACACATATGTGTGTGTGTCTGGATCAGATGGAAGGCAAGTGTTTTTATAAAATTGTGTTGTAATTTGATTTTTACTTATTAGTGTGTTTAGTTGTTTGTTGATACTTGGACATGCAGATAAAGAGGTTGTGTGGTTAACACAAATCTACAATTAAAACCTGTGCTTTTTAAATATTCAACTAGACTCAAGTATTTTTGTTTCCCTGTATTACTGATCAATATATTTGAAGGACGGCTTATGTGCATTTGTATCAGTTTGTATGAGTTTTGTGCATTTGTGTGTGTCTAGTTATGCATACATGTTAATGTGTTTGTGCATACATGTGCATGCATGTGTGTTAATGCATGTGTGCATGTGTGTATGCATTTTGTGTATGTACAAATAGGCTATGGTGGTTGAAAGAATGTTGTTTTGAAGGATTTGTACTATTTTTCAGTTTGATGAAAAGAGAAATTTGGGACATTAAGCAAATTTGCTTCATACCTTTCTACCATTGGATTTAGTATATTGCTTAGTGTGTGTTATATTGTATACAGATCGGAATATAAGCTGGCAGGCCACAGAAGTGGCTTCAGTCAAGTGAAAATATAATTGATGTAGTTTTAGGCTAAGGTATACATTTTCGTAACAGTTCTTCACTATAAAATATTACAGCAGAGAAGTATATTCCTTCTATAAACAAAATCCATAATCACAAACGTAAATTCTTGACATGATATGTTTGTTATAATTATGGATAGAACCAGCATGCTGTACTTGAGCATACTTTTAACACTGAAGCAGCTCACTAAAAGACACATTCAATCAGTATTACTAGTGATAACAATCCTGTCTTTGTAGTGAGCATGCTGTTCAAAGATTTATTATGATTTAAAACGTATATGTTTCTAAGTTTTAAAGATAGAAGTGGGCTTGGCTTGTTACAGGTGATTGGCAACTATAATATAATAGTTGAATGATTTCTCAATAACTGAACTCTTACATTACTACATATATTGAAAGTATCCATATAGGATTGATGTAGGGGTACAAAAGGTTCTATGTGGTTGCTAAATTGTTAAAAATAGCAACCAAATCTTCTTGAAATTACATCTTACTCTCTTTAAGTAAACACAGGCTGGTATGCTTTAAACAGGGATGACCTATGGTTGAACAACAACAGCAACAACAATATTATACTTATGTTTGATCACTGGAACCAATGATGAAAGTAATATTTTATTGGGCACTCATTTAATCAGTACTGCAAATTAGAGCCAGCATTAGTATCAAGTGATTGCTCACGAAAGAAATACTGAATAAAAAGCTAAAGTCAGCCTTTTATAGCATATTAAGTGGTCTCATAACCAGTGATGGAAAGAGGATCATTAGAAGTGTATGAGTTGATCACACATTCAGTGGTTGTGTTTAATGGTCAGTCACTTCACTAATACTGATAGAAAGTTAAATGACAATATATGATTCATTTGGATGCTGGTACCTTATTGTATTTATTGTGTGTTGATTTCTATATCTCTTAAAGACTATAGTGGAAAAAAGAAGTTTATATCTCCTGGATCCCCACCAAAGGTAATTGTCTAATGGACACTAACTTTTTTGATTATGAAATTAATACCCAAGTTCATGAATTAAAATTAAGAACCATAAGTACATGAAACATATAAGTTTTTAAAAAAATACACAGACATTGTCTGAATGTTAGACTCAAAGTAAGTGAGTGCTGTAGCACACTGTACTTAGTTAAAATTTACTCTTCTTTATTGCAACTATCCAACTGAAGTCAACACATACATACATACATTTACGGGACAGACAAGAAAATGTATATACCGTCATAAAGGTCACCTGTTTTGTTGATGTAAATATCTCTTTGAAAATCAAAGAGAAAGAATATAAACTAGAGACAATTGTTCTGAAACCTCCAGCTTCTATATCCAGATTATAATTCACATTTATACCAATTATTATTGGTGGACTTGGTTTTGTGAGTGAATACCTTAGTGACAATTTGGATAAGCTAGGGTTTTCATAAAAAAAAAATGACCAACATATACATCGAAATACACAGTTGCATACGCACAGACAATCTACGTATATAGGCCTATATTTACAAGGCACAGATATATACATAAATACAAATTTTCACACATATACACACACACGCATTTAAGTTGCGCATGAAAAAACCTATGCGCTGGTAACGAAAATTGTATCTTAAGCTATGGAGTGGAGGGGTAAAGAGTAACGTATCTATAATAACGTTAAATATAGGAAAGGGGGTGGCGGGGGAATGCAGTTGTCATAAGGAAAGAAAAGAAGAAAGAAAGAAAAAGAAAAAAAGAAAGAAAGGGAAAAAAAGAAAGATAGCAAAGGAAGAAAAGAGAGAAAGGCTGGGAATAGGAAGAAAGAAGTAGAGAGAGAAAATAAGCAAGAACATATGTATATAGTAAACGTGCACAAAATTTAGATTGCGCATATATGCG
>NC_068982.1:149038758-149039632 GCF_001194135.2 Octopus bimaculoides | reverse complement strand
AATGGCAAATTAATTATAAATATTGATCTTACTCATGAATTTAATCACAAATCACAATGGAAAACTTTTGTTAAAGCCCTGCTTGAAATTTGGGTGCCAGGTGTCTTGAAATAACATTGCACATCTCACAGTACATTGTATCATAATATGGTACTAGGCACATCATAGGATAGTGGAAGAATGGCAAAAAATTAATGGTGAAAAGTGTGTGACAGTTTTGACAGCACAATCACATGTTCATTTTTGTGGAAAGAAATTGTACATTTAAAATAATTTAAAATCTTAGACTAAAAACTAATTGTTTTTACAATAATGTTTTTCTTACAATATCATCATATAACTTTAATCTTAATTTGTTTTCAAAACTAATAATGCACTTTTAGAAATCAAAAACAAAATTGAAAGGTTGTACAGTGAATTTTGTGATTTCAGTTGTACATTGATATACAGTGAATTTTGTGATTTTCTTAGTTGCATGCTTAGGCATTTTATTTAAATGAGGTTATCAAACATTTTACACCTCAAAGAAGAAGATTAGAGCTTACATATAAGTAATTTAAGTAAGCAAAATTATATGGTTTCTTATTTCTCAGTGTGCACGTTTATGACTTATTAAAGAAAGCTTACAATTTATAGGGAATTATTTATTAATTCAGTTTACTTCAGTGCCATATAGCTGTATCTTAACGGAATTAAGTTTACATTATTTACGTTTTGGATCCCACATTTGGAATAGAACTACACAGTTTCTATGCTTAATTTGAGTAATAATAATGTTAGTCATAGTATGGTCAGTGTGGCAGCACACACTCATTGACAACAACCACCATATGCTACTGATATATATATATATATATATATATATATATATATA
>NC_068982.1:149027682-149038667 GCF_001194135.2 Octopus bimaculoides | reverse complement strand
ATATATATAATGTGTGTGTGTGTTTGTGTTGATTTCACATGATGATTGTAAATGAGTATCACCATTATACGAGCAATGTTGTTTGTATCTAATTTTCCACAAAACCTGTCTGACCATGGGAAATATTACCTCCCATCTAATTGATGAAAGTTTATATGGAAGCATTTGTGTACAATTTATTGAGATCTTTGTCAAAGCCATGATCAAAAATTAACAAAATTCAACTTCAGAACTTCCAATGTCAATATTATCAATGCTTGGATTCTGTATGACTCAAACTCCACAGCTAACAGAGAGGCACATTGGCATAAATAAACATAGCCTACAGAATTTACAGGAAATTTAGAAACCTGTCACTGATATCAATAAGCAGAGGAGCAACTGCAACAAGTTATTTATTTAGTCATTGACTAAAAGAATAATATTGAAACTGTCAGTTATTCATAGTGGAGTTTCCCTGCTGGAAAATAGGAGAATATGTAACAAGAGGAAAGCAAATTCTTAGATATGGTTCTTCATTAGCTTGAAATCAGAAACAAAACTGAAAGGTTGTACATTGATGTTTTGCTCAGTGAGTTTTGTGATTTAAAGTCCCATCAAAATACAGAGATTCTGTGAGAGAACTGAGAACCTGAGTAACTAACCTGTTCAGGTTAGTGTAAGTGGGTCTTTCAATATCTAAATTATGTTGACACATGTTGTATATGGACCCACCTTAAAAGTGCAGTCAGGGTGTTCCAATGTTGTGTGAGTAGTAAGAATAAAATTGTAAGGTTTAACAATGGCAGTTGCAATCTGCAGAGCAAAACAGAAAAAAAATCTAGTTTTGACTTCTTATAGTCTACATTTACCCATCTCATCAGAAATATGGTAAAGTCATTCTGAATATCACTCCCCAAAACTGTGGATAATTAGAAAACCTTAAAGACAACAATATTGATCAGCTCGCTGATGCCAGTGGCAGTGTTCAGCTGTAAATTATAATACTATATTTTAAATTTCAGTATATTTCCAAATATTTGAAGGATGTGTCTGTCAAAGTTAATAATAGATCAAAGTCCCACTATTTTTTAGGAAAATTTAAGAGGAATATTGTAGGCGTTAATGCATTTCAAAAGAGTATTATTACAGGAGTGAATTCTACTGGGAATTAACATTGGGTTATATATCTGACCTCTGTCCTATCTGCCACCAAGAGTTTATAGCCAATATTAATGTAAAAAATCCTCTCTTTATAGCCAAATTGTCCAGGGAGCAGAAATAATTTACCTGTTATGTATGACTTATCTCAGCCATTATCTCTTTATTTATATCTTTATTGATTTATTGTTAAATATATTTATTTACTTCTTCAATTCACCTATTCGTTTGTTTAGTTTGTACTGCAGTATTCTTAGTACTTTAAATGTTATATAATGGAAAGCCAAAAGCCTCCTTAACAGTTTTGTGTCGTCAAAGGTCATTAACTTCTGAAAAACTTGAACAGCTTGCATAGATCATGATAAAAATGAAATGTTTCACTCAGTAAGTAACTTTTATTACAGTTATCTGTAAAGAATCTAGCAAAACTGATTTATCAATTTTCACCTCTGGCTTCGCATCTTCTTGCAATGGAAGATTATTGGCAGAATAACAATGGAGATTTTCCTCCCTTTCTCCATTTGTACAAAACCATCATCTCAAACACAGTCAGACTCAGAAAGTACTATAATTATCATCAACATTGGTAACAGTTACTTCAGAAATGTCAGTAATTGGAGGAAGGAAAATGCATGAAAACATTTGAATCAGAAAATAAAGTTTTAGAAATGAAAATAACTTTGGACCATCATATAGGATTAGTGTCTTCTTTAAACACATGTTTTATGGAAATGGAGATATGTAGTGATGTTACTGAAAACACTATTCTCCTATTCATGGCTGAGTAATTGCAACTAAGAAGGGCATCCTGCCATAAGACAATTATACCAATTGTTCATAGAAATATCTGAACTGGAAGAAGTGTACATCTTAATTCTTCAATATATAATTTATCCACAATGTTTATAACAAGTCATTATTTCTCTCAGTAACAAACTTTTATTCACACATGTATGTATGTATGTGTGTATGTATGTATGAATGCATGCATGTGTGTGTGTATGTTTTTTTCTGTTTTTAATTATTTGAAGTTTCTAACAACGATAAGCTTCATCTGTGGAATGCAGATAACAAAAACAATGTCATAATTTGAACTTGAGAAAAGTCTTGCATATTTTGACTGTGCATCTAACAGATTGTATTTACACTGTTTATGGTAGCTGGATGATTCCTTTATCTGAAAACCTAGCTTTTCAAAATAGTCACTCATGCATTTACTCACAAAACCAAGTGCACCAATTATTATTGGAATTAATGTGAATTTATAATCTGAAATATAGAAGCTGCAAGTTTTAAAGCAGCTGTCCATGTTATCATCTTTCTTTGATTTTTGAAGAGATATTCACATCAGCAGAGCAGCTGACCTCTATGACAGTACATACTTTTACTTGTCTGTCCCAAACAACTGTATCCGGCCTATTATGTTTGCACTTGGTAAGTGATTTTATGGGAATCTTCCACAAATATTCCTTGTGTTGATGCTTATGTATTCAATAAAAGGGAGATTCTCTATATTTATCCCCAAACAGTCTTGTTTTTAGATGGCATTGTATATTGTTTCAGTGACAACATCATGTCATATTAGTAGTACCATGATGACATTTGGTATGATATCTTCAACAGAAATGTGACATACTCAACATTTCTGATTATATCTTATTCTCCATTGGTTTCACTGTCTTTTTTGCTTATTAGATATTTTGTAGTTTTCTTTGTTCTTGGATGGCAAATGCATAGTCTTTGAAGTGTGATGTGATGTAGCAATCATGAGTTCAAGAGAAATTGAACTTTTATGTAAATATTAATGTCATCTTCAAGGCAACATTCTGGGTGAAATGCTTATCAGCATTTTGTCTGTCTTTACGTTCTGAGTTCAAATTCTGCTGGGGTTGACTTTGCCTTTCATCATTTTAGGGTCGATAAAATAAGTATCAGTTGAGCACTTGGGTCAATGTAATCACTCTATCCCTTCCCCTGAAATTACTGGCCTTGTACCAAAATTTGAAACTATTATTAGTATCATCTTCAGACCTCCAGGAAACATCTTTTTTGGTGTGCTATTTCATATTTAGGCTTTCTTTGGGATATATTAGTCCAACTATTTTGGGGTTGTCTGGAGGTTCATCAGAAAGAGAATACTTCCTGAGGAGCTCACTGCTGGCAAATAGGATGTTGTTCCCTTAGCTCTTCAGCAGTAAGTGCATATACGAATTTTTGCTGCTGTTGTTTAGCATCTGCTGTGAGAAATACTATACGACACTCGAAGGCTGCCAACACTGATCTCAAGGCTCAACCTTCTTCAATTACTTCTTAAGTAGAGTCTGCTGATATCCCAGTTTCTGTGGAAGTTTCCTGTTGATGTTAGGGTCTAGTGGGTTTTAATATCTATGAAATTAATTCCCTTTACAGACCAGTCAAGCATCCCAAATGTTAGAGTCAGTATGGGTATTGCAAATGTTTTGCAGGATATCGTCTTGTTGTTAGAAGAGTGTTCTGGCAGCTATATTTTTCTGCATCTGGTGTAGTATTCTTGGGTCACTCTATCTTTATTCAAAGCTCTTTTTGTATGATATATTTTCATCAATGCTTAAGGATTTGTAGCATTCTTTGTGAAGAAGAGTAGAAATAGAGTCACCGTTGATGTGCAGGTTTGGTGTTTGGGGAATTGATTTTGTACATTCAGCAATTAAATATGAATGTATCTCTTGGCCAAATTCCATTCCTATGTCAGCAGAAAATGTTGTTATTAACTCCAGCTGCTTTTTGGCATGGTAAACATTTTTATCTTCAGGTCATACACAAAGAAATTATGGGTTACATTGATATCTCACGCAGTTTTAGACCCTAACATGTGCACCTAGGATTTTTGTTACAAAAACAATAATGGATTAACTGCCAAAATAAACAAAATTATAGAAAGACTATCTTTTTGGAGTTTTTTTGCTGAAGTATTTATAATATCAGAGATGATAGTCCTGCTCTCAATTATAAGAGTGAGGGTTATTGCCCAGGTTCTTGTGAACCTCTCAATGTCAGCCACTAAGGCAGCAAGTATTCTTGCTGAGTACAAAATTTTGAGTACCGTGTATGGGGAATAGGGTCAATCATTTTCCTATCATTGAGCCATACTGTCACAAGATTCCTGTGATATTTTCCTACTTTAGATAGTACATCTTTATTCATAAAAAGAAGTTTTTGACACATCTCTATTCACCCTTTGTTCTGCTTGCCAGCTCATCAGTATTGTATGTATATTTGTATGTATGATGTACACAGACAGACAAACAGACACACTCACACACATCTATATATATGTGTGTACATGTGCATGTGTGTGCATGTATGTATCCATATATATTTGTGTTTGAACATATATATGCATATGTGTGTGTGTGTGTGTGTGCAGGTATACACACACACACACACACCTATATCATCGTCGTCATCATCATCATTATCATCGTCATCGTCGTCGTCGTCGTCATCATCATCATCATCACCATTAACATCTGCTTTCCCTGCTGACATGGGTTAATGTTTATTTCTATGTTAAGTAATAATAAAGACAATTGTACATGAAACTAAAGAATTATTCAATACTTTTGCAGAGTACAAATATATATAATTCTTTAACAATAGTATTGAGAGTGACTTAAAATTTTGGGCCAGTTCCAATTATCTATGGAAATCAGATAAGTATTTTAAACCAGAAAGCGTATGTTTTTTTTTTTCAATCAATGATTTTTAAATCAAAGTGTTAGTGAGATAGATAGGTGGATAGATGGTTTGATGGATGAATGGACGAAGAGAAAGACAGAGAGACAGACAGATAGGTAAAAAGAGAGAGAGAGAGGGAGAGAAATACAGAGAGAGAGAGGGAGAGGAATACAGAGAGAGAGAGGGAGAGGAATACAGAGAGAGAGAGGGAGAGGAATACAGAGAGAGAGAGAGTGGGGGTGGGGGCTGAAAGGATTCATTCTTTTGTTTCCTTTTGCCATCCATATGATGGGTGAGAATTATTCTCAGACTGAAGACTTGGTTCAAATGCTTATAACTATGAGAACTTCAGTAAAGAGAGCCAAATGCTTGCCAAAAGCAGGAACAGTCCTAAAAGACTCCTTCACAGTTTCCATTTGCCAAATTTCACTTACAAGACTTTTGTTGATTGAAGGATAGGATAGTAGATTATTTCTCAGCATATATTTCAATTGGATTGAACTCAGAAATGTCAAACAAACCTCTTAACCATTACCTGTTGCCTTATGTGTGTGTATTTGTGTGTGTTTGCATGTATGCTTACACATACACCCAAACACACACAAACACATATATCTATACCACACACATATACATTAGTGAAGTTGTTAAGGTGGTGAGCTGGCAAAATTGTTAGCACACTTGGCAAAAAATATTTAGAGCATTTCTTTTGACTTAACTTACTGAGTTCAAATTCCACCAGGGTCAACTTTGTCCTCCATTCTTTTGGAATTGATAAAATATATACGAGTTGTGTACTAGAGCCGATGTAATCTACTTGCTCCATTCCTTGAAATTGCAGGCCTTGCGCCAAAATTTTTAAACCAGTATTGTTGACTACATTATGTGTTATTGACTACATGTAATCTTCTATTGTAATTTCTACAACAATATTAAATCGAATTATTGATTTGACTGATGCTTTATTTTGAAAAGACTAAAAAGCAAAGATAACAATCATAGAATTTCAACTCAGACCGTAAAAACAAACTTTAGCTTAATATCAGGCTTTTTAGTAGATGCTTTACTAATTCTACCAATCTGATACTAGTCATATCAATTTTATTTAGCCTAGCTTGTTCGTTTGTATGTTTGTTTTTTGTTTTAAAGCATGCAGTTTATTTTGTCTTATGCTTTATGCGTTTACCTGTAACTTATATTCTCAATTCCTGTAAAGACTTCTCTTGGACATTGGCCAAGTTATTGCCAAATATCATTTCTAGTTTAGGTACGAGACCAGAAATTTTTTTTGCAGTGAAGGTATTAGCTGATTATAATGACTTCAATATTTAGATAATACTACATTCTGAATTCAAATTCCGCCAAGGTCGACTTCACCTTTCATCCTTTCAGGGTCGATAAATTAGGTACCAGTTGCATTCTGGGGTCGATCTAATCACCTGACCCCCCACCCCAAAATTTTGGGCCTTGTGCTTAGAGTAGAAAAGAATATTTAGATAATACTTAAGGCAGTAAGCTAGCAGAAACGTTAGCATGCTGGGCTAAATGCATAGCAGTATTTTGTCTGTCTTTACGTTCTAAGTTCAAATTCCACCAAGGTCGACTTTGCCTTTCATCCTTTCGGAGTCGATAAATTAAGTACCTGTTATGTACTGGGGTCGATCTAATTGATTGCCATCTCCCCACAAAAATTTCAGGCCTTATGCCTAGAATAGAAAAGAATATTTAGATACTACTTAATTCTATTGACCAAAAAGGAATATAAGATAGATTTGACCTTAATGTGATTTGAACTCAGAACATAAAGAGCCAGAACAAATGCCACAAGCCATTTTTACTGATGCCCTAATGATTTAGCCAAATATTGATAAAGGGAAAATACCACAGTGATATGTCACATGCCTGTTACCCTTATACATCTAAAACTGATTGTTTGAAGCATCTTTCAAGTCTTGTGGGGCACCTTCCTTCTGCCATATAAGATTAAACAATTTAAGAAATTTGTCAATCAATATGAGAGCCAGCTTTGTAAATTCTAACTTGGATAACATCTGCACCTGAGTGTTTATTATTTGGAAGCTATTTAGTTGCATCAATGGCTTCAAAAGAGTTAGGTGGATCAGATAGATCTACATCAATTGCTTCTTTATTGTGGATTTATTATTGAAAATGTTTTGAAAGTGTTCAGCTAAATTGTTCAGAATTTTCTAACTTTACTTTAAAAAATTTCAATGCTGCTGTTTGAATTTAACAAAGATAATCATCCCAAAGGATGATGCTGTATAATTCTTTCAGACATTAACAAAAATTTTATTGCTCCTCCTATCTCTATTTTTGTTTCCTGGAATATGCAATCAAAGCAGTGTTTGATTAAAATAGCCATCCTTATATCATATTTAATATATACACATACTCAATAGGCCAGTTACTGCAGTACTTATTTTGCGATAACATCTCTCATGGATTTCCTATAAACTGAAATGAATTTGGCACTATCAACATTGTGTATACATTAAGCATGATTATAGAAGGCTGTTTTAATTAAACACTCTTTCAATTTCATATACCAGATATTTAATCAGCCAGGCAGCTATTTGGAAAATCAGCAAATATTTTAATCACCTCTTCTTATATCAGAGACAAAAAATTCCTATCTGAGTATGTGACCTTAAAAAGGTTGAAATGTACCTGATATTATTGTTGGCTGCTGCTGCTGGGACAAGGCCTTGTCTTTACCTAATACTCAATGTGATTTTTATACAACAAATCCATAACACATATTATCTTGGGACAAATACTGCAGTAACTAGCCTATTGACAGTGCATATACATTAAATAAGATACATAAATGGCTATTTTACTCTACCCACATCTTTGAATGTCTAAACTGGACTTGTGTACGATTTTGTTAGTCTCCATTAGGAGACATCCTCTGAAACAACCGCATGAATTAGAATAAGAAACAATTTATTCTTTTGGTTAACGAGGGTTCTATGTTTTCATTGTTCATTTTTTCAGACTAATCATTGTTTCTGTGTATTTTTATTCAGTATATCGAAGGCTGCCTTCGATATACTGTACTTGTATCGACACTTGTATCAACACTAAATTTTTTTAAGTTTAACATTTTCTTTTTAGTTTTCTATCTCACTTTTTGTAGATGAGAATCATTATTTCACAACCTTTAGTTTTAAAACACTTAAATTTTCTTATGGTCTTGTCTTCTGAATTTCTTTTCACAATAGTTACAACTTTAAGTATTCAAATGAGCAGTCTTTGAGCAGTCTAACAATGAGATCAGTATTATTGCCATCCTTATTTTTGGTAATGATGATACAAATAAAATCAACAACCATGAGTGATGGTGCATCCATATAATTTATAATGTGTAAGAAAACAGAACAAGATATACAAAATAATCAAACTGATCTAAGCACAATAGTCCAGGAGTAAAAATCCATAACTATTAAACTTCTGAGTCAATGCTTGCCTATTACTCCCATTCAGATGTCATAATTCTAATCAACTCTTGCCTGAAAATTTCCAAAGATAAATACCATTCTAGATGTGACAAATTTGACAAGAGAGTCCATGTTTTCAAAGGGTTTCTTTTTAGTATCTTCAGACTTTATTCTTGTAAGGGAATAATTGCTGATAATTCTTACATTTTCATTTTATGGAAGTAGTCCCTTGTTTTCATTTCTTTTAGCTCTGACATGTTCTTTTACAATGTCATTTGTAATTACAAGCCTAAGCTAGCTCCTCTGTGCTCATTAATATTCCATTAAGAACAACAATTGAAAGTTTGTCTGCTTTCCATAAGTTTGCCTTCTTCTACAAAGCAAATTTCACATAGTGCTAATATGTCAAGATTATGTTTTGAAAGCTTTGTTGTATTCAATCCTGTTCTTTGAGATCCTAGTGACTTGTCCCACGAACTAAGGTCCAAGTGTGAGATGGTTAGAGATGGAGGTAGGAGTGAATGCAGTTAATTGTGAACAAGGGTAGAAAAGTGGTCAATGGTAAATATGAGCTGAGATAAAAGTGATAAGAATGAAGGGTTGATGTGATTAGAATTGGTCCAGGGGAGAAGAGGGGATGAGTGACAGTGTAGAGGGGTAAAGAGCTGCAGAATTATACCATAGCTCTAGAAAGGGTAAGAATGAAAGAAAGGGAGATGGTGAGAGGGGAGGGAGGGTAAAAGCTGCAACAGTGTGGGGTGGAGAAAGAGAGAAAGAGAGAGAGAGAGAGAGAGAGAGAGAGAGAGAGAGAGAGAGAGAGAGAGAGAGCAAGGGATGCATAGTGATAGGGGTGGAGGATGTCAGGGGCACATAGAGTGAATGCAGTGAGTGGTGAACAAAGGTGGTGGGTGGTTGAGGGCAGATATGAAACAAAACTAAGAAAGAGGTTGCTTTCAGTGTTTTTGAATCCCTCCTAAAAAAATGGATTAGTTCCTGGTTGAGAAACCAATCCCATCCGCTGGAACTTAACAATAAAAGTGGGGGAGTACATGCTGAATTTCAGAAACTACTTATATATTTCTACTCTTCAACTTACTAATTTTAGTTGAAATCACAGCTTTTCAATGTCACAACTTTGACATTTTTTAACATAACCAAAGCCACCAATGATGATGACTGCATATGTAAATTTATAATCTGTATAGAGAAGCTCTTAGGGTTTACAGAAGTTTTCCATAAATATTCTCTTCCTCATTGATTTTGAAAGAAATGTTGACATTCACTGTATAGCTGACTTCTATAACAGTATATCATTCTTGTTTTCTGCACCAAACAACTATTTCTATTGACAGACATTTTGATGGAAATGTTCAACCAATATTCCTTGTGTTAAAACGTATGAATGAACTCAACATTAGAAATATTTTCTATATTTGTTTTAGAGCATTTTTTCCAATGTATGGCACAGTATATTATTTTGCCAACACCATTGTGCTCCATGGAACGTAATCTATCAATGGCATTTTGGAAATGTTGCTGCTGATTTTACGTGTAATATCATCTATAGGTATGTCATATAAACAACACTTTTAGTCATATCTTACAGGTTTAAGGATTCACTGTCCCTTTTATAGAATGGGGGTATTGTAAAACAAGCTTAAATATTTTATCAATAATCCAGTATTCATCATACTGAGAGGCAATGAACAATTTTGATAATTTAACAAAATGCAGACTTAAAATGCTGTAAAATACATATGATGAGTAAAACTTGTATATTGTATTGCCATCCTTCTTTAATACAGTTAGTGTGATATGAGGAAGATTGGCTGATCTTTCTAACAGGTCAAGTGCCTGTATAGACTCTTCACTTTTTGGACTGAGTCCCTGGACATTACTCTCTTGAGTCTTGGGACTCATAGGGCCAGTTATTCAGTTTCTATAGTATACAAGTGATCGAAATCTCAACATTACCCCTGGATGGGATACAGTTCATTGCAGAGTTATTCATATATAGCTGAAAAGACTGGAGCAATATGAAATGCAATGTTTTGCTGAAGATCACAAGGCACTACCAGAATTGAAACCACAATCTTCTGATTCTGAGTGTAACACCCTAACTGCTTGACCATGTGCCTTCACATTTCTTTGATTAAATAGCCAAAATTGAATTTAATTGAAAAATCAGTGTGTAAATCAGTGAACTTAATACCAATGTATTACTGGTACATTTTATTTTATACATATCAATTCTTGGAATTATGGAACAATATTACTTTTCATCCATTTAAGATTAGACCTAAAAAGGTTGAGGGAGACAACAATTAACTCGCTTAATTCTTTTGGTCTAATACTCAACTAATCCTGCTAGCCTGCTCTTTCAATAAAACCATAATTACTATCCCCATGGTCACCCTTATCACACACTGATTGTACCACGATGTTATTTTCCACCATCCCTAATGTCTCACATCATTGACAATGGTTGTGACTCCATTGATGCTAGCGCTTTCATTAATAGAAGCAATATAACTAACAGCAGCGGAATGAGAGGGGTTGAGGAGAATGTCCATCATCTAAACCTTTGTCGTCACCACCTCCGCCACTGCCGCCGCCGCCGCCACGACGACCACCACCACCACTACCACCACCATCACCACCGCCACC
>NC_068982.1:149021402-149027562 GCF_001194135.2 Octopus bimaculoides | reverse complement strand
CCACCACCACCACCACCACCAAGACTGTTATTATTCTAACTCTCTATTTCATGTTCATTTTCTTCTTTTCTTGTTTCTTGTTCTCTTGCCATATCACGCACCCACCTTACCAAACTAGTTTGGAAATGGATGTGATCCAAAAATCACTTAAAGTTTTTCACCGTTTGGAATCGTCAGGGAAACATGACACTTTGATTAGGAATTCTCTTAGAATAATATGGTTGAGGTATTGGCATGTATTCAGGTATTGAACTTAAGTAAGAGCGATGCCTTTCCAACAACAACAACAACAACAACACAGGTAGTATAAACAGCAATACTGACAATAAGAACATCACTACCACCACTACTTCTATCAACAACAACACTACAAGCAAATGGGTGAGCAGCTACATGGTTGCTTGCCTTGCTAGGAATAGCAGTCAAATCACTATTAAATTACACCCTTCTGATTTGAAAATGAAAGAACATGTTGAATGAAGTAATTCTAGATAGACAATGCCTGAGAAAAGTATGGAATGGTCATGGGTGGAATGGCAATTGTACTTAATCATAGCTGATTTGAGTGTAGACAAGAAAAACAAGAACAGCAGTAAATGAGCATTCACCTAACAACCTAGTATTTTCAAAAACAGGACATATTGTATAATAAAGGCCAAAATACACAAAGCCTGAAAAGTGATAAGATGGTCATGGATGAAGTATCTTTGATCATAAGTTTACTCAAAAAAGCTTGACCTGGGGTTAAACAGTTGCAATAACAATAACAACAGCCAAATTCCAATAGGTATATCAAAAACAATGGCAATAAAAATTCAACAAATAATAGCAATAATGCACAAACATGAATGAAGTCAGAAGCAGTAGCAATGCCAACGAGGAATTTTTAACAAGGCTACTGAACCGTTCAAGAAACAACAGCCAAATCTTCCTCAGATTATATCCTGTCATTCAAAATAGGAAGGACACAATAGACAAAGTAGTCCTGGTTACATCCAAGCATACTGAATCTGGAACTACATTATACTATGTGTCATTCCATTTTTTTAAGACAACAAGATATGATGTGTGGGTGATTTGGTTTTTACTTTTTGCAGGCCAAGCTATTATGAAAATACTTCCTTACTGGCTTGTAGAAGCCTGTCGACAACTCAGGAAAAAGCAACTGAATTTCTTCAACCCACTTTCCTTTTCCTGGCCTTCTTAGTTGTCCCTCCCACTGTTCTTCCTGTCTTTCCATTGGTTGTTTAATGCATCAAAATAAAGGACTTTTCATTTAAGTGAAAGATTTTCCTGACTCATCACTTTAGCAATGAAGACCATCTCTGATCTGTCAGAATAATCAACTTTGATAACCATTAATTCTGTCACTTATTAAAATTTTGAGAATTTTAACAAATCACAATTTATATTTATGATATGCTTTAGCTAAAAAGAAAACAAAATTTATAATGATTAAATCCCCAGTTATTTAGCATTCAGTAACCTTAGCCTAGTCAGAGATACAATAATCTTTTGAACTTTGGATACTTTTTCCTCTCTGGATTTGCAATTGAGATGGCTGTGGAAAATAAGAATTGTTTTTGTTCATAAAGAGAAAAATATCAGTCCGCCATTTCATATTTGATATCAAATTATCATATAGTGGATTGGCAGAAGTGTTAGCATATCAAACGGAAATGTTCTGACCCTTTCCTTTCTGAATTCAAATCCTACTCTGTTCAGCATTGTTCTTTATCCTTCTTGGGTTGATTAAATAAGGAGTTAGTCAAGTACTAGAGTCAATAATATCAATTAACTCTCTCCACTGAAAAGCTGCTGGCCTTGTGCCTAAATTAGGAACTGGTTAAAGAGGGCAGTGGCTTGGCAGAATCATTAGAGCATCTGAAAAAAGAGTCTTGTTCTGAGTCTTTGCATTTGAGTTCAAGGTCAACTTCGCCATTTATCCATCTGGGAGGGTGGTGTCAATAAAATAAATTAGCAGTCAAGCACTAAGGTTGGTTTGATTAACAAAATGCCCTAGCCTCAAAATTGCTGGATTTGCACCAAAAGTAGAAACTATTATTATTATTATTACCTTTATTATTATTCATTGGTTTAAGAAATGCACCAAGAATTTCATTTCTTGAAACAGAATTAGGCTAATTTTGGAAAACATGCCTAAAATTGTTGAAGGTTAACAAATACTGTATAAGAATGCTCTAGTGTTACTTAAAAAATGTTAATATTACTGTTTTCTGTAACATAGCTATGTCTATCTTTACATGTAGCATGTGAGTGTCTGTACATTAGTATAGTTATGGTTCTGACAATATAGATGACAAATATCACCTGTGTTGTGATTTCTTGGAAACACTACATGATGTTCTGTCAAGATATCACACCCTGCCCCTCCCCCCTGTCGTCTTCATCGTCGTCGTCGTCGTCGTCGTCGTCGTCATCATCATCATCATCATCATCATTTTATGTCTGCAGTCCGTGCTGGCATGGGTTAGGCTGTTTGACCAGGGCTGGCAAGCTGGAAGGCTGCACCAGACTCCAGTCTGACTTGATATGGTTTATATGGCTGGATGCCCTTCCTAATGCCAACTACTCCAAGAGTGTAATGGGTGCTTTTATGTGCCACTGCCATGGGTGCCATTTGCGTAACACCAGCATCTGCCACGACTGTGATTTTACTTGACTCGATGGGTCTTCTTCTCAATACATTGGAAATACAATGATATTATAAAGTTACAATATGAACCTCTAGCAGTCTTTGGAAATCACAACATGGAAATTATATTGTAATTTAACATACTGACAGACCACCAGCATACAATAAAGCTGATATAATTTTCCATGACAAAACAACAATAGCATAATTATTATTGACATAGCAGGAGCAAATTACTTCAATGTTATGCTAAGATAATGAACAACTTTCTTGAGTACAATAATATATTTCATTCAATAGATAACAATATTTGCAAATCCTAGTATAGCTATTTTCTATATACCTGTGTCTATCGTTATGGATGATTTGTCAATGCAGTTGCACTAATTATAAATAAGATGATGGATATTACTTAACTGCCATATATTTTTATAATGCAGCTATATGTTCGTGCTCACTGCTTGCACATTATTATAGTCATTTTGTATCATCATGTTAATAATTAGCAAGCTATTATGAAAGAATGTGGCCTAATGGTTTTAGTGTCTAGGTCATGACATTAAGACTTTGGGCTCGATTCCTGTGCATTATGTTCTTCAGCATATTTCACATTGCTCCAATCTACTCATCTAAAGATAAGTACCAGCCAGATGCCAGTGTACTTCTCTCTCTTTTTGTCTCTGTCTCTCTTCATCCAGCTATCACATACATATATATCTGTGTAACTGTGTATATATCTATTTCAGCTGCCATCTTTAACATCCATTCAGAAGGATTTAGTCAGGGCTATAGTTGAACTGGACCTAAAGCCATGTGGCTAGGAAGCAGTCTCTTTAC
Source organism: Octopus bimaculoides (assembly GCF_001194135.2). NCBI lineage: Eukaryota > Metazoa > Mollusca > Cephalopoda > Octopoda > Octopodidae > Octopus > Octopus bimaculoides. The sequence continues at coordinate 149,024,069 of NC_068982.1, read as the reverse complement.
CACACAGCTGCACACACACACACACACACAGCTGCACACACACACAGCTGCACACACACACAGCTGCACACACACACACACACACACACACACACACATATATATATAAATTAATAATAAGGAGAACAGAGATTTATATGTCCAGTTTTATTCTGCTGCCAATCACGTCTTTCCATTTCTCCGCCTACATATGTTTCTGTTGCAATTCCATGCACACTGCAAAATTTTGCTTCTTGGTGTGCATTTTAGTGTTAATTTCCACTTCTTCAGAGTCAGGGTGCTATTAACAGCTTTTATATACATATATATATATTGAGTGTTGGGTCATACGGAGGCAAAGTGGCTGAGTTCCTTTCGAGCATTGGGCCTCATGGAGGCAAAGTGGCTGAGTTCCTTTCGAGTGTTGGGCCTTACAGAGGCAACGACTGAGACCCTTGGCATTATATTATGCTTGAGAAGAAGACTTATCAAGCCGAGCAAAATTGTATTTGTGGCAAAAACCGGCGTCATGCAAATGGCATCTGTGTCAGAAATTGCCTGACACCCATGACTGGGTTTTCCTGCTTGTGTGTCATGGTGCAGAATCCTGTTGCCAGACATAGGGTCTTCCAGCAGCCACCCTCTTGACTCAGGGTAGGACTACCTCCTCCAGGCACTTGATGTAGGCCTCCGTTTTGAGTCTGAGGCCATAAAGATTCTTTTCTCAATTTTAACTCTTTGAGAAAAAAATCTTCTCTCCAAATATGTATATATATATACATATATATCTATATATATACAGGGTGCAATGGGTAAGTTGTCACCATTTTCTATTTTTAATTTCATGCATGCGCATTGTTTGTTTTTGATTTTTTCTTCTTCACAGTATAGTAAGGTCAGTTGGGCACTGTCTGTGATGAAAACAGAACCATGACGCAATTCACTCTGCCCAAAATTTGGAAACAACATGCTGTACTATTTGGCATTTGTGCTGGAAGCTCCAATACGAAAAGCTGGTGAATGCATAGAACAACCGTTGGCTTGCCATGTCCCCAGAACATGTACTGAGAGTGATAAAAGTTAAACATCCAATCAACATCAAGATGTTTGGAGTAATCACTAGTGATGGTGACGTTATGCCTCTATTCATCTTCTCACACAGCCTCAGACTCAACACGGAGGCCTACATCAAGTACCTAGAGGAAGTAGTCCTGCCCTGGGCCAAGAGGGTGGCTGCTGGAAGACCCTACATCTGGCAACAGGACTCTGTACCATGACACACAAGCAGGAGAACCCAGTTATGGCTGTCAGACAATTTCTGTGAGCATATCATTCCTAACATTTGGCCACCTAACTCTCCAGACTACAACCCTCTTGATTGTTATGTGTGGGGTGCAGTTGAGTGAGAGACCAACAAAACTCCTTGTAACATCAAAGATGAATTGAAGGCAAGGATTATGGCAATAGTGACCAACTTAAACAAGGAGATCATACAGAAAAATTGCAGAAGATTCTGAAGTTGTCTAGAGGCCGTGGTTGAAGCCAATGGCGATTTTATTGAATAAATTTACTCTTTAGTATTTCAAGGTATTTTAATCTAATTTTGGTAAATATATCTGTTAAAATGAGATATCTGTGTTATTTTCATTTTTGCGTAATTTAGACCACAGTTTATTCACAACACCCTGTACATATAAAATGATAGATGTAAATATAAAGCAAAAATTCAAATTCAAATTCAAATCATGAAGTTATTTTTTTTTACTGCATTATCAAGTATGATCATGCTAATATAAAACATGAAGTAGGCTCTTCCTTTCTCTTTCAGTCTTAAAAGTAAAGGTTAAGTTTATCTATCTGTTTTATAGATTAAGACAAATTCCCTTTGCCATATATATCAACAAAATCACCACATATTTATTTTACAAAACAAAAAATAATTGATATCTTTCACTTCAATAATAATGGCTCTGACAGTGTAACCTGCAGCCTAGCAATACCCACTAGAAACCAAATATATCTATGCGACAATGCCTTTTCCAATTTAACGCTACTGTGCTTTACTTTACCAAACATTTGTTCAGTGATCTATGTATGCAGGTTGTTTTCACAAGTAATTTCTCACTTCTGATTCTTATTAAGAAGAAAACCAAAAAGTCATGCCAGATTGCTTTCTTTTAAATGGAAATGCTTACATCATTATTGGAAGTTCAATATCGCACAATACATAGTGACTGAGCTTTAATTAAGAGCAGCTAGTGGGTAAATTGTATTAAAATAATGCAGTGATAGAAAAGGTAGGGTTTTACTCAAGACACCTAATGGTATTCATTTTCATCACTATTCATTCAGATTTCAAATTCTGTCACAGTTGATTTAACATTTCTACTCATTGAGAATTGCTGTTCATGTTTCGATCCAGTTCAACTTTGACCATGCACACATATAATCAAAGATGTTCCAGCCATGAACATGTACGTATTTCTATCTATCTATCTATCTATCTATCTATCTATCTATCTATCTATCTATCTATCTATTTGTCTGTCTGTCTGTCTGTACACACACACACGCCTGCATGCACACACAAACACACACACGCCTGCATGCACACACAAACACACACACACAAATTAACAGAATGAGATAAAAAATCCAAGCTTGCGAAAGTTTTCAGAACATTTATAT
>NC_068982.1:149019562-149021172 GCF_001194135.2 Octopus bimaculoides | reverse complement strand
TATATATATATATATATATATATATATATATATATATATATGCACATGCTAATATATGACCTACGCTGGACTTCTCATTCGTATCATCATCGAACCTGGAGCTTAACTATAGTCTGTCCAAAGCACTTACTCAGCATTATCTGACACCTTTGGGTCTTCTTGACACCAATACCTCTCATACTCTCGATATATATATCATCATCATCATCATCATCATCATCATCGTTTAACGTCCGCTTTCCATGCTAGCATGGGTTGGACGATTTGACTGAGGACTGGTGAAACCGGATGGCAACACCAGGCTCCAGTCTGATTTGGCAGAGTTTCTACAGCTGGATGCCCTTCCTAACGCCAACCACTCAGAGAGTGTAGTGGGTGCTTTTACGTGTCACCCGCACGAAAACGGCCACGCTCGAAATGGTATATATGTATATATATTTGACAGGAATGGCAACAAAAGAAAGAAAGAGACCTCGATATTATGCAAATAGAGGAATTTATCTGTAAAAATATGTGACAAAGTTTTTTTCACCTTTTTACCTGGATTTTATATTTTTATATTATTATATTTTTTAATTATTTTTATGTTTTTTACATAGTTATAGGGTTAATGTGTTTTTTTGTATTTTTCCACATATAGTTTTCTGTTTTCTCTTCTCCAAACGTTTTTCGGACACTTATAGACACATACAAGGAACTTTATATGTGTGCATTTCCGGGTGTGCACGTGGATGCGTGCGTATGTATATATATGCATGCGTATATTGAGATATGTGCGTGTGTGTATGGATATATGCATGCATGCGATAATATACGCAGTTCTAGATGCGTTTTGTCAAATGGCTGGATAACTGAAGAGATGTTGGTGTGGACCCCCCACCCTGGCATCTGAAACTTGGAGTTTTATCATGGCTACTGAATAAGTGTCACATATTTTTACATATATATATATATATATATATATATATATATATATATATATATATATTAAATCAAGATTCAAGTGAGTCAGGCACTTAAATGGTAAGGCACCAAGTCAGGTTGAAAAGTAAAATGTGTACACAACAAAAATGGATGAATATATACGTGGGTACCAAAAGTACAGGCTGAAAGATATTCAAGTTATGTATACGAATAACTGTACCTGACTGAGTATATCAATAGTCCTGAACTAATCAAGAAACACACATTGCAATAAATGTATGGTCCATAATAGACTTTGGATCTATTCTAGGAGCAGGTTCCAAGAGAGGTGAATAATAAATTAATAAATAACAATAGACATGATTTGTCAATTCACTATAGGTGTCTCCAACAAATTTGTAATAGAGACATTACATCATTAGGAAAAACTGTTTTCATCAGGTGACTATATGACCCACAACATTCAAAAACGTTCAAAATCCAACTAGTCATAGAATCATGAGGATGCACAACTCATTGGAATTAGAATGTTTTTGAATATTGTGGGTCGTGTATTCACCTGGTGGAAATGTTTTTTCTAATGATGTAATGTTTCCATTAATCAATTAAAAATTCGTTGGAAAGAGCTATTGTGACTTGACACATCACCCATCTGTTGTTATTCATTCATTTATATATATATATAT
>NC_068982.1:149008582-149019379 GCF_001194135.2 Octopus bimaculoides | reverse complement strand
GGAAAAGAAGACAGGGTAGAAAATGCTAAAATAATTTTATCATGAAGAACATTTTAATACCAGTTTCAGTCTTTGCACCTTTTTCAGTAAAGCATGAAAAAGAATTAAGTTGTGGAAAAATTAAATGAAATGTTTTTTTAAAATATTTCCATAGTTTTCAAATACAAGGAACATTTTCCTTTTTTCTGTTTGTCTCTCTTTTTAACTCTTCTTAAGGCTTGGTAGCAGGGCTGGTGGCATGTAAAAAGCACCCACTACACTCTCGGAGTGGTTGGCATTAGGAAGGGCATCCAGCTGTAGAAACTTTGTCAGATCAGATTGGAGTCTGGTGTAGCCATCTGGTTTGCCAGTCCTCAGTCAAACCGTCCAACCCATGCCAGCATGGAAAGCTGACATTAAGCAATGATGATGATGATGATGGTATAACTTCGTCCAGCAGGAGACTTCTCCCACTTACATTTTTGTTCACAGCATTAATATAGAAAGAATGCCTTTACATTCTTGTCCAATCCATGATGAGGAATCAATATCTTTTTTTTCAAGTGTATTGTACATTGCTGAAATAAAGTACTGTGTCAGCAATGTGTAAAATTGTATATATATTCTCTTGAGAAAGTTGTACTCCTGCTTGAATATGTTGCTCAGCATCTTCTCTTAACATGCATTCATGCTGTTCATGAGGAAGTTGTTCTCATGCACTATTTTGGAACGAATATACATGCTTGCTGCTCATGAGAAAATTGCTCTCGTGCTTGTTTTCACCAAATAACGATTGCTTATCTTAGATTTTTTTTTTCCCCTTTCTGTTTCATTCATTCACTGTCTCCTTGCTCGCTGCCTCGTTCTTGTTGTTTCTCTGCATGATATTTTACTTTGTTCATTCATATTTGGACATTCATTGAATATACTTGAACAAAAGGCAATTGCAATTGAGAGAGATGGAAAATTATGAAATCTTCGTAAATTTTTTGTCTTGCATGTTGTGATCGCAGATAATGTTGATATTGTTTATACTTTTATCATCTAATAAATAGTAAATTGGTGATGAAAAATATTTTCTACAAACATTTAATTTAACAAACCGAATATTAATTATTTTCTTATTATATTATTCCAAAACTTGAAATATTTTATAATATAATTAGTAAATAATATATGCACACTAAAGAACTTTTTTTTTTTGGTATCTTTACATGTTGGAAATTATTTTTCCTGTTATTTCATTATTCCTCTATTGTTGTATAAAGTATGCATTATCAAAGTGTAGTTGTAATAGAGAGGAATAGAAAAACCATGGAATATAAGTAAACTCTTTGCTTTCATGTTATGGTTGCATGTGGTATTGATGTAGTTTTTAATTTTTTTTTTACTTCATAAATCAGTGTTTTAAAAAATATGTTTACTACAAACATTTAATTTAACAAACTGAATATTGATTAATTTCTCATTACATTATTCTAAAGTTTGAAATATTTCTAATTATAATTAATGAATATTATATACACAATAGAGAAATTTTTTTGGTATGATGCATATGATAACAATGACTTTTTTCTGTTATTATTTTATTGCATTATTCTTATATATATGTCTCATCATCATCATCATCATCATCATCATCATCATCACCACCACCATCATCACCATCATCATCATCATCATCTAACATCTGCTTTCCATGCTAGCATGGGTTGGAAAGTTTGTCAAGAGTTGGCAAGCCAAGGGGATTGCACCAAAGCTGCCACACTGTCTGTCTTGGCATGGTTTTTACAGATGGATGCCCTTCCTAATGCCATATGTCTATATACCTGTATCTGTATCTATCTATCTATCTATCTATCTATCTATCTATGCATGTATATATCTAACACCCACATATGTATACATGTATGTATGTATGTATGTATGTATGTATACCTATTCAATGTACTCAATAAATTTGGTCTTTATAAAACCAAGGTTCTGTTTTCATCATTACACTGTGTCTTTCTGGATTATTGAAACCTGGCTACTATTTCTAAGAGGTTAGGTAACTGCATAAAAACTCTCATATTTTTGAATATGTGTGTGTATAATAGTAATATTTGTGGCAGATGTTGAATGTCAAAGAGAAATTTTTGAATTATAATTTTGTCCGCCATATTAACATGACATTTCAGTGAAATATCTTAGCCAAGACTTCTTTATGCATAAAAAATATAGTAGCAAATGATAAGTTTCACTGAATTATTTTCAATCACAATGAACAATGTCTTCATGAATTCTTTTTAAAATTCACAGTTGTTGTATTTCCATAAATATTTAACTCTTTAGCATTTAAACTGGCCATATCCGGTTCAAATATTCTACCTGTCTTATGTTAAAGCTAGCCAAATCCAGCCTCTCACACCTACCCTACAATACAATTCTTAAAATAAGCAATCACATCATCAAAATCTCAAAGCTATGAGATTATTCATGATTAATTCAAAACAATGTGGATAAATAAACATTACGTTTGATTGAGTCATCTGAATGCTAATGGGTTCAGTGGAAAATAATATATTTACTTTGCAAACAGCAGAATTTACTGTTTTACTGACTAAAGTTTTGGCAAAATAATTAGCTTTCTGTGGTAGAAGGAACAGCAGTCAATAAAATAAAATATGTTTATAGCAGAAGTAAATCTACCAACTGAAGACTTTAGTAAATCTGTTACTACTTTTATTACTTTTCACTTTCTTCTTCCATTTCTCACCACTGAAAAAACAAACAATTTTACCAAAAATAAAGACAAATTTTATTTTTTCTGCATATGTGAGTTCAATGAATAAATCGAATAAATTAACCATTTGTTTGATTTTGTCCCCACTGAGACATATTAGCAGGGTTGTTAAACTGTCAAATAGAATACCATACAGTATTTGTTCTGACTTTCTGCACTCTGATTTCAAATCCTGCCAAGGTTAATTTTCACCTTTCATCCTATCAGCTTTGATAAATGAACTACCAGCACAAGGCAGTGAATTAGTGGAACTGATGAATGAAGGGCTAAATACCTTACAGTATTAATCCCATCTGGTTTCCTTCTAATTTCAAATCATACCGCAGTTGAAATCCTGTCTGGCTGCCTTCTGAGTTCAAGTCATACTACAGTCAACTTGAGTAGTAGATTTAATCCATTACCCATTCTAACACCATCAACTCTCATCCAAGGTGCCTGATAATGATGTCATGGGAAATGTCTCCCTAAAAGATAAGAAAAATAAATTATTTGAAAATTATCTTGATCTGAGCATAGGATAGATGTGTTGTTGATGGATGGACAGACAGAGAAACATCATGAGGTAGTGGTGGGTTGACAGAATTGGACAAAATGCTTAGCAACATTTTTTCTGTTTTCCAATCATTATATTTTTAGTTCAGATGTTACTGAGGTAAATTTTGCCTTTCATCTTTTTAGGGTTGATGAAATAATTACCTGTTGAGCATTGGAGTTGAAGTAATTAACTACCTACCTTTCCCCAAATTTCAGGCCTTTGTGCTTACAATTGAAAGGATTATAATATAGACAGGTAAAAGATTATAAAAATATTGTTGAAAAAATTGTATTTTATTTCATGTTATATATACTTAAGAGGAAATTATATGATTGAGCACAAGTGCTAATACCAGAAAATATTACTTTATTGTTGTGTTGGGTAAAGGCAGAGCAGGCAGAATGACTAGTGATATTTCTTTGTGGAATTTTTTCTGAATCATTATATTCTGACTTCAAATTCCACTGAGATCGACTTTACTTTTCATCTTTTCAGAGGTGATAAAATATGTACCAGATATATACTGGAGTCAATGTAATTGACTTACTTTCTTCCCTCAAAATTGCTGGCTTTGTGCCAAAATTAGAAAGAATTATTGAGTGATGCAACTGATGCAGTGGTTCAAACAGCTGTTTTTATATTTATTAGTTACTATACTAAACCTACAGACCAATAGTTCAAATCCATTTTAATGCTGAACTTAAATAAATTACATAAGCTACAAAATGCAAGAATAGAGGCCGAATCCATTTCTGAATAAATTGAAACTGTTATTCAATATAGAGAGCTGAGTATGTTCCATCATATTTTAAAAATACACAAGGCACATATAATCAGAAATACCTCAAATTAATGCTTAATAAATTATAATAGAATATAATTAATATGAGACTAAATCACAACAAATCAAGCTATATGAGCTATAAAGTATGACTTTATCATATTATGTGTTATAATACAATTAGGAAACCATAAAAATTCTAAATTTATCATACAACTCAAATTACATCTCAGCTATTGTGGCAGCAAACTCTTCATTTATGAAAATCAGTTTTGAAGGGGAAGAAAAGTGAAAACTTCCTAAATGTCTTCCTAAATTGATACCAAAATAGAGAATAGGAAAAGACAAAAAACGAAGTAAATAAATAAATTCTTCAATCACTGACAACATTCAATTAGCAAATAGAGTATAATATTTTTAATTTTTAGTTTATTTTTTCCCCCTTATTCTGTGATTACTCATTATCACTTGCTGTAACATCTGCAACTCAACACCAAGAGAAGTAAACAATATTTTCAAGGGTATTTTAGATTGTTTGAAGTAAGTCTGTTAATTTCTATTGAAGATGCTATTTCATGAAGACCAGAGTTTCCAACCATGTCCATCCCATCTGTACTGTTAACATGGCTTACTCTTTTACTCTTTTACTTGTTTCAGTCATTTGACTGCGGCCATGCTGGGGCACCACCTTTAGTCGAGCAAATCAACCCTGGGACTTATTCTTTGTAAGCCCAGTACTTATTCTATCGGTCTATTTTGCCGAACCGCTAAGTGATGGGGACATAAACACACCAGCATCGGTTGTCAAGCAATGCTAGGGGGACAAACACAGACACACAAACACACACATATATATATACATATATACGACGGGCTTCTTTCAGTTTCTGTCTACCAAATCCACTCACAAGGCTTTGGTCAGCCCGAGGCTATAATAGAAGACACTTGCCCAAGATGCCATGCAGTGGGACTGAACCCGGAACCATGTGGTTTGTAAGCAAGCTACTTACCACACAACCACTCCTACTTCTTAAGATTTAGAAATTAAAAGCTGTCCCTATTTTGGAAATGATATTAGGCATATTGAAGATTTTCAGTTTGTTAAATTTAGAATGCTCGGCAACTATAATATTTAAAAACGTGTATAAGCTCATTTGTTGTCTTTATTGTTGCAGTTAGAATTACTATTATATAATTTGTATTATGAAGACAGGCTGAAAAGTTCATAGGTTGATTATGAAGGAGTGATGCTAGAGCTGTGAAATCTTGCATGCATTAAATTCAACTCTTATTATTAATAGCTTCAGCAACACATTTTCAAGTAATCCAAGATACAGGGCAAAGTACATCCAAGGTGTGATGATTGTCATAAGGAAATTTGAAGAAACCAATTTTATTTGTGACATATACCTGCAATCAAAAATGGAGAAAATTACATGAAAACTTAATTAAGCTCAAATGGCTTAGATTGTCCTTATAAAACTGCATGTATTTTCAGACTGAAGAGGTGATAACTAAAAGATTTCAAACTCATGGAAAGCAGAAATTCAATTCTATGGTAAACTGAATGCAACCTTGCATGTTAAATGAATGGTTGAATTTTCCCATGAGTTTTGCTTATAAATATTAAGTGGTGATGACCGTTAACCACTGTCTTGTTGGTTAAGTTCTGGTAAAGGTGGTTATACTGCTACTGTGCTACTGGAAACAGAGATGTTGACATGGATGACTGACTCATGGTTCCTTACAATTACAATGCTTGATTGCTTAAAAAATTGGAAGTTTACACCAATATTGAATGTCAAAGATCAGGAAAATATATATTCAAAGATGCAAACCTTTCTACAATCTTGCTAGAAAGAAAGCAAATTCTATTTGTTATCAGTGATGCAAGCCAGTGAGCTGAGATTATTGAAGAGAAAAATTGCAAGTACCTTGATCTGAATCAGGATGGAGACTTTTCATATTCTTCATTCAGCAAACAAATCCTTTAGTAAAATATCTTCAGATTCATGTGCCAAACCAACAAATAATTTTTGAGCTAAACAATGCAGAAAATGTCCTTAAACAATCTCAGACAACTAAACTAAAATCTTATTTCTATAAAATTGTCAAAGATCCGAAAGCAAGAAACATCCTATATTGCAGCTTTCCTGAGCATTAATCATGATAGTCATTAAATAAGATTTAGCGAAGAAGAACTAGATAACCTGAAGGGACAGCAGTGATGATAAATAGAGTATACACTGTCCATCCATTGTAGGGAGAACTCTTCTATTTGACACTACTTTATCACAAAGCTAGAGTTACACAATTTGAGAATTTGCATAAGGGTTTGTATCGTATACAAACTGCAAAAGTTTTGATTATGCTTATCAAGTATTAAATCTTCTTGAAAATGACAGAATGGTAAATATGTATGAATGGAACAGCATTGACTGAGTCTTCAGACCAGCTCAGAAATTTAATCAATACAATTCTTGATTTTATTTTGTCTTTTGTCTGAGATTTTAAATGTATGCCACATCTTTTGAAACAATCTTATTGATAATTTTTACATTGCAGGAGAAGCACAATGGACCATTGAAGTTGCAACAAAAGGCACCATTAGTGACATTTGTGTAGATAACCACTTAAGACTTTATTATGATTTGCCAGCTGTAGACCACCACCAACAAAATGTGCCTCTTAATCCAGATGAAATAGATTCTTCAGTCAATGATTCCAATGATTGCATAAATATATTCAATAAAGAACGGAAGGTTGTTTCTGAGTCAAAGAAAAAAACCCCCCAGAAATTATGAAAGTAACCTGATAATTATTGATGATACTGGAGTAAAAGGCAAAGCTTACCTGTTGAACTTCCTACTTCCCTATGTTTGCAAACATGATTAAATTGTGCTTGCTACAGCTTCACCAAATGTTACAGTATCATTATACCTTTCTACTCAAAGCACAAGGCCCATAATTTTTGAGGAGGGTGGTAGTCGATTGGACAGACCTCAGTATGCAACTGGTACTTAATTTATCGACCCCAAAAGGATGAAAGGCAAAGTCGACCTCAGCGGAATTTGAACTCAGAACGTAAAGACAAACGAAATACCGCTAAGCATTTTGCTTGGTGTGTTAATGTTTCTGCCAGCTCGCCGCCTTGTTACAGTATCATTATTACAACATAAAGGGACTGCCTATTCTCATTTCAAGTTTTCCTTTCTGGTACAATCTAAATCAATGTTGTGTCGACGCCCCCAGGCGAAGAAGTAGGATCTCCCAAGACATATAAATAGAGGTAGTCTGGCCATGGTAGGAGTGTTGCATAGCGGTTGAGTAGCAGTTGAGAAGCAGTCGAGTAGCAGTTGTGTAGTGGTTGAATAGAGATCATCCGAAGGTGCTAGATAGCAGTAGCGTTGTGACATAACAATCAACCAGTAATATCTCCTCATGATGCAATTGGTCACCTTCTAAAAAATGCCCAAGCCATTGGTGTATAATGAAACCCCAATGTGTCTCTGACATCTCAAAGCTTTGAACTGCACACTTCCAAGATGTAATGAACAAAGATCAACTTCTTTGAGTAAAACTATAAGATGCTCAATGGAGATTTTTGGCAAATTTTTCCAGTCCATAAAGCTTAAAATTTTTGGTAATTGATTCATACATTTGGAGTTGATGCTAAGTTTGCAAATCCATGCAAATATGATAATTCTCAATTGTTTGCTGCATTTAAATAAACTGGTTGTTGGAAGTGGGGGAAGGAAGGATTTCAGATATTGTTAATACCGACACATCTTTCCCAGACATCATTATAATTCCATGCTTCCCAACAGTGAAATTCCAAGAAAGATTTGGTTCCATTTATTATGCTGATCTAGAAACACATTACTAAAATGAAGAATGGATATATTTGAGACCTATTCGTATATCATAAAACATCTAAGTGAATTAACTAAATCAGAGGTTCTCAACTATTCTCTGGATTCTTTGATACTTATTTTACTTGAGTGGACTTCCATAGCATTTGATGTTTAAAAAAGTTGTTATATTTTTATAATTGAATATTATTAAGAATTGTATAAAAAAAATTGTTAAAATATTTTTGTATTATAGAAGTATAACCAGTTCATTGCACATAAATTTTAACAACAAACTCTTCAATGGACCCTTCTACCAAGGGTCATGTGGACCCCAATTGAGAACCATTGGACAAAATGATCAAATTATGAATATGATTCCTGAAATATGATTACTCTAAGAGGTGTAGATTCAGTAGCAGAAGAAAACCAAGTTATTCATTATTTCACTAAATTTTTTGAAGTCACTAGATATAAGCCCTATTCACATAATGAAAACACAGATAGGAGTTCCAGTAATGCCTCTCCAAGACTTAGACCATAAAAACGATCACTGCGCTGGTAATTGATTTATGGTTATCAGTGCTGCTGATAATTTCGTGAGAGTAAGCAAACTCAGTCATGTTGATGCTTGGAAAGTGTTAATGGTTCAACTAACACTGATTTAGTGTTCAATCTGAAAAAAATACAATTTGTTATAAAGCCTGCTTTTGTTATGCTCATAAATAAATATCAAGAACTAAGTTTAGAGATGTATGGGCTGTATCTTCCAACCCCACTGTTCGCAGAATCTTAACTGAGAACGTCGTTGCTCTCTTCCAATGCAAAACAATGGAGTTGGAAGATGGTAACATGCACAGAAAATTGCTGCCAGTCAACAAACCTGAGAATATTTGCTGATCAAAGAGAATTTAACTGCACAACCAGAATGATGATGAAGACAGAATCTTAACTAAAAATGTTGTTTAAAGAGAAGTCATCTGAGTAAATGTAAATATCATACAATGTATATACAAAGTTTATAGAATATGAAATAAAATATTTCTAAAATAAATGCTTTTAACTAAAATAAATGCTTTTAACTAAACAATATGAAAATGTTTCTTAAGCCTTCCCCAAAATTTCTATAATTTATTCAATTTAAAAGCTTTCTAATATAATATTTACTTTTTGTAACATTAAAAACAGAGTTATTAAGTTGATAATTCTTTCAAAGACTTTATATTTAAACAGACTATATATTATATGAAAGATAGCATTTTAAATGAAAAAATTTAAATCTAAATTAAAGTTTCTGTCTTTTTGTCACAAAAGAGTGATGACTATAAAACTAGTGTTAACATGACTAAGACTATTTCAGTTGGAACAATTGTGATTACTGACGGATGTTATTAACCTACCAGCTGCTAACCATAACTCAGCTATGAAGTTAAAATGAAATATATTGACAGCCAAGCAATATAGAGGTAAGCAGAGTTAATTGTTTTGTCAAGAGAGACAACCTAGTGTTTGAAGTTAGGTTTCAATAAATGGCCAAACATGTGATCAGTAGTACACAACTTTAACTTCCTAGCTATTGTACTTCAACTTATAGCATATGAGTGCAGCTTCAGCATGTTTTATGCATTACATATCATACACATTTAAGGAAAATTCTATGCATTCTCCAATATAATCATAACTTTAAGATTTAAAGATTCAGGATGAAATAGTGTTTATGATTAGTCACCTTCGTTCTGGATGAAAGCTAAAAGTATTTTGTCAGTAACTTATGTATAAGGGCTATCAATATATTGCCTACTGATATTTGACCATTGGAAATACTAAAACTATTCATTTGAACGTGAATGAAGAAAAATAATGTAGACTGCATTGCTAAATGCTTAACCAATCATTAGTCAGTTGCCAGTGTTATATCACCGGGGCTGAATAATGATACTTTTAAACAGATGAGAAGCCAAAACTAGTTAAGTGTCTTCACATAAAATACATGTAGTAGAATACTGGCATGTGACTTCAAAGCCAGGTATCCAGGCAGATATACCATCAAATCAGCCGTTCTACTGCTAAAATTCTATAGGTATTAACACATGTATTGCATAACATGCAAATTCTATCATTTATTATAAGCATGAATGCAGATTGATACATTCGCGTGCATGCACGCGCGCGCACGCGCACATTCACTCACTCACTCACTCACTCACACACATACACACGCTCACAATCACATGTGTGTGTGGAATAGACTCAACAGTTGTATGAAAAATTGATCAACTATCATCATTATCATTTAACGTCCTCTTTCCATGCTGGTATGGGTTGACCGGCTTGACTAAAAACTGATAAGCCGGTGGGATGCTCCAGGTTCTGATCTGATTTGGCAAGGTTTCTATGACTGGATGCCCTTCCTAATGCCAACCACTCCAAGAGTGAAATATATATATATACACACACACATATATATATATATATATATAGGAGGGAAAATGTACGAAAAAAAAAACAACAACAGACGAGGACAGATGGTGTAAATAACAAAAGGATGTATTAGTATGATGCTCGGGAATACGGAAAGTCTTTAACGTTTCGAGCTATGCTCTTCAACGGAAAGAATACGGAGAAAACAAGGAGAAAAACATGGAGAAAAAAAGTTGAATGGTGTTTGGTCAACGATCTATCATTGCTTCTGCTGACCGGAAGTTTGGAAAGTTTACACAGGAGAGCCGGGGTGTTATTGCCAACGTTGATGTCTCGGAGGTGTTCTGCGAATCCGTTGGCCAGGCGGCGCCCCGTTTGTCCGATGTACAGAGAATGGCAGAGAGAGCAGGAGATACAATAGATAATGTTAGTGGAAGTGCAGGTT
>NC_068982.1:149004359-149008523 GCF_001194135.2 Octopus bimaculoides | reverse complement strand
GTTGAATGGTGTTTGGTCAACGATCTATCATTGCTTCTGCTGACCGGAAGTTTGGAAAGTTTACACAGGAGAGCCGGGGTGTTATTGCCAACGTTGATGTCTCGGAGGTGTTCTGCGAATCCGTTGGCCAGGCGGCGCCCCGTTTGTCCGATATACAGAGAATGGCAGAGAGAGCAGGAGATACAATAGATAATGTTAGTGGAAGTGCAGGTTAAGGAGTCGGTGATGTGATAGGGTCGGTGATGGATGTTGGTGAGGAGGGTGGTGTTGGAGAGGTAAGGGCAAGTGCTGTTGTTGTTGGTGGTGGTCTTAAATGCTTTTGGTAATCTCAGCTGAAGACAATTTTATAGTGGCTATGCAAAAGATTAAAGCATTTCAATCAGTGATTTCAACCATACCGATCCCAACTATACTATTAACATAGCTTCCAAAGATTTAGAAATAAATAATTGAACCCTATTTTAAAAACACTGTTTGGTTTGCTGAAGGGTTTCTGGTCATTAAATTTAGAATCCTTAGCAACAAATTAGACGCAATATAAACTCGTTTGTTGTTTTTGCTGATGCATTTATAATTATCAGTGTACAATTTTTATTTGTTCATTACAAATGAATCTGCAGTTTATAAATAAACATTTGTTTAACTGATTTTGAAAAACAAATCCCAAAATATTACTTATGATCTTGGTTTCTGTGATAAAAGCAAGCCAGAGAAAACCTTTGAAAAAGTAACCATTAACTAGCTTATCAGACTATTTTTTTCTCTTTTTACTTATTTTATTCATTAGACTGCAGTCATGCTGGGGCACCACTCTGAAGAACTTTATTTGAATGAATCGATCTCAATTCTCTGTTCCTTTTTAAAGTCTGGTACTTATTCTATCAATCTCTTTTGCCTAGTTATGGAGACATAGACACTAACACTGGTTATCAAACGTTGGGGCAGGAGATACACTAGCACAAAGACATGCACACATACATACATACACACATGATCCCAAGGACAAAGAAATAAGAACCCACAATATGGTAGAAGCCATAGCCACTCATAATAAAAAGGAATACTGGTGGAATGTCTCAGTGAAGACCTCAATAAAATGTAAACACAACAGACCTGATATAATGATTTGGGATTGAGAAGAGAAACTGTGCACAGTTGTGGAAATTAGCTACCCAGTGGATGTTAACATAAAGCTGAAGATCAGTGAAAAAGAGAACACCTATGCTGAACTATTGAGAAATCTACAGTTATTCTATCCAGATTACAAGTTGGGGCCCTGGGATATGTAACAGACTGCCTAAATACCAATCTTGTGAAATTAAGCTTCTCAAAACCAGAAAGGAGAAAGTAAATTCAAAGGTTACAGATCCAGTCCATCACTGGAATTGTAAAAATCTGTAAAACTTTCCAGAAGTTTATCATTTAAATGTACATGAGCATATCTAGATATGCAACTACATGTATGAGAATACATACATCAAACATACAAATCTGCACATACATGCATACATACATACACACATACACACATACATACATACAAAAATACTCTGTTGTTGATGTTGAAATTCCAGTGAAAGAGCCTTGGATCTAGGTTAAGAATTTCTTTCTATATTGGCAAGAAATCTTGAAATAAAACCGAATGACATACATAGTACATATATATACACATACATATATATATGGCGGGTTCTTTTCCGTTTCTGTCTACCAAACCTACTCACAAGGCTTTGGTCTGCCTTAGGCAGACCAAAGACATTTGCCCAAGATGCCATGCAGTGAGACTGAACCTGGAACCATGTGGTTGGGAAGTAAACTTCTTACCACACAGCCACACTTGTGCCTATTTTTTGTGCTCAAAAGTTTGATCATGATTCTGTTCATGAATGCATGTAATATAAAGAAGTACAGTATTTATCCATGTATAGTACACACTTGTGAAGAATATTTATTCCTAATTATGATGAAATTCCAGAAAAATATCTCATGCAGAGATTTTTCATTAGTATTATATGAAAAAAATTGAATGTTTCGAAAGATTTAGTATAATTGCTGTATAAAATGCGCTATAAAGGTTATCATGTCTTAAACAAAAATACAAATTGAAATTTGAAAGTCATCTTTGAACTTCACTGGTGTAGGCTGCACCTGCAGGAAAGTCAACAGAGGGAAAATTACATGATTATGATTCTTTTATCAGTTTGATTTTGATAATAACAATATATTTAAATAAATTTGTACTCAGTTTTACTATCCAGTTTATTCAGTGATGCACTCAAGGATGTGTTGTCACAGGACAGTTTGTTTATCAGTTGATTCTTTAAAGCCCCCAGAAACGTTTTATTTTGCATTTTTTAAAAAAATGAAATTCTTAAAATTTTTGTTTTGAACAGACATTCAGGAGCAAAAAAATTATTTATCTGCAGGAAAAAAACCAAAAAAAACCCCCAAAAAACGCAAGCTTAATAAATTGAAACACAGCAATTAAAATTTTCATAAAACCAAAAACATCCAATGTTTCATATGTAATTTTGTGGGACATACATTGTGTTAATACTTTACAAAGAAAGTATTTATTTATTGCATGAATATCTGTCTAGATAAAAGCAAAACCAGTGTTTCATTGATATCAATATCAATTTTATTTTATGATCAATTCATATCAACAGTTATGAGTAAAATTTTGTTGAATTTAATGGGACATTGATCAATATGATATCCAGTGTAATTCTATGAACATTTGATATGCTATCACTATCATTGAAAAATGCAACATTATATTAAAATCTTTATACATCAGTAAGCCTAGATGATAGGTATAAATTACTTGTCATTTTGCTGTTCTGAATATAACTATGCACTTGGGGCCTGAAAAAAATGGGTAATATTTAGTTCTCAAGTAAGGTGGTGAGCTAGCAGAATTGTTATCAAGCTGAACAAAATACTTTGTGGCATTTCATCCACTTTTGCATTCTGAAATTCAAATTCCTTCAAGGTTGACTTTATCTTGCATTTTTTGGAGTGAATGAAATAAGTGGTAGTTGTACCTGGGGTTGAGGTAACCAGCTTCTTCCTTTAGTTGATCAAGTTGGTCAATGCTGCCATAATTCTTGCCTTCAGTTCATCTTTGATGCTACAAGGAATTTTGTTGGTCTCTCCACACATATTAATCAAGGGGTTTGCAGTCTGAAGAGTTAGGTGGCCAGATGTTAGGGGTGATGTGGTGTGTCACAGAAATTGTCTGACAGCCATGACTGGGTTCTCCTGCTTGTGTGTCATGGCGCAGAGTCCTGTTGCCAGACATAGGGTCTTCTGGTAGCCACCCTCTTGACACAAGGCAGCACTAACTCCTCCAGTCACTTGATGTAGGCCTCCGTGTTGAGTCTGAGGCCGTGTAGGAAGATGAATGGAAGCATAATGTCTCCAACACTTGTGATCACTCCAAACACCATGATGTTGACTGGATGTTTGATTTTTATCACTCTTGGTACATGTCCTCAGATTGCTCTGTCCTCAGATTGCACTGTCCTCAGATTGCGCTGTCCTCAGACTGGCTTGTAAACACTCTGAAATCTTTGTATTGGAGCTTCCGGTGTGAATGCCAAGCAGTACAGCATATTGTTTACAAATTTCTGGCAGAGTGAATTGCATCATGGTGGTGTGTTTCTCACAGATAGTGCCCAACTGACCCTGCTATACTGTGTAGTTGACAAAATCAAAAAGAAACAATGCACATGTGCAAAATTAAAAGTAGAAATTGGTGACAATTTACCCATCATGCCCTGTATATATATATCTTAATATATAAATCTGAAATTGTGTGTTTGTGTGAAGCCTTTTTGAAAGTTTATAGAAATCCACATTTTCCACTTTTTCGTAAAAATGTTTACATCAATGGAATTTTCTCGATCTGAACTTTCCAGTGCAGTAATTAGATTTTTAAAATTCCGTTTACTTTGTGTGATTTAAGGGAGATTTGGCTGTCGTTTCTAGCAACATTTATATTCCTTCCCTTCTCCCTGTACCGGCGTTGTTATAGGGAGTAAGAGTAAAAGAGGGAGAGGGTGAGAGAGAGAAAGTGATACATACAAAGTCAAAGATTAACTTGGTTACATTTTACACTTTTACTTCTTCTTCCTCTCTCTAATATAATACCTTTCCTCT
>NC_068982.1:148992851-148999560 GCF_001194135.2 Octopus bimaculoides | reverse complement strand
TATATATATATATATATATATATATATATATATATATATATATATATATATATCTGCTGGCTTTCCACATAGTTTCCATCCAGTAAATTCAACCCATATGTACAGTAGAAGACACCTGAATGAATATTTCTGTGTAATGTGATCGAATCTGGAACATGTAATGGCAAAGCAAAATTATTAACCACACATTGATGTTTCCATGTTTACACATACGTGTCTATACATGTGTAGGTTCAATTAAATTGATTTTTTATCTAAACACATATCAAGATATTTCAGGTTCACTGTTAACTGCTGAGCTAAAAGTAATGAGAGGGTGGGAAGATGAGAGAGAGAGAGAGAGCGAGTGAGAAAGAGAGAGAAGAGAGAGAAGGGATGGTGGCAAAAATTTATTAGCCATAGAGTAGCAGTTTCTATTACATTTTTCACTCTTGTTAGGTATGGTGCATCTGAAGTCATTAGCACACACAACATCAACATTCTGATGTATTGATAAAATGTTCCTGACATTTCTGCAATTATTTCTACTGAAGGTACCATACTGAGTATGGAATATTAAATTTAAATTGATGTAAAAACTTGCTGAAAAAGGGCTTTGAAGATCATTGTTGTCGTCGTCGTTGTCATTGTCATTGTAATCGTTACTTTCCTTATCATCGTCGTTGTCGTCATCATCATCATCATCATCAGCAGCAGCAGCATATGGAACATGAATGCTAACAAAGTGCTTTCTATGTCTGTTTTTGGCATTGTATCTACAGCTTGATGCCCTTCCTAAGGTCAACCACAATACTGGGTGATTTTGTTTATTTTATGGAACCAGCATTAGTGAGGTCGCCATGCAACCTGCAAGACTAAGGTCTGCTTTGGCTGATTTGGGCTGCAGTAGAAGGGAGGCAGCTTCATGCTATAGAATCAGCAGAGGGGGTGGATCTGGAAAGGAATAAAAACAGGCGAGATGTGGTGTCTGCATTGATCCTCAAAGATATGAGGGAACAGGAGAACAGAAAGTGAAGGTGGGTAGAGGTTGCAAGAGTGTATGGGAGAGTGAGAGACGGTTAGAGATAGGAAATAAGTAAGAGGATGAATATAATGAAGAACAAGTGCAAGGGGAGATAGGGAAGGGGAAAGAATAAGAAACAACTGTAGAAAGTGGGTAGTGTTGATGGGGTATGCGAGATGGTTAATGTACCAACAAGTTGGGGGAGAAAGGAAAGAGGAGATGACTGACAGGGCAGAAAGGAGAGTGTAGGTGGGGGGAATAGCTGCAGAATAGTAATAATAATGATACAGTGGACAAGGGAAGAAAGAGAGAGGATGGGTTAAAGGGTGAGAGAGATGATGTGGTTGGGTAGATTGGGAAATTATAGGGGATGTGGAGACATATGGTGGTGGTGGTGAAGAGGTAATTTGGTGTCTCAAGAGGTTGATCAATGTAAAATGTGGGTGGAGAAGGCAATATTAAAAATAAAGGATGAATAGAAACGAAATGATTCCTCAGAGAAAAATTGTAATATGCAGTTCTGCTTACATCTAATTACAGCAGCAAAATTTTACTGTTACAAAGATGTTGGGTGTCTTGAGGAGAAAATTTGGGTAAATGAAGGTCAGTTGCACGTATTTATACATATTCTGCTTCCAGAATCTCATTTTCTCCAAAGTGGGAGGGTTTTCTCAAGGACATCATATCACAAGTCATCTCTGTTAGATTCATGGTTCTGAGACCAGATTTCACCACTTCATTTCATATCTTCCAAGATCTCTCTCTTCTGCTAGCTCCATCCACATTAAGTGAGTGACACTTCTTTATATGGCTGTTCTAATTCATATGCACCACATATCCATATGTTGCAGACTAAATCGATTTCTCTTATACCCACATTTTCTTTCAATGCATTTGTATTTTATATTTCATGTAGACTTACATTACACATCAAACAAAGCGTGCTAGCTTCATTGTTTGCCCTAGTCCTCTCAAATCCTCTACAGTCAAAGCCTATATCACACTACTATGCAACATTGCTGTTCTAACACAAGTGTCATACAATCTGCTCTTCAGTCTGAAGGAAAAAGCCTTCATTCCTAGCAGTAAGGCCTTTTCCTAGGCTTAGTCTCCCTGCCTGGAATTTCCTCTCTAATTCCCATACAGAGCCAACTATGCAAACTGAATCTTCAGCATATAAAAGCTCCCATTGGCAACCACTCTTAAACTTCCTGGTGACAGCCTGTAGGACTATAATAAATAGATGAGGGCTGCCCACTGAACCTTGATGAACTCATTCCATCATGTGAAAGTCATTACTGAAAATATTGTCAACATTCAAATTACATGCTGCATCTTTGTACTTATGAACAAAGATGCAGTTTGTACAGCTTTCATGAGACAGTCGTCTACATATGGTTTCCTTTGTAACTACTAAATTATTGCATGTGGTACCTTACCAAATGCCTTCACAAAATTAGTACAGGTTACAAGACCTTCACACCTTATTCGTCTAATTTTAGTTTTCTTAGTAACTTGCAGTCTACAAAGTGTGATAACCTATCAATGTGTGCATGTATATGTGCGTATGTGTACATAGGCGCAGAAGTGGCTGTGTGGTAAGTAGCTTGCTTACCAACCACATGGTTCCGGGTTCATTCCCACTGCGTGGCATCTTGGGCAAGTGTCTTCTACTATAACCTCGGGCCGACCAAAGCCTTGTGAGTGGATTTGGTAGACGGAAACTGAAAGAAGCCCGTCACCGTTGACTGAACACTATTCAATTTTTTTTCTCCGTGTTTTTCTCCTTGTCTCCGTATTCTTTCTGTTGAAGAGCGTAGCTCGAAATGTCAAAGACTTTCCGTATTCCCGAGCGTCATACTAATATATACTTTTGTTATTTACACCACCTGTCCTCGTCTGTTGTTATTATTTGTATATTCTCCCATATATATATATATATATATATGTGTATATGTTTGTGTCTGTGTTTGTCCCCAACATCGCTTGACAACCGATGCTGGTGTGTTTACATCCCCGTAACGTAGCAGTTCGGCATAAGAGACCGATAGAATAAGTACTAGGCTTCCAAAGAATAAGTCCTGGGGTCGATTTGCTCGACTAAAGGCGGTGCTCCAGCATGGCCGCAGTCAAATGACTGAAACAAGTAAAAGAGTAAAAAGAGTATATGTATGTGTGTGTGTGTGTGTGTGTGTGTGTACGCCAATATTCCCCACCTCACTCCCCCATTTCTCTCTTTGTCTGTCACCCTCTCCATCTCAACCTTACACCTACTTCATTCCTCAAACACATACAAAAGCACCAGGGTGGGCAGTTGCCACCTGAATGATGACCAGAAGGACAAATTCTAAAAGGGGGTAATTTAATTCATTACAACATCACCGAGACTTCCTAAAGCAGTTATAGTGTTTTCAGATCTCCAGTAGAAACAAGCGCAAGCTATACATTTCTATTCAGCTATTTCTGATGTCTGTTAATTTACCTTTCCTCACTTGAAAGTTTCTTTAACACATAACTATGATATATGTGCAGACATAAAATAAATATCCATATGAAAATAAAGACTGAGATTTCAAAGGTTCATGTGTAACATAAACAATCAAGAAGAGTAAAGGAAGAGAGGTCTTTTAATAGTACACATCTAATTGATTCTAATGTAGTATAATGTGTTTTTCATAAAAGAAAGGAAATACAACATAATAAGATGAATAACTGAAAATAAGAGTAATATATACAGACTCACAATGTCTCTTGGAGAATAAATATGAATAAAATAACATTAAAAGTGCTCTACTTTCTTTTTAAGTAGTTAAATATTATGACAAATGAAATCTTGCAATATATAAAATGTTATATCTTTTTGCTATACGAATGCTGATGTCATGATAGTGCTTGATGTATTAAAGAAAGCGGTAATTAAAATATTAGTAGAAATGATATCTAAATATATAGGAAACTACATACTCTGAATGTACACATAATTAAATGGTGTCTCATTTAAATATTTATTTTAATATCTGTACAAGGTAAATCATGATACTTCCAATATATTGAATTATTTAACTGTGCATATATTTTAATTTGCTTTATCTAAGATATTGAACATGACTGTGACAATAACATTTACATATCAATAATATATATAATTGCATATTGCACAAAATTTAATTTAATTTTCAACTCCTTCTTAACCAATTTGAACCTTTTTAATATTGATTTATTTACATTTATTCACTGAGAAATGTTGTAAGTATTCATATATTACATTTGTTTCTCTCTTTTCCACTTGTTCTGTTGTATTTCCTTTCTTTTACAGAATGCTCAGAACTTGCTACTATAAATTACACACACACACACACACATCACAACAATTTCCTTTTTAAGAGCATGTGTGTTTGAAAAGGTTAAACGAAAGTGCTCACACACTAGAAAAAAAATTCTTTCCAAAAAAGGTTAGTACCATCCTGATAAAAGATTTCATAACATTTCTTTAAAAAATAATTTAACAAAAAAATCACCTTTGCACTTCGAAAGTTGTATTAAGTAATTCGCATAGACTTTCAAATATATATATATATATATATATATATATATATATATATATATACATACTTCATTATTAAAGTTGCAACACAAAAATATCACAAAATACTGCTACTCAGAGTTTCACGTTCCCGTTCATCTCCGGATCACAACTGTCCAACGAAGTTTTAGGGATGTCAACACACCAACATCGGTTGTCAAGTGATGGTGGGGGACAAACACAGACACACACGTACATAAACATATACAATATATATATATATGTATATATGACACCGATGCCAGTACCCACCGACTGGTCCCCATGCCAGTGGCACATAAAAAGCACCATCTGAACATGATCAATGCCAGGCCCACCTGACTGGCTCCTGTGCTGGTGGCATATAAAAGCACCCACTACACTCTCAGAGTGGTTGGCATTAGGAAGGGCATCCAGCTGTAGAAACTCTGCCAGATCAGATTGGAGCCTGGTGCAGCCATCTGGCTCGCCAGTCCTCAGTCAAACTGTCTAACCCATGCCAGTATGGAAAGTGGACATTAAACGATTATGATGATGATGATGATGATATATATATATATATATAAACATACATATACGCATATATATAAAGCAAGTTTCATCATCATCGTTTAACGGCTGTTTTCCACGCTGGCATGGGTTGGATGGTTCGACTGGGGTCTGGGAAGCCAGGAAGTTGCACTGGGCCCCAATCTGATCTGGCAGTGTTTCTACAGCTGGATGTTCTTCCTAATGCCAACCACTCCAAGAGTGTAGTGAGTACTTTTACATGTAACCAGCTCAAGGGGCCAGAGGAACTGGCATCGACCACGATTGGTTCGTGCTTTTTACGTGCCACCGGCATGGAAGCTAGTCAAGGCGGCACTGGCATCGGCCATGCTCAGATGGTGCTTTTTACGTGCTACTGGCGTGGGAATCACAACCACAATTTCCATTTCATTTGTACAGGGTGTCCACAAAGTCTGGGTACATGGCGTAAATAAAATCACAACATGAACAATTAAATATAAGACTTATATGTTAAAAAGAGAAAGTTTACTCAATAAAGATTACAGATTTATTTATTAACATTATAATTAAATTAAATTTTGTTTTAAAAGTATGTGTTAATCCTCATGTACCCAGACTTTGTGGACACCCCATAGATACATTTTTATTTTTATCTGATATATCTTGAACATGTTTCATTTACAAAGATATCGGTTATAAAAGTAAATTCTTTATAAACAGCAGGCATCATCAAATTGTTATAGTTTTTGGATACCATAACAGGGCCCATGTTTCTTTATATAACTTATGCAATCCTTAATTATTTGATGATACTTTTGTTGAGAAGATATGTCCTTATATATCAGATATTACGGTTAATAAAATGCATTGAAGATGTGTTGAATAAACAGAGAAAAATTTATGTCCACACTTATTTTACATTAATAATCAGTGTTCAAAATATTAGAATACAGCTGCAGAAAGGAACATGGAATAACAATACATTTGCTCCTTACGTATGGATCTTTTGAAGTACAACCAAACATGTATTCTAAACATTAGCAACATGTTGTGATCATTGATTGTATACATGTGCGTGTTTGTCTGAGTGTGTGTGCGTGTGTATGTTTGTGTGTGTGTTTGTGTGTGTGTGTGTGTTTGTTTATGTGTGCGCATGTGTTTGCATTTGCATAATAGAGTGTATATTCCCCTTCATCTTGGCATATTTGTCCTGACTGTAAACAAAAGCCTTACTATTCACACCGAACACTGTAGTTTGTTAACAGTTGCACAAGGATGTTCAGCTGATTGTTGATCAATAGCCAGGGGAAGTATTGCTTTCCTTGGAAAACAGGTAAGGGGTTGGCGTCTGGAAGGAAATCAGGCCATAGAAAATTCTGCCTTGATGAAGTATGGAAAAAAAATAGATGCTAAAACAGTGATGATGAAGATGATGATGATGATGATGATGGTGGTGGTGGTGGTGGTTGTGATGGTAGTGAGGATGATGATGATGATGATGACGTTAACGATGATGATGACAGTGGTGAGGATGATGATGTTGATGATGATGATGATGATGATGACGGCAATGACGACAACGATGATAATGATGATGATGACAATGACAACATTAATGACAATGGTGAGGATGA
>NC_068982.1:148990197-148992516 GCF_001194135.2 Octopus bimaculoides | reverse complement strand
CAACATGAAGTGTTGAGATCTCAAAGTATGGAGTCACATAATGATAATTATTTAGATATTTGAACATACAAATTGAGCTGTTTCCACTATATTTAGATGTTTCACCCCACAATATATTGAGTAGTATCATGACATTACCATTCAAATATTGGCAAGATATAGATAGAATTTCATGTATTAAAAGATCTAATCTAATATTCAGCCACTTCTTGACAAAATAAAAAAATTTCAATATTAATTCATTTACATTTATTATTTGAGAGGTGTTGTGAGTGTGCATATATTAACTTGTTTTTGCCCTTTCTACTTGTTCTGTTGCATTACTTTTCTGTGACGAAAACCACACAACAGTTTGGTATTTATAAATTAAATATGCATGATCATAAGACCTTTTCTTCCACTGAACATTGTGTATGTAACTCTTGAAGTTTTGACATCTGAAAGCCTCAAATGGACATTTATTTCAATTTCTGCACACATGAAATGTGTTGTTCCTACAATATTTAAATGTGCAACTGCATGCAGATATACACACATGCACAGTATATATATTTTATATATATATATATATATATATATATATATATATATATAACATATGATAGAGACTGAAAATGGAATATATGTGTGTGTGTGTGTGTAATATATTATATATATTTAATATACACATCATGTATATTATAATATATATATATTATATGATATTATACATATATATTAGCAGTTTGGCAAAAGACTCTGATAGAATAAGTACCAGGCTTGAAAAAAGTAAATAACAGGTCAATTAATTCTGCAAAAAATTCTTCAAGGCAGTACCCCAACATGGCAACAGTCTAATGACAGAAACAAATGAAGATAAAAGTCAATATATATATATATATATATATATATATATATATATAAAGCATGATTTATTTGTGACCAGAGGCTTTCATAAACTGAAGTACTACTGTATTAAATGAATATGAGAAAGACAGGAGATAAAGCATAATTTAATCCTGATCAGAGTTGTTTGAAAACCGAGGTACTACTGCAGAATTGTTTCCGGAATTTTGCGCCCGGAGCTGAGGTATTTTGAAAAGTAGCCCCATTGTAATCGGTAGAACTGTATGCAAGTCTTATTTCATGAAGACAATCCGTGTATAGTTCTGCAAATTATATTGATTCTAGAATGGTTGTGCTGACGAGAACACGGATGTTGTTACGTAAGTAAAACGTTAATGTTCGAAACTACAGTACACAGCTAATTCTTTATTCTGTATATTTTTCATTTTGTCCTGTTCTGGTGTTTTGCGAAATTTTTCTGGAGAACATTATTTTTCTTTGTGGTTGGGTCGTTGATGACCTCTTTCTAGCATATTGGATGTCCACCTAGTGGTCATCCCTTATACACATGTAATATATATACATATATATATATATACATGTATATATATTGTAGATAACTTAGATATGTTTTGACCAAAGATTGGCCCGGCCACGTCTAACTTAATAGCACCACTTGATATATATATATAACTATTCAAATTATAAATAAGGGTATCCAAGAGATACCACCATGCTTGAAATAGCAGTCAAAACCTGACTCTAAAACCACATCAAGTATTCAATACAGCACCTTTGCAACTTGTGCTATATTGAATACTTGTTGTGGTTTTAGAGTCAGGTTTTGACTACTATTTCAAGCATGGTGGTATCTCTTGGATATCCTTATTTATAATTTTAATAATTATTATAACCTATAAGGTTTTTTTATTCCCATGCTGAGCTGCCACTTGATTTGATCACTATTTAAAGTAACGATCTAATCCTTATACACACACACACATACGTGGTGAATCCAAACAAAGAAGAACAAACAAGAAAAAACAATAATGCAAGGACATGGTACAAGTACTGTATTATCAGACGCTCAGGAAAGAAAGGAAAGAGGATTTAACATTTTGAGCCTTGCTCTTCTTCAGAAATAGAGGAAAGTCCAAAAGAAGGGAAGATGGAGGAAGAAAATTGCCAACGATACATATGCGGTTACATTTTGAAAAAAATGGTATATCTTGGATATTATGGTTTGACTTCATTATTATAACTATATATATATATATATATATCTATCTATACTATATATAAAACAGAGGTGTGTGTGTAATCGCTTTTCACGTGAAAACGGCTTCACTATTTACTTCCATACTTGTGATACATAAATAATTTGACCTCGGATAAATCTTAGGCTCTTCATTTGATTTTTTTTATCTCTAATTAAAAATAAATAATATTGCTTTATATTTAAGATTCACTTCTTTAAAAAGGTTTCTCAATGTC
>NC_068982.1:148981618-148988593 GCF_001194135.2 Octopus bimaculoides | reverse complement strand
GACAGAGTGAGAGAGCGGTGTGTATGTAGTATTTACTCTCTCTCTCTCTCATACACGCTCACACACACACTCACACACAAAATAGAGAGTGAAGCTTTTTGCCGTTGTTACGTCAATACCGGAAGTTAACATTGAGGAACCTTTTTAAAGAAGTGAATCTTAAATATAAAGCAATATTATTTATTTTTAATTAGAGATAAAAAAAATCAAATGAAGAGCCTAACATTTATCCGAGGTCAAATTATTCACGCATCACAAGTATGGAAGCATTTGGTGAAGTCGATTACACACACATCTCTGTTTTATATATAGTATAGATTTACTCTCTCTCTTTCTCATACACACGCACGCACACACAAAGATGTATGCATATTTATGCATGTACGTATACATGACAACAAACCTCTCTCTCTCTCTCTCTGTCGCACACACACACACACTTCCATTTCATCTGATGTGTGATACCCTGTGTGTGTGCGTGTGAGTGCGTGTGTGCTTTCGTGCGTGCGTGAGGGGTTCCACAATCGCAATTTATTTCAATTACTCTTGTGAGGATATTCACATAAATAATTTTTTTTCATTTAAGCCACATTTTAATTTTCGTAAAAGTTTCCAAGTACCAATGAGGCGTTTTGGCGCATCTTCAATTTTCCAATTCATGAGATGTGCCCAGTCATCATTCATCTGAGAGTCCATCTACAGAATGTTCTCAGATTTCTATACAGCATATTTTGCTTTTTTCCTTCCAGTATATAAGCAACAATTTCATTCCCGGGCAACGCCGGGTTGCTCTGCTAGTATATATATATATTTGTGCTATGCTAAGAAGCAGAGCATAGTACCAGAATTTTGTACTTTAAGTCAAATATAACAAATTACTCCAAACTGTTGTTAGAGTATCCGCTTAAGAGGAGTCTAGACTGGCTAGTTTGTATTGGTACTGAGTCATAATAATAAAGTCAAAACAAATAGTGATGTTTGAATTGACTTAACAGAGGAAAGCTTGTGTAATGGGTGCATTTCCTATTATATATTATGCAAACCTGAAATGTATGTATTAAATGATTTCAAAACACCACTATTTGGTTTGACTTCATTATTATAACTATATATATATATATATATATATATATATATATATATATATATATATATATATAT
Source organism: Octopus bimaculoides (assembly GCF_001194135.2). Classification (NCBI taxonomy): domain Eukaryota; kingdom Metazoa; phylum Mollusca; class Cephalopoda; order Octopoda; family Octopodidae; genus Octopus; species Octopus bimaculoides. Next base: position 148,987,432 of record NC_068982.1, on the reverse strand, counting down.
ATATATATATATACATATACATACGTATACATATACACAAATACATACATACATACATACATACATACATACATATACATATAAATACATATACATATAAATACATATACATATATAGATATACATGTGTCTGTGTATTAATTTTATATAATAACCATATGAACAAAACAAGTTACAAAACAGAACTAATAGTTTTACCAGGCATGCCTGCTAAGATTATTCAGATCTGAAACATCTTCTGCAAAATGACTGTGGAAGAAGTGAGTTGTATCAACTAAGTATGTTAAGAATATAAATAACAAAATTATGAAAATTTTCCGAGGAAAATATATTTAGTGTAGAGGTGATAACTTGGGCTTAGTATCCCGATAAAAATCAAATTCATCCATCGTCAATCTTTTTGATTTTATGCTTTATTTAGACATGAATTTGTGTAAACCCTTCTATAAGCTCAACACAGAACTCACCTACATTATTTCTGTGCATTTAGGAATAATACTACAGGCTCACTCAACATAGAGGCTATTGCATATGAGGCAGGAGTCAGATCCAGAGCTGAACAGTATCCAGTCTGAAATGTTACATTAGAATGATGGAAGGTTTGTTACAAAAAGATTGCATAAGCAATCACACTGCTTCATTCAGGAACTACAAGGAACAGAACATCATAACACCGACCAAATATGTATGGTCTTTGAAAAAGAAAGTTGCTAATTATATTAGTGGGAGATTATTACAAAAATGCAAGGTTTATTCCAACAACAACAGAAAAGTTTTACCAGGTCATACTGGAAAGGTTTAGAAAATCTCTGGCTGCATTGGAACATATATATTTTGTTTCCTATTTTTACATATAATAGTGTGTAGTATAACTGTCTAAATATATCTGGAAGACAAATAAGTGTTCAGCAACGTTTTAAATTAAATTAAGATATTACTAAGATGTTTAAACTGCTAAAATTCTTAATTGTTTAACCCCTTACCCAGTGGATTTTGAAAAAAAAAACTATGCAAAACCAGACAAATTTCTTTTTTTGCTTATGTTATAGAATATTTTATGTCGTTGCTCAGGAGAGTATTAGAATTTAAATATTGTATATATTTATGTAAATATATATGTTATCATTATCATATGTAAGCAAAAACAAAATATCTTATCTTCTATAAAAAATAGTAAAATAAATTTTAAAAAATTGGGAAAACTGTTTTAAATAAAAGAAAGGGATAAAATGAAAGCAAAGGAATATTACTTGCTTTACTTGTAGTACTTCTCTTTCATTAGATGGTTAGTTTGAATGAAATGTTTCAAAACATGGAGTTATACATAATGGAACTTTGCAAATTTTACACATTTAACGGGATTCTTTGCGAACTGGCTTTCCATAGGCATCCCATTTTTTTTACACATTGCGCACACTTTCTTGTTTTGGAGTGTAGAAACTCTGGAACTTCTATTGTAGCTTAAAGTATATATAATATATTTTATGCAACTTATGATTTGGGTGACTTGCTTCATCATAAGAGTCATTATCAACGAAATGTAGATATTGTTTTATCTTACAAAACCATTTCAGAGACATGACAGTTCCATAAATTGCCTGTTCAAGAAGAGGATGTTTTGACCAGTGCATTTCTGAATCTAGTGCCTTTATAATACCTTGAAGCATGTTTACATAAAAAAATAAACACATTTACCAGCGTCGCCTTCCCGGTACTTGTGCCGGTGGCACGCAAAAAGACATTCGAGTGAGGTCGTTGCCAGTGCCGCTGGACTGGCTCCTGTGTAGGTGGCACATAAACTACCCCATTTTGAATGTGGCCGATGCCAGTACCGCCTGATTAGCCTTCGTGCTGGTGGCACGTAAAAGCACCCACTACACTCTCGGAGTGGTTGGCGTTAGGGAGGGCATCCAGCTGTAGAAACTCTGCCAAATCAGATTGGAGCCTGGTGTAGCCATCTGGCTCACCAGTCCTCAGTCAAATCGTCCAACCCATGCTAGCATGGAAAGTGGACGTTAAACGATGATGATGATGATGATGATGATGATTTACCTGACTGTAACAAGGTGCCAATTTTTATCTCTAGGTGAAGTTTGTTGTACAAATCTATTTGTCTCACTGCACACAGAGTCAATTAAATCATCATCAAAATAAAGGGAAAAAAGATCAAGAGGAGTCATTTCCAATGCATCACCATCAATTGATATTCCTGGGTCTCGAATGAAAGGAAATGATGGAGGAAAAGGCACAAGATTATCTCCAACAGGAAGCTGATACCATTGCCTGGCAGCAAGCAAGGCATCATCATTACTATCATTATCATCATCATTACTATTATTATCATCATCATCATCTGAGAGAGTAACTTCTAGATCCTATTCACTTGCACTAAAATTGGAGGAGTCAAGATTAACAAAATCCACATCATCAATTTCACTGTTGCAGCTCATTTTAAAAATCAAAAGCAAAAATGCAAAACGTGTCCTTAGAGTAAGCAAACGTATGTACGTATGTGTGGGCTAATGATGAATGACTGGCAAATGCAATGATGTGAGACATGAGTCACGTGACTGAAGTGAGAGCATGAATGGCTTGATGAACTGCCAGATGTGTGGTTAGGACAAACATACTTGTTTATGCCTAAAAAGCTCTGTAGAAGAATTGAGTTAGATGAGATATTCTGTCCCAGCCATTATTTAAGAGAATAACTTTTAGATGAGATATTTTGTCCAACTCTGAAAAAGGTGAAACATGCAAAAGGAGATATCTTGCCATTGCCAAGCAAGGGGTTAAACTTTTTGACTCTCTTAGGAATATTGTAAACAATTTAGTTTAAAATGCTTCACTTCATTTTCTTAATCTGCTCAAAAGTGTACACATTCATAATGAATCTTCTGGTTAGTATGTTAACATTCTATATAGAAGCTGTTTTAAAGAGAAAATTGCTTATTTTGAATATATCCATAGAAATAGAAAAAAAGAAATATTTGCTAGTTTAACCCAGTATGTAACTTAGAAATAGCACAACTATAGCTAATTTTCTTCTTCTTTAACTACAAAACACTTTCCACTTAAACAAATGTCTTTTCAATAAGTGGATCATTAAATTGTCATACCGCAACCATCCCCTTATTTCACACAAGCTTTATGTGATCTAACTAAACCAAATTAATCTTCTAATAGCTGAAATTATTTTAACATTCTATTTCTCCTTTAACTTTATCTACTTCTGTAAGGCTATAATGTATCAACCTAATGTGCAAACGGCCACTTCTACTAATGTGTACTGACAATCCTTTCAAATATTGCTACAATCACCATAACTATTATCTCAAAAACTTTATCAGATGTAAGGTCACCTAGTTTTCAACTTTCGGGAACTGAAGTTTGGACACATATGACTTAAACTGGAAAATATTAAATATGGCTAAATTTTACCATGGAAACTGAAGACTCTGCAACCATGATACTACTGAAGACTATAAAATAATCTTTGCTAAGAACACCTTATTTAACAGGTATTTTGTAAGAATAACCTTTTTGTAACCATAAAAATTATCAAAACTTTTAAATACTTTAACCTTTCTCATATTCTCAACAGGTAACCGTAGTGATTTTTACATGCTGAGCAATAGACTCTGACTAAACTTATCTATTAAACATCTTACACATATATTTATTTATTGATGAATGTAATATATAATTTTCTATATATATGTTCACCTGACACGCTATCTTTAAATTTTATTTTTATTAGTTGTGCATTCTGTATTTGTAAAAATTTTTCAGTACTTACTCTAATCCTAAATATTAAGCTGAGGAAAAAGTCTGTGTGCTGTGTTAAAATAATGCTTTTTTATATATCTTCGTGGTGTGTGTGTTCATTCAGTTCATTATTTTAACACGTGCATGAACTTTTCCCTCAACCTAGTACTTACATATTTCTTTACAATTACATCTATTTATTTGAAAATGCATCTACTAATTGCATAGTTATCCAATTCCTCATCAAAATTGCACTACATATTTTCTCAATCTGGCACTTTCATCTATTACTTTTCCTTAATAATTTGAATTACTGTTTTGGTCAATCAATGTTTATTTAAGTTTTCGCAGGTCCTTTTAATCTTACATTGAGATTTTCTTCTTTATGGTATTTTTATATTATCAATCATTCTATTTTTATCACAAATATCATTAAATTTATTGCATATCTTGATTTTTAATCAGTACCATTATTATAATCATTATTATTATTAATATAAATTTTATGGACCTGAATAGTATTTCAAAACTTTATTATGAGATTTGTTTCATTTTTTATTTTAAATTTCTTTGATCATTAATGGTGTTGGTTATAAATTATACAAATTATTATTATTCATAAAAATACTACATACTTAAATATATTTTGTATGAGATCTTATGAGTTTGATTACTACACAATTATGTGAACACATTTTTGATTTTTGCATTGTAAATTCATATTCATTTATTCATTCATATTTCATCAAAGTTATTGAACTAGTGACTACATTTCACACTGCTTACTATTTGAATGTACCTAATTGGGGAATAATTTTTTGAGCAGAATATTTAAAACGATTTTATTTTATATGCATGCATAATGTACACTTTATATATAAATGTGTGTGTGCATGCACATATATTAACATTCAATTGTACTAGTAAACTGCTGTTGAAGATTGCCGTTCTATGCATATATTTGTAAGGGGCTTAATTTATTAAAGCTGAGTGTATACATACATACATACATACATACATACATGCATTCATACATATGTATGTGTATATGTGTTTGTATGTATATATGTAAGTTTGTATTTATGCATGTATGCATGTATGTATGTATATATGTATGTATATATGTAAGTGTGTATGTATATTTGTATGTATGTATGTATGTGTGTATGTATGTATGTATGCATGTATGTATGCATGCATGTATGTATGTATGTGTGTATGTGTGTATGTATGTAGATATGTAAGTTTGTATTTATGCATGCATGTATATATGTATGATATATATAAAATTAGTAAACTCATGGTAGCAGAGTCTCAGTTATTTTCAACAATGGATAAAGGCAGATATCATGTAAAAGAGTGCCATCTTATTGGCAGGAGAATAATACCAGGAGAAACAAAAAAGAAAATCAAGAGCTGTGGTTCTAGTATCCCAGGGGGCCTGAACCAAATGGGACTTCTCCAAGAGAAAGGTCACATGGACAGACATGTTGAGTATAAACTCATTTTGCATCTCTTTCCTGTAGTGAGTGGTGTATGATGCACTTTCTACATCAACAAACCTGCAGAGATGGGCATGAGAGTAGATTGAATGTAGAGTTTGTTGATAATGGGTCACCCTGGAACACAATTCATCAGGGTTTAAAATTACACTTACCAATGATAGATATATGTGGCACAATGACAAGGTGCTCACATTCAAGAGAGACACAAGGAACAATCAAGAGAGACACATCATCATCATCATCATCGTTTAATGTCCACTTTCCATGCTAGCATGGGTTGGACGATTTGACTGAGGACTGGTGAACCAGATGGCTACACCAGGCTCCAATCTGATTTGGCAGAGTTTCTACAGCTGGATGCCCTTCCTAATGCCAACCACTCTGAGAGTGGAGTGGGTGCCTTTACGTGCCACCGGCACAAAGGCCAGTCAGGCGGTACTGGCAATGGCCATGCTCAAAATGGTGTATTTTACGTTCCACCTGCACAGGAGCCAGTCCAGCGGCACTGGCAATGATCTCACTCGAATGTCTTTACATGTGCCAG
>NC_068982.1:148980527-148981568 GCF_001194135.2 Octopus bimaculoides | reverse complement strand
GACACATCATCATCATCATCATCGTTTAATGTCCACTTTCCATGCTAGCATGGGTTGGACGATTTGACTGAGGACTGGTGAACCAGATGGCTACACCAGGCTCCAATCTGATTTGGCAGAGTTTCTACAGCTGGATGCCCTTCCTAATGCCAACCACTCTGAGAGTGGAGTGGGTGCCTTTACGTGCCACCGGCACAAAGGCCAGTCAGGCGGTACTGGCAATGGCCATGCTCAAAATGGTGTATTTTACGTTCCACCTGCACAGGAGCCAGTCCAGCGGCACTGGCAATGATCTCACTCGAATGTCTTTACATGTGCCAGGAAGGCGACGCTGGGCGGGAAAACAAGACTATCAATTGTGTTCATGAGAGAAGGAGAAAAGCCATTGATTACTGGAAAAAGAAAATGCAGTTTACTACAATTATAGTATATGAAGGTAGACCTGGGAGAAAAGCAGCGGTTCATTTTGGGTTGCCCAGACAGCTCTGAGGTTGGGCATGGCATTGTAGACTCAGATGGCAAAGATATTTCTGATTTAGCTAACAGCATAATTGGAAGGAAGGTGTGATCAAACCTTTCACTAAAAGCATATCAAATACTAGAACCTTTTGCAGGAATACAGGGAGAAGGAATGGCAGACATAGCTATTCCCAGTTCAGATTGGTTGCATAGACTCCTCTGACCAGTCAGTATGGAGAATCATCATCATCATCATCATCATCGTTTAACGTCCGCTTTCCATGCTAGCATGGGTTGGACGATTTGACTGAGGACTGGTGAAACCGGATGGCAACACCAGGCTCCAGTCTGATTTGGCAGAGTTTCTACAGCTGGATGCCCTTCCTAACGCCAACCACTCAGAGAGTGTAGTGGGTGCTTTTACGTGTCACCCGAACGAAAACGGCCACGCTCGAAATGGTGTCTTTTATGTGCCACCCGCACAAGCCAGTCCAGGGGCGCTGGCAACGATCTCGCTCGAAAATCCTACAGGAGCCAGTCAGGCGGTACTGGCAACGGCTACACTCAAAATGGTGCATCTCA
>NC_068982.1:148955120-148979588 GCF_001194135.2 Octopus bimaculoides | reverse complement strand
TTCCAACCCTCACCTTACTGGCAGCATCTCTGTACATGGCTCGCACAGCTCTCACTAACCATTCTTCTATCCCAAGTTTCCTCATTGACCACCAGATAAGGGATCGGGGGACCCTGTCAAAGGCTTTCTCCATGTCAACGAAAGCCAGGTACAGAGGTTTATCCTTAGCTAGGTATTTCTCCTGCAACTGTCTCACTAGAAATAAGGCATCAGTAGTGCTTTTACCTGGCACGAACCCAAACTGCATCTCATCTAAATTGATTCGCTCCCTAATTAGTTGGGCTATGACCCTCTCTGTGATTATAGCAATTAGAATAAGAAGAAAAAAGAGAAAGGCAACTGCATCCAGGATGTGATAGATGTAGAATAAGCTTTTTGTTGGTTATCGAAGAAGACAGATTATAAGCTAGAAATCAGGAGAGGACGGGCAGTGATTTGGCCATCACTGCTGACCTACAAATGAGAGTATGTTAGGGTTCAGTTTTAAAACACCCAATGATTGTTAGACAATGACTGATGACATCTATTTCACCAGGTCAAAGCTGCATTTACCAAAGGGAGATGTAATTAAAACACAAGCACAAACACAAAAATATATACACACACACATATATGCATGCATGCATGCATGCACATACACATGTGAAAACACACACACACACACACAAATACATACATACACACCAATCTTTTGTCTGGGTACTGAGTACAAGTTAATAGGGATAATTGCGTATCACTTACAGATAAAGCTAAATCACTATTGTATATTAATCAGAAATTGTGGTGGAGAATTAATCAGAGCTAGACTGAGAGACATGAATTTGTGAGCAGAGAATCTCAGTTTCAAACGACCATGTGATATGTATTAATGATTTGTAGTACCACAATAGGACTGTGTCAACCTACACAAAAACACATTGGAAAATACTAAAAAAAAATACAAAGGTGCCCTGAACATATTAATATTAAATCAAAATGTTTAGAAGAAAAGAGTTGATAATGACAGTAATAGCGATAGTATTTATATGATAACAATGTAAGACTATAATATGATGATTTACTAACATAATGATAACACTTGTTGTATAAAAGAAAAAAAAAAAACTTTAAAAAAAAATATAAATTATAAAAAAATTAATTATAATAATGATTGTAATATTAGCAAGAATTTAAAATTTATTAATTAAAAAGAAGATGAATACTATACACAATAGAGCTGATAAATCACATAAAACCAGCATAAAATAAATTACACAATGACATGAAAAAAACGTTTCATATTTTACACAACCTTAGGTGTAGTACAAGTAAAGTTAACCAATGATGGGATCTTCATTGTAGCTAATATTTTATTGCCTGTTTTTTTCATATTTTATCATAGTTTTGACTGATGCATGCCATATATTTACTACTGAAACATTAACTGAAGAGTCTGTGAGATTTTTTTTTACTGTACTCTGTATGATGAATAAACATATGTATATGTATATGTTATTTAGATTGTGGTGTAAATAACATGTACTGTTACTTAGATTGTGGTGTACATGCATGATTTAATAAAAGACATTCATCTCAAGTTGCCAAAAACTACAGTGTGAAGTAAAGGAAGCATAAATTTTGGAAGCTCATAAACCTCCACAAATATACATTAATTATGCATTACAAATCGATGGAGTTCATGCATTAGCATATGTTTGACCTATTATTGCTAAATAGATAATTATTATTTTTGTGTAATTCAGTTACAGATTAACCAATTAATTCAATGTCTATAATTAATAGCTAATTTGTCTCACTTATTAATTAAGTAGATGCTCATTATAAGCAATAAGAGTGGCAACAGCCCTTCTATTTCTCACTCTAGTTGTGTTTGAATCTTGAGATAAATATCCTGCATTAAATCACACATATACATGACAATCTAAATACTAATAATAGGAGCAAGTGTGGCTGTGTGGTAAGAAGTTTGCTTCCCAGCCACATGGTTCGCAGTTCAGTCCCACTTTGTGGCATCTTGGGCATCACTGCTGACTTACAACTGAGAGTATGTTAAGGTTTTATTAATTATAGCTGAAAACCTTGCTGTTGCGATGCAGATTTCAAAAATCAAATCGGTTCTTCTTGAGGATGCACACTGTTTCAGAGCCTTTCTGTGACATATCCATACGCACACACACATACCCTATCAGATGTAAGCAATATAACCTTGTCATATTGTCTGTGTTGGTGTATAATCTACTTTATGTTGGTCAAAGGTGGTTTATTAGCCCCATTATGTATACTTTTTAATACTCCTGTATTTTTAAATTAATAAATTTTAAATATAATTTTCAAGTACCATTGCTACTAATATTGTTATTATTAAAAAGAGGAAATATAGTCATTTGAACAAACCAGGAAATTACTTTACTTCTTTTCAAACCAAATGGGCTGTAACCTGATGACCAAACTTAGAAAGTTTGAAAGGTTGAAACGCAAGAGTAGGTACCATTATACAACAATCCAAAATTGGTACAAAATAATTGTTGCAATTTACAATAATTCAGTGAAAAGGAATATATTTTACAAAAGAAAAACAAAAAAGAGATAAAAAAACAAAAAGAAAAAATCAATGCAAGACCAAGTGCTTCAATTGGTTGTATACCACAAGGTTCACCAGAACCTACTGAGGCAAGCCAACACACTTGCAGCATTACCAAATGATGGTTCTAAATGTTTATGTATGTCACATGAATTATTGCTGTATTATTTTAAGCTTCCATTCATTCTTTACTCTTTTACTGGTCTCATCAATCACTAAATTGTGGTCATGTTGAACTATCACCTTCAAGTGTTTTGAACACGGTGACCCAAGTATTTTGTTTTGTACAATATCATCGATTGATTATGTAAAAGAAGGCCAAGTTGATCTTGGTGTAAAGGGGCATAACTTGTATGAAACTTAATACTGCAAGATATTTATGTTTGGTGTATCAGTTACCTTTCTCTCACACCAATACACACATATATATATATGGTAAAAGGTAAAGATCTCCTTTGGACATGAATGACCAAGGGATTGCACCTAGTGAGTTACCCTCCAAGGCACAAGTGTGGGAAAAGTTGTTTTATGGAAGACCAGCAGTCACCTATGCATACCAGCCTCTCCCCTTCACACCACTGATGTTAACCAAAGGAAAGGCAAAGACTGATACAGCTTGGCATCAGTGACTTCGCAACTCATTTCTTCAGAAGAGTGAACTGGAGCAATGTGAAGTAAAGTGCCTTGCTCAAGAACACAACACACAGCCAGACACTCTGAAATCTTCATATCATGGTGGTGTTTTTTTATCACAGACAGTGCTCCACTGACCCTACTATACTGAGTAGTTGACAAAATCCAAAACAAACAATGAACATGAGCAAAATTAAAAATATGAAATGGATACAATTCACCCATCACACAACTGTTTAAGGAGAATCCTTCAGTGCAGTTATGTCTCATCCAGTGACTTTTCAAAAAATACCTCACTCAATAAACTTAGTTTTGCTCTGTTTGATTTTCAGCATGTCATTATTTGCCTGTATGTGGTTGCCCATAGGCTTCACAGATTAAAGACAAGCAAATAACAACATGCTGTATAATTGAACCAAGTGAAACCAAGTTTATTTAGTGAGGTACCTTTTGAGAAGTCACCTGATGAGACACATCTTCACCAAAAGATGCTATTTGTATAGTATCTCACCTGTGAGGGATCAGTGCAAGATGGTTTGAAACGACTATTGTGATTAATAAAGGATCTTGTGAATTCCAATGTTGTGTATCACTAAAGTATGAAACCATTAGTAGCTCTTTTGTAAATTGTGTATATTAAATGATATATATTATATCACATATTCTATTCATTTTGTTGTGTCTAAGGAGAGTCATTATGTCAATATAATTAACACACACACACTGGTTCAATTCCACTCATTTATTGAGTAGTCATTGAGAAGACTGCAAGAAGCAATGAAAGAGCTTTGACAAACAAGAACAAAACAATTGGATAATTAATAAATGAATGGAATTGAACCAGTATTTGTGTTAATTTTATTGACATAACGACTCTCCCTAGACACAACAAAATTTGTTTCAATACATGAATTCACATAAAGAATCTTGCAAACCAAATACAAAAATGAAATATTCTATTCAGTTTATGTTTTAAAATGTGTTATACTAGAATTATGACATTGCAGACAAGCTCATTGAAATCTTGAATGCATATTTCATTGTTATATATTCCATCACATTTATTTCATATGACTTCATATCATTTGCTTTCTGCATGAAAGAGAAACCTTTCGTAATAGATTTTTCAATTTCATGTTACTACCTACAACAGGGTAATAAGTATACCTGTAGTTTTACTTTTATTTCAGATTAACTGAGGTTTTGCCATGGCTAGTGTTTGCACTGACAATACAGTATTAATTTACAAACTTCTAACTTTAAAATTTATGTTATTGCTAATAAATTTGAAACAAATTATGAAGCCATGAAATAGTGGCTTAAAAGTCTAAGAAAGAACTGGTGCTCTAAAAATAAATTACTATTTATCAGTGAATGAAAAATATATTTCTCTTCTGTTTTTATTTCCCCCAAACTTTTATTGTTAACATAGAGACGGCTCAACTAAAAGAAAAATCTTATACCAAAATAATAACCTGGAATTTTAAAATAGTTAATGGAAAATGATAAAATAAAAATATGCCAAAAAATATTGATTGCTACGATTATTGTGTATGTATGTGTGAGTGAGTGCATGTGTGAGAGAGCGAGAGAGTGGAGAGAAAGAGACAGAGAAAAATGGTGGACAAATGACTGTCCTTTTGCACAGCATGTTGTGTTTCTCAAAACACTATCAAACAACTCATTAGTTTCTGTGTTGCTTTGAAGGAACTTTGATAACAAACCATAGTGAATATAAAGAAGATAAAAATATAAATATTTCAAATGAAAACATGAGCCAAGTGAAACCTGCAAACTTCCTTTGATTAAATTGTTAAAAAAGACAATATATAAACAACTAAAATAAATTATATATGAGAGAAGCATATGGTACTAAATAAAAATTTATTGAGCATCAAAGGAAGGATATTGTTCTATAGAGGTAAAATTTAAAGTTTAATAAGGTTATTGATGTTGCATATTTGTCAATTAATATGGTTTCATGATATAATAAAGAACTTGGTGATGATAAAGAAACAGAGTTAGTTTGCACACTGAAAATATGTCTAGATTATAGTTAAAAGCTTGATAATCCGTTTAATCTACAGATTTCGCTATAAATCTAATTTCTCATCCATAATTTTGAAGACTGAGTTGAAAAACAGATTCTTCTCAGTTTATTCCTTTTTTTTTGTTTTTGTTTTAATGGCTTTGTCAGAGAAAGAAGGGCTACATGAAACTTTTCATGATTTCTGTGACTGTTAGGAAGAAAGGAGGAAGTTATTTTCAAAACCTGAGATCTGACCCAAAAGCTTGCATTGAACTGGACACCGTTAAACGTAGCCAAGGACCAGAAGGTTCTTGGTTACCTTGCTGACCTAGAACAAAATGGTTTCTCCGGTGGGTTTAACCTGGTTTGTATCAAGTAAATTTTACTCATACTGCTTTGGTTAACTGCAATTATGGTACAGCACAGTGGTGCTACTCAGTGATTTTGAATGAGAAATATGTAGTTGTAAATGAAACTTCTTAAATACAGTTATGCTTGTGACATTTGAACCTGTTCATTGTACAGTCAGCCATCACTTGTGAGCAAATACAACTTCGTAAAAATGTATTGCTCTGTCACTAATTATTTTAGGTGCCTATCTTGTTGTGAAGTAACTTGGATACCTTCTGAGACCACACACTCTTTATTAAGTGGAGTATCTAGAATATCATGTGAAAGGGACTGAACCAGGAACCATGTGGTTGGGAAGCAAGCTTCTTACCACACAGCCACACCTGCACCTGTATATATATAAACTATACTTTATATCCAACCATATCCAGCCATATCCCGCCCAAATATTCTACCTGTTAATAATAATTATGTCACTGATGCACATTCTTTGAGGAATGGGTATCAGCGACATTTCAATAGATTTTCCCTATAATTTCCTGATATTGTAAATATAATTGATTATTTTATAATCAGTTTTGTTTTACCTTAACACAGGTTCCTGAACGCAAGTAGCCTATTGGTTTGAGTGCTCAGCTTATAAGCATAAGATTGTGAATGTAATTTTATATTCAGACTGGTCAGATCCAACCTGTCACATCTACCCTACAATGTCATTCTGAAAATAAACAATCACATCTTTGAAATCTCAAGTGCATGATTAATTCAAAACAATGTGAATAAATAAGCATTATATTTACTAAAGGATTAATAAGGCAATGCAATAAGTAAACTCTGTGAACTTAGTGTCTGCTTCAAACTAAGTTATCTAGAATTCTGTTTAAAGAAATTGTTGGTTCACAGAAAATTTCCATTTTAAATGTTAAAATTTAGATCATCATTCACAAAAGAAAGTGAACATTTTTTTCTTCCCTTCTACTAAACTATCAGAAAGTAAGGAATATGTTCATTTGAAATGGAAATTTAATAAGTGATTGACAAATAAATTACAACTGGGTGGGTGATATGTGTTCTTTGTAGAGAAAACACAAAGGAATTGATAATATGCATGCATGTACATCTGTATGTATGTATGTATTTAAGATCCACAAAGAGCAGAACTTATCTGCAGCTCTTGGTGGTCCAAATCGGAGGTGCAATCTATGTGGGTGTCTTTTCAAAACATTGTCTGGTTTAAAAAGCCACATCAGAATCCATGAGGTGCTAAGGTGTAGGTACAGGAGGTGGTCAAATTCTGCATAACGAGTAGATAACCACCATATAGATAGATAAATAGATAGATAAATACCACTATATAGATAGATAGATAGATAGATAGATAGATAGATAGATAGATAGATAGATACATACATACATACATACATACATACATACATACATACATACACACATGCATACATACACACACACAATATATATGTAAATATTGATCAAATTGAGTTTCACCATTAAAGGAAAAATCAAAATTTCAGTCATTTTCTATCAAAGAAATGCTTTGCACTAACTCTCTGGTATCTTATATATCATTGACTGAAGTAGATAATTAAAACCAGCAATAAAACTGGGAATAATTTATATTCAACATTATTAGAATATATAAGCATTTTAAAAAAGAAATAGGAAAGAATTAATAGAATTTGGTAGCCAAACAAACTGAAATATATATACAACATTATATAAGAAGGTACCTTTAGAGCAAAATTCTCATATATAAACAATTGTGGTGTGGAAGGTGTTTATAAGCCATTTAAATGCACAAAAACTGCTAGATTCACTTCAACATTCATTGAAATTTAATTCGTCAAAATATTTTCGTCTCTTTGAAACCATGACCTGTTCACTGACAAAATACTGAATGATAGATGCAAATAAAATTGAATTGAAATTTACCTCTTATTTGGAGAAAAAACCCCCAGAAAACTAATGACAGTTAGGGACTTTCTTTTGAGAAAGGGGAGATAATTTCAAGAAATTATGAATTAATCTCAAAGTTAATTCACGTGCTAAGAGGAAAGGACAGTTTGATCTTCATTTGCAGCCAAGGGACAATTAAATTTAATCAACATAGTACAGTCTAATTAAGCCTATAATGAGTTGACAGAAATTTTTACATTTAGAGAAAGTATTATGGACAAATTTTGGCTAATATATTATTTACATAATTAAAAATAAAGCGAGCTAAGAGAAATAATTCAGATGTCCTAATGTCATGAATTTGGATAAATAATTTGAAAGATAACTATTAAGTTAAGCGGGGTATTAACCTTTAAGACATCTGGATTGACATGCTAGAATAGAATATATTGTTTATGCATGGTATCCTACACCTTATACAATTTTAGTACATGGAACTAACATTGCGAGTTAATAAACACAGACGCTTGTGCTAACATCATGTTTTATATTTTGTAACATCTAACATTATTAATATTCATGAACATAGCTTTATTGTGAATTAAGCACAACCAGACAGTTACATACAACCATGATAACTTTGGACACAGTTCATTATGCTTTACCTTAGTTTTGTTTTATGTAAACATTTTACTGTCTGGCAAACATGATAGTAAACACTATTCCCCTTATATGCTAATTAATAAACACTAGTGAGTGTGATATGTAATTTTATATTGTATATTTGGCATCTTGTTTGTGGGGCTTAAATTATTCACCATTCATCACAGCTAATAGTATTGAACATAAAATAATCACAGTTCTTCGTAATTTTATGTCAAATTTTAAAATTTCATAAAATTTATTTGGGTGCCATTCAATATTTTTTAGATGATAGCAGTGGTTCAACCAAATAGCTAAAATACTAATAAGATTTAACTGAATTTTTCACCCTGAATTTATAGTCAACCCTGAATCCACAGAACTATGTGTCAGAAATATCCTAACCGTAACCATACCTATCTTTTATTCATACATAGTATATCAAGAACTGCATTATGCAATGCAGCTATTTTAACATGATAGAGTTATTTAAGATTTAAGAGAAATTTCATTGCTATTTTCTCACAGCTCAAATGATTATATACAAACTCTTTTTTTCTGATTGTATAGTTTAATGTATTATGCATATGCAACTGTATTTGTTCTTGCTGTGAAGTTATATTTGTGTGAGATCAAAGAGCAGACTGGTACAACTTTATGTCATAAACATTGTGATAGTCTGATTCTTGATTACATGCTTTCATGAAGCAAACCAGTGGAGGAGCCTCTACATGATCGTTTGACCTGCTAAAAATAGAAACTAAATTTCCTTTAAATCAAAGTGTACCACCTTATAAAATCATACATTGGATAATGTAGTCCCACATATACAATATCCGAAAATAAAAAGGAATCATGACTGGAACACTGAGCTGGGATTAAACAATAATAATTTCTGGAATAAACTTCACAGCTAAACTAAGTATGATTAAAAGCACAATATATTGTGGTTAAAATATTTACCTAGCAACCATATAGTTTCAGGTTCAGTCCCACTGTGTGACACTTTTAGAAAGTAGCTTCTGTTATGACTTCAAGCTGATCTATGATTGTAAGTGAAATTTGTTTAACAGAAATTGTATTGAAGCCCATCATATATGGTGTGTGTGTGTGTGTGTGTGTGTGTGTGTGTGTGTGTGTGTGTGTGTGCATGCACACATTTATGTATGTGTGTGTGCATGTGTGTGAAGTTTTGTTTGTGTGTGTATGCATGTATGAAGTTCTTTGTGCGTGTGTTTGTGTGTTGGCGTCCACATGATTTCACATTGACACCACTTTGGCAGCAGTAATGTTTGTGTTTCACATAAAAGAAATATGCTCACAGCTTCAGTAGTGTGATTTGCATAAATCGGTAGCATAGTTTACATGAAAACCAAATAAGAGATAATATCAGGAAGAGCACTTCACCATAGAACATTCTCTCGAGAAGTCGCATCCAATCCAGACTTGTAGGGAAAATACAGACATAAAAATAATAACAATATTGACCTTATGGTGGAATAAAGTGTATGTGTTTCATTCAACACTACTTTTTTAATATTACAGAATGCCAAGAAGACCCCAAAGTTTATTCAAGGAAATCAACATAATTATTTTATTATTGCATTTTAAGTAAAGACTGGGAGCATCTATTTTCAGAAAGGCCAGATTTTATGATGGACTACATATTATTTATATGTAAACTACAAACTATTTATAAACTCAGGCACAAACATGCAAACACACATGTGTGTTCGTGCATGTACACACACACACACATTTCTAATGCAGACATCAAATATGTGAATAGCATCTGCCCAAAAATATCATCAAAGTACTACCACCCTATGCAACATGATGTTGTTGCAAAACAATATACAAGGCTATTTGAAAAAAAGTATTTCCTGGAATAAATATAAAGAATCCCCCTGTTATTGAATATATACACACATGTACATGCACATGAACGTACATATATACATACTTCACCAAGTTAGCATACATGAGGTTGATAACATCATAAAACTTGGAAGGCAGCTCTATGAACAGTATTCTTTGTCTGATAACTTTAAACACATGCCCAAAGATGTTGCATGATTCTACCACAACATATCATCAGATGAAAGGATTTGCATTTATGAGCAGAAAGCCATGCATAGACATGTTAGTAGAAAGCTCTGAGATGATAGTAACGTTGATCATCAAAGCAGTCTATCATGGACCAACAACAGGATTACTACTTCCTACTTTGAAGGATATGCGTTTGCAATTCAGGAACAGGAAATATCAACTAAATACCTGATGCACAAAAGAAACAGAGATGCAGGGAAATCACTAAGATGTGATTACTGATGCAGACTTAGTAGATTTAACATTGTAGATATCACCTACATCATAAGCAGTTGTCCAAAAGTCTCATCATGATATTATCCACCAGTGATACATGATGTTGTAGTTAGGACACTATATAATGAAATCTGTCAGAAGGATAATCCCGAGGACAAAGAAATAAAAACCCACAGTATGGTAGAAGCCATAGTCACTCATAATAAAAAGGAATACTGGTGGAATGTCTCAGTGAAAACCTCAGTAAAATGCAAGCACAAAAATACCTGATATAATGATTTGGGATAGAGATGAGAAACTGTGTACAGTTGAGTTGTGGAACTCAGCTTCCCAGTGGATGTCAACATAAAGCTGAAAATCAGTGCATAGAGAACATATACACTGAAATCTGTACTATTTGAACTAGTGAAAAATCTATCCAGATTACAAGTTCAGATTTATGCCTGTAGTTATTGGGGCCCTGGGATATGTAACACACTGCCTAAATACCAATCTTGAGAAATTAGGCTTCTCAAAATCAGAAAGGAGAAAGCTAATTCGAAAACTACAGATCCAATCCATCACTCGAACTGTAGAAATCTGTAAAACTTTCCAGAAGTTTGTCATTTAAGTATATAAGAGCATGTCTAGATATGCAAGTATATGCATGAGAAGACATAAATAAAACAAATTATACAAATCTGCATGTATACATACATGCATACTTACATACATACATGCATATATAAAACATACATACATACATACATACATACACACATACATATATACATGCATACATACATACATACATACCCTGCTGTTGATGTTGAAATTCCAGTGAAGGAGCCTTGGATCTAGTTTAGAAACCAACTCTTTCTTTATTGGCAAGAAATCTTGAAATCTGAATAATGACATACATACAACAAAAGAGACAATAAAGCCCTTGGAACACCAAAATCCAACTGAAAGTGTAGATTCTGCCATTTTTTTGTGGAAGACATCACACATATGATTAGCAGTTACCTGAAAATGTCATCGAGGTGTAAAGCAGGTTGTTCATTTTTGCCATGAATTGCCAAAATAGACCTATAAGAAATTTTTTCAATATTAGAACCAGCCCCAAAATTTGAGAGAAGAAATCAGACAATTAAAGCCCACTCAGTACTTGATTTGTACTTTATTGCCTCTGAAAGAATAAAACATCAAGTTAACCTGGGCAAACTTTAAACACAGACCTCTGGGAATGAGAACACATGCAACTAGGAATTTTCGCTCATACTCTATCAATCTGCCAACCCATCACCCTAGTAAGTTTATAACGAATTTTAAAGTTGAGTCTAAAATGAAAGCTTATGAATATATTTTTCTCCATGTTGCCTTCTAAAATGCAATTATTTCCCAACTTCCTTCATAATTACTGCCATTTGTTTTTCAGAGCATATTCAAGATAGTCTTCATATCTAAATTTCAGTATGTCAGGAGGTCTAGCATCAGAATATAGCACACCAAAGAGTCAACATTTTGTAACTCTTTCACTGCCCACTTCTGACACTAGAGAGCTTGTATTCTTATGATAATTGCTAACGCCAAGATCCTTGTGTTTCTTCAAGATACATTCAAACTTTAACAACGACTCCTTCACTGGAAGTACTTCAGCTGTTTAACATGTTTGAATTTATTGACCATGTTACACAGTTATGCAACAAAGCAAGCTATCATGTTATTCTGCATTTATTGCTGAGCCTACAGTGAAGATTGTGACTTTGGAATTCTATTTGCAATTTCATTATCTAGATTAGCATCTCTCCTCATAGCGCCAGGATATTTGATGGAAGATAGAACTTTCAAAGTTTCATCGTATAACATTTCACACACACATAAACACATGTGTATGTGTACACGTGCACACACACACACACACACACACACACACACACACATACTGACACACATACTTACACACACACACACACAGTTATCATATAATACACACACACACACACATACACACACAGTTATCATATAATACACACACACACACAAAGTTATATATTTCACAAGCACACACACACACACACACACACACACACACACACACACACACACACACACACACACACACACACACATACACACACACACACACATACACACACAGGCAGGCATTATAAACATGAAGTCATATATGAGACATTTACAAGGATGGCTTAATATAGAAAAAAAGGTATAGATACCACCATCATCTCTGTCAATGCACGTACAAACACACATTTACACACACATGCTTTACACATGCTTGTATACTTACTCATACATATGCATCATCATTATCATCGTCATCATCATCATAATTTTACATCTGATTTCCATGCTGGCATGGGTTAGACAGGTTGTCATTTTTTGAGCAATTTCTAATTCAGAGCAACGTCCCTATGAAACATGTGAACGTTTTTTTTTTGGCATGGTTTTACAATTGGATGCCCCTCCTAAAACTTAGGTGAGAGGTTTAAGAAAAGGCAATAAAGACGTGGGGGTAATGCAAATGGCTGAAATGACACATACATGCACATATGTATCTAGGTATATTCACATGCTTACAGACACACATTCACACACACTTATATTAAAGATCCAAATACATTCCAGTTAATTATTTTATTAATCATCATCATCATCATCATCGTTTAACGTCCACTTTCCATGCTGGCATGGGTTGGACGGTTTGACTGGTGACTGGTGAGCCAGATGGCTGCACCAGGCTCCAGTCTGATCTGGCAGAGTTTCTACAGCTGGATGCCCTTCCTAACACCAACCACTCCAAGAGTGTAGTGGGTGCTTTTACGTGCCACCGGCACGAGGGCCAGTCAGGCGGTAGTTTTTGCTATATTTGTTGCTGTTCTTTTCACTCTGAACTCAAATCTTTCAAGGTCAGTTTTAATTTCCATTCTTATGGGGTTGATTATATAAAGTGCCAGTATTAGATGGTGGATCAGCAGAATCATTAGATCAATGCATAAACTGCTTCGTGTTGTTTGTAGTAGCACTTTTCAATCAGGATGCCCTGCCAGGAGAGATAAACTTGTTGAGTTTGTATCTAATTGACAAGATGGTACTTGAAAGAAATACCAGACAGAACATCACAGGGACCCCTTCTTGTATTCTTGCATGACCATTCCATGTCAAACACATTGCACTTGTCAAGGGTATCAGTATGAGTTGTTCAGTGATCTGGTGGTACAAGAAAGAAGGATGAAATTAGCTGATTGAGTTATCATTGCTGTTGTGTTTAGCACAGTTTTGGTACTGATTGAGAAATCTTAGCAGTGTCGATTCTTTCTTTTTTTGGATATCCAGTAGCACATTATCCAACACATCTTCCCTTTTTAAAACAGTAGCATGCAAATGAGAGGAGAGCTGGTTGCTACTTTTAGCAGAGAGAACAACCATGTGGTGGCTCCCTTATTGGCTTCAATTGTTTATTTTGAAAGAAACGAACCTTTCTACATGTCACAGTGTATAGGCAGAAAAATTACAAAATTACTACTGCTGTTGCTGTTGTTGTGGTTGTTTTAGTTGTTATTGGTGTTGTTGTTACTGCCACCGTTATTGTTGCTGCTGCAGCTATTACTATTGTTGTTGTTGTTATTGTTTTACATAACAAGAATTATAGAATATGATGACATCGAAGTATATAATTTAATTTTCCTTCCTGAATCCAATGTCATTTCTAATATATTACTCTAATTTGTGAGCATTTTCTTTTCTGTGCTTTCTAGCTTCTTCGCAATTTCTTTCTTCCTTTCTTAATTTCTATTTATTTATGTATTTTTATTGATTTATCTATTGATTTTTTTTATTATGTTTTACCAGATCACATCAGCATTTTGTTTATTTGTGCATTTTTGTGCATAACTATCTTTATTCATATGCATATGTTTATATGTTTGTGTGGGTGACAATATATGTGTGTGTTTCTAGAAAGTTCTTTATAGTTAAAATTAAATGGCATTCATTCCTAGAATGTATTCTAAGGAGAAATATTACTCACTGAGTAATTCACACAAACATATACATACATATGTACATACACACATACACATACATACAAACACACATACATACATAAATATATACATATAAACACATATATCCACTCTGTCTCACTTACATGATTTCACAAATATATATCTCGGTATTAATATACAAATTTACACATAAATGAACGTTGACACATATTCATGTATACACTCATAACAGGACTATATAGCTCATACACATTTACATACAAACTCATCACATACTGGCATATAATTATTCATATTTTTATACAAACATACACATACTCACATACATGCACATACTCATATGAGTGTATGTATTATGCAAGCATTATTTATGGACACATATGAAGCAAACCTACACACACACACAAACACACATATGAAACCACATGGACGGTCATATGCTATCAACAATACAACTAACATGGTCAGTGGCAGCAGCGGTGCCAACGATGGCAATAACAATAACAACAATAACTACCACGATGCCAACACCGTGGACGAACACACATACACAGAGGAATACAGAAACTGTGCCTTCCTTTTTTTTTTTTTTTTCGGGTCTTAGGACAGCAGCAGCACAATAGTGTGAGAGGCTGGGGCTGAGGGGAAGGTTACACTGCTGCTAAAACACAAAAAATAAGCAAAACACAGGCATATGACTGAGTTGAAGACAGATTCACATCTGCCTTTATAACAGGTAAAGAAAACGGTGTTGTAGGAGTATATGCAGCACGTGCCCTTCAGCAGTACTATGTGTAGCTTAAACACTGAGTTTGAAAAGCAGGGGTGAATTATGGCTACCTAATCTACACAAAAAAATAAAAAGTTTGCCTTTTATGCATAGTAATCAGTGCGTCCTCAGGCTATTTATTTTATTGTTATTATTATTAACAGATCACAGACAAAAATACATATTATAAGTCATATTAAATAGAAAAATAAGAATATGAGTAAAACTATAATAAAAATATATAAATTATTATTACCTATTCTATATGACTTCGCTGTACAAATGATATTCCAATTAAGGGTGTATTCTATTTTATTAGATTTCAACTCCCATATGTATTTACTTAGACCTGTCGAATTTATTAATTTGGGATTTTTGAAGGACTGCTAATGCTGGGAAATTCTTCTTTTAATTTTGTTAGCTGTGGATCCAATATATTCTTTCTTCTTATTATTATTAGAGGTTACTGTACATTTATAAATTATGTTATCTAGGTTGCAATTATTATTAATCCTACATTTTTACATGTGCATTTATTTAAAATATTTGCTTGTTATATTTCTTCTGTAGCTATTGTTAATATTAGTTAAATTGTTATTATAGAATTTGTTTAATTTTACATTGTTTATTGCGGATATAATATTACTTACATTTCTTGTTGTAGAATAGCCCACTCTGATTGTTTTGTTTGAGAATATTTTCGAGTATGTTTTGTTCTTTTTAAAGAATGTTTTCATTTAATTAAGTTAGTTTTGATTTGGACCCCATAAAGGATAATTAACCATATAATTTCTTTATGTTATTATTATTAATATTACTATAATTATAATTCTTCTTATTTTTGTTCATTGTCAGTGTATTCTTCGTGGGTATATGATAATTATGTTTATTTCCCTTCGAATTATTTTTGCTATTATCCTTACTATGATCATTTTTATTATTATTTTTATTTATATGTATATTATAATTATCGTTATTTATTTTCTTATATTGTTTATTATTATTTTTGCTATTATTATTATAGTTCGTTTGAGCATTAGGATGATTACTAGTATTATTATTGGGTCCGAAATTATTAAATGATTTAATTTTTACATTATTTACATTAATTATAATTGATGGATATTTGTCTTCATATGTATGTTAACACAATGTTTCGGCTGATATACCCTCCAGCATTCATCAGGTGCCTTCCTTGTGGTGGGTATCATGATCACTACTTATATCCATTGCTCGATGTTTTAGGTACTGAGCAATCCCTCTCTTTACACTGTATGGATGGTTGGAGTTGAAGTTGAAGTATCGTCTAGTGAAGGTAGGCTTGCGGTATACGGATGTCCTGAATCCATATGAAAACTAAAAGAAGCAGCACATATGCTAAGACACAACAACCTCCTAAGCAGACCAAGTGCAGATATGAACAGCATATGGGAACTGGTAATAAGGACGGATAGGAGAATATTAGATTTATAAGCCCTAAAATTCACTTCATAATTGCTCCACGGTTATATGGCATAGTGGTTAAGAGTAAGGGCTACTAACCCCAAGATTCCGAGTTCGATTCCAGGTAGTGACCTGATTAATAATAAGAAGAAGAAGAAGAAAAATATATATGTATGAGCACATTGAGGTCAAAGAAATAAATGATTGTTTCATGAAGTTCATGGGTCAATTGTTTATTCTTTTGTCATCTCTCTTTCTTATTATGGTTCTGTGCTCAACTAAGACTTTGTTCAGAAGCATACATATGGTTATTAGTATTGCAATACCTAAGTAAAATATGATATATGTATGTGTGTGTGTGTGTACAAGAGACTTGGTTGAATATAAATTGTATATCCAAGTATAATAAACAGATACATATGCAACCACACATATACATGTGAATGTGCTCATATACATCCAGTAATACACGTGAATACATGTACTTATATGAGCTAATAAACCTGTTAAAAATAGCTGCGAAATCATGCCGTACACTTTTAGAAAATATCAAATTGGACAATATAATCCAAGATGTATATATTAGATGGGAGGATCATGGCTAAAATACTTTTGATCATAGCTCTACTTAACCACAGCCTACCAGGGGCTAAAAATCAGTAAAAACAAGGGTTAATATATCATCACAAACATCACTCATATGTAATGTTTTTTATAGATTGAGAGGTTTATAATAATGGCAACTTTCCACACATCTCAGTCTTGTTTTTATGAAAGTTCAATGTTCTCAGATAAGGCATAATTGTTTATATCGAAATCTATTTTGATCTGCCTCTATTATATGCATCTTTTATGACCACTACATGGTACCATTTCATTCTGCTGGCATTCTATTTTGACATTACATGTCCAAGCGCACTTTGTTTCCCTCCCACATATTTCCTGCAGATATTGACTAACAGACGTTCAGGTTGGTTATCAGCAATATCAATCATACCATTCTATAAAGGCTTCTGATGTTTACTGACATTCTCCTATCTTGGCTAACTTATTATAAATGACCTCACGATCACTTAATCTATAAAGCATAGCAGCCAACTCTCCCACAATTCATGCACTACTGTCTTAAAAATGAAAAGGCGATATTAGTCAACACAAAGTATAATAGTCATAGTTGGATTGTCTGTGCTTATGCACCATATTCTAAACAATAATTTATTAAAAATAATGGCAGTCAGCTCTCCTGAACACATTTGCCAATATTTTTGGTATTGAATCAGCTCCTCAGTTAATTTGTTGTTTATTTTTTTATTATTTCTTTATATTTATTGACTGTTTTAATATTTTACTTGTTTCAAAGGTGGTGAGTTGGCAGAATTGATACTGTGCCACATGAGATGTTTAGCAACATTTCATCTGTCTTTATATTCTGGGTTCTAATTCTTCCAAGACTGACTTTCCCTTTCATCCTTTTGGAGTCAACGAGGGAGTAAAAGTCATAAAGAGAGTGTGAGGTGCGAATGTTTAGAAATGGTAAAGACATTACAATAGCAAGTGATGGTGGGAGAAATTGGAGAGGGTGGGATCAAAGTACAGTGGATATATGTGGACATGGAGAGTGTGAAGATAGGCATATGAAGAAGAGTGGAGGTGCTTGTCGTAGGTGGTGATCATGGATGGTGGGATGGGCTGTGGGGTAATTTTGATAGGACGGGACATGTGAGCATGTGAGAGATCATAAAGGACCTACCTGTATGTATAGATGGCCATGATTTTACTTAGTCTTCTCAAGCCCAGCAAATTGCCAGAAATCTTGGTCTCTTATCATCTCTTCTGTGAGTCTCAATATCTGGAGATCCTTTCTCATTTCATCTCATGTATTCCTGGATCTATGCCTTCCACAGGTTACCTCCATAATTAGAGATTGGTACTTCTTTATGCAGGTGTCCTCATCTATATGCATCACATAACCAAACCAGCACAGTCTTCTTCTCTTTTGAATGGTGCATCTGATGTCTCATATACTCAATTTTTCTCTTAAATCATCCACACTCGACCATGCATGCACACTGGCATTACCCATCCAGTGAAGCATGCTGGCTCCATTACTTTCAAGCCTTTGCATATCTCCTACAGTCACAGTCCATGCTTCCCTGCTGTATAGCATAGCTGTCTGTACACAGGCATCATTCAAACTGCTAATTTCACTCTTAGTGCAAGGCCCTTTATTACCAACAAAAGTAGTAGCTCTATGAATTTTGCCCAGACCGTTCTTATTCTTGCAACTATGCTTTCAGAACATCTTCCTCCACTGCTAGCTTGGTTGTTTAGGTAATGAAAACTATCTACTACTTCTCAGGATCCTCCAAACATTTGAGGAAGTCTATTTCCTGTATATTCTTAGTGTCAATTGTACCTGTACATCTACCACACACAAAGACTACTTTCTCTGTTAATATTCCTGTGATACTGCTATACTTCTTATGTATCCATAGCTTGCACTTGGTACACATTTGCTACACATTGAGCAGACCATCTCCCAGAAGGGATTAGTAATTTGTCCCTTTTCCTATTTATTAGGACTTTGGTCTTTGCTAAATTAACTCTAGGGCCCTTTGATTCCAGACCTTGCTTCCATACCTGAAATTTCTTCTCTAGTTCTGGTAGTGATTCAGCTATAAGAACAAGGTTATTAGTATAGAAGAGATCCCAAGGTTAGCCAGTCTTAAATTCCTGTTATCGCCTGGAGGATTATGGGCTGAGAACCAATCCTTGTTGAACTCCTACCTGTACAGTAAATTCTTTGCTATACTCATTGCTAACTTCCACCTTACTGACAGCATCCCTGTACATGACTTGTACAGTGTTCACCAACCATCCATCTAAACCTAGCTTCCACATTGACAGATGAGGAAATGAAGGACCCTCTCTGTTACCTGAAGTTGTCTTACCAGAAAGACAGTATCAGCAGTGATTCTCCCTGGCAGAAAACTAAGCTGTATTTTATCTAGGCTCTCTTCCTAATTAATTGAGCTTTGACCCTTTCACCACCTGGTACAGCAATCTGATACCTCTATAATTATTCCAGTCTAAGATGACACCTTAATCTTTGTAGCGCTTGACTACAATGCTGTTGCATCAGTCTTTGGGTATGACTCCTTTGTGGACAATCTGATTACCTATATGGGTGACTAGGCCGGATTCCTATATAATTGATATAGGGATATGGCCTAGTCACCTATATAGTTGTGTCCTGATGTTTATCTTGTTTTAGGGCACAGTCCAACCGTTCATTTTCGATACTGATGTGACTGGACTGTTGTTTAATCAGTGTATCCTTCTGTTTGACACTGGAAGCCTGTCAACGTTTGAAATGTCTTGAAGAACCTGTTTCCTAGTTCAAGGAAGTTGGTGGTTGTAAAAAGAATTGGAACTAAGATATGAAGAATCAGAACAGATTCTGCAAGGTATCTCATTTGATAATCTAACAATTCTGCCAACTCACAGTCTTGGACTTGTATTTTATTGACCTTGAGAGAATGACTAGTAAAGTTGACCTTGGCAAGATTTGAACTCAGAATGCTGAGAAGAGGTATTAATTTTTGAGGTATTAACCTCTTCCAGTACAATTCCTTCCATGCCCTACTGGATAAAACATTATCACCTTGGTTTAGTAATAAACTAGTGTTGTAATAAAGTTTAGCAATAAAGATTCTTATTTTAAATCTAGTCTGGAAACACATAAATATCCAGAAATAAGACCTGATCGCAGACAGAGATCAAACTGATCAAAGTGTAGTGTAGGTGTTATTATTGATTTCCAACTTTGGTACAATTGATTATATCTCTCCCCACAATATTGTGAGGAGAGGTATAGCTGGTTATATAATAACTCCATTTCCATTGTGGAACTTATTTTATTGACTCCAAGAGAACAAGCAACAAACTTTGCTTTGGTAAA
Source organism: Octopus bimaculoides (assembly GCF_001194135.2). Classification (NCBI taxonomy): domain Eukaryota; kingdom Metazoa; phylum Mollusca; class Cephalopoda; order Octopoda; family Octopodidae; genus Octopus; species Octopus bimaculoides. Next base: position 148,958,933 of record NC_068982.1, on the reverse strand, counting down.
ATTCAAATTCAGAATGTAAAGAATCATAACTGTATACTACACGGAAATCTTTCCCAATGCTCTGCCAGTTATTCATCCTCCACCAATCTTTGAAAATGCAAATATAAAAAAAGATATAAAAACCCTGAAAGTTAACATTAATGGTCCTTAGAATTATAAACTTAACAGACCATCTCAGATAAATAGACATTTAATTTGCCATTGTTTTATCAAATTTAGATTTATTGAATCTTATTCAGTTCTGAACCATTTTAGTCATCTCAAATCTTTGGCTTTTACAGCCCATAATTAACTAATAGACAACAGCCTACTTTCTATACTTGACTCATAACAGTTTTCAGTAAGAGTAGGGAAGTTTGTGAAACTATTGTTGTCTCCCTCTAACTCAAACCTTAATTATATCCCTTATACTGCATCCTGCACTGATCATGTATGTATATGAGTATGTGTACAAGTAACTTATATCAACGGGCATGTTGTTATTGTTTTGTCTCAGAGCAACATCAATTGAGCATCCTGATAATCAAAGGCATTGATCCCTTTACCTTTTTTTCCAGACATTGCATTGTCAAATATATCCTTCCTTTTTTTAAAGACTACAGTTTGAGGGACATTTGGTTATTATTTCTAGCTGCTCAAGTAACCACATAGAGATTCTTCAGAGTGTACTAGCACCAGTTAATAAGATAATGTAGATAAAAAGTCTTTGTACTAATACTTAGAAGTCAAATCTCTTTCTGTCAATAACTTATAGCTTTCTTACTGTCTTTCCACTGATGTTACTAAAAACTGTTTGTTCTTTCATTTATTATTATTGTTAACATTCACTTACGATATTAATTCATAAGTGACCATGCCTTCTCTCGCAAAGTCTTTTGAATAAAATGTATTTTCTAGAAGGAGGTGCCCATAACCTTCAAAGGCTATTTGAAATCAATATCTTTATCGTCCTAAAATGATGATTTAGGAACTTCCATTATCTGTCCATTTGTGCTCATACAAGATATCCCCCAAATCACCAAGGAACTAAAAATCCAATAACATTTCTTTATGTTAATTATTTTGATCTTAATTTCATTAAAAGTGACTTTTTGGACTCACTATTATTATGTCTGTATTTCTGGATCAACATCAAGGCTATGTTTATTTCTAGTTTCTGAAGTATTTTGCAGATGATCATATCAAATGTCCTTGGCAGATGAGATAATGATCTATCACAGACAAGACTTCTTTGCCGCATAACAGTTTTATCTTCAAAGCTCACTTTTCCAACCCATCTCTTCTCTTCTCATTACACTCAGTGCCATTCTCTGATCCCAATAGTTAACACATTTCTCAGTCCATCATGCCTAAATATGTGAATATTTTTCATCCAGAATTTCCTGTCTGCTTATGTTTCTCCTGCACATATTGATGTCCAGTCTGAAAAAAAATTATCCAAATCAATTTTACAGATCTGGAATGAACAGGAAAAGTGATGGACATAGCAACTCCTTTTCTGACAAACATGTAGCTACTTGACCAGTTAGAAATATCAACCAAATTACTTCCAAAGCACTTTTTACTGAATATGTGTGTGTGTGTGTGTGTGTGTGCGTGTGCGCGTGTGTGCATGCAGATATTGAATAATGTAACCTAGCATATAAAGGAGATGGTCATGGTTGTAATGTCTTTGATTACAGGTTCCATCAACCAAACTAGGTGTGAGTTTAAACAATAAAATATTGACACAAAATTAAATTAACTTCGTAGTTCAAAAGCATAACAATGTATTTATAAGCACACAGTTTATTTAAGGCCTTGTCAGCTCTGAAATGGTGACTGAAAACTAATACTGTTCTGCTGGGTTTTCTTTTATGTCTCCCATAGAACACATCTGAACTCTATATTGTAAGCTGAAGAATCTCTCTAAAAGGTAACATTACCTTTTTTAACCTTATCACAGAACCTAGTTGCTCATCTTGCTAAAACTAGCAGCTAAATCTCCCTCAGACCTCACCCTATCATCATCATCATCATCGTTTAACGTCTGCTTTCCATGCTAGCATGGGTTGGACGATTTGACTGAGGACTGGTGAAACCGGATGGCAACACCAGGCTCCAATCTGATTTGGCAGAGTTTCTACAGCTGGATGCCCTTCCTAACGCCAACCACTCAGAGAGTGTAGTGGGTGCTTTTAAGCGTCACCCGCACGAAGGCCAGCCAGGTGGTACTGGCAAGGGCCACACTCAAAATGGTGTATTTTATGTGCCACCCGCACAAGAGCCAGTCCAGGGGCACTGGCAACGATCTCACTAGAAAATCCTTCAAAAAAATATACACATTGGATAATTAATCCTAGGTTGCCTGCACATAAGAAAAAGATGGCACAGTCACAGATGGAATGTCTCTTTATCCTATATCTACCCAATAACAGCTGATCTGGAACTAAGCAACACCAATAACTTTTTCTCATGATAACGATTCAATGCCTCATTTAGTTTTTTTTTCTTCTTATTCATCCATTTCTTTTTTATGGGTTAGCAGAAAATTTCATAATGGTTGTTATTGTTATTATTTTCATGTGCTTTTAATTTATTGACAAGGTATTTCTTCTTCTTCTCCACCTACTCCTTCTTCCCGCACCAGTTTATGTCAATGTTGGGGCATAACAAAATAATAATTTTTATATAATCATAAATTCGATATTGCTTTCTCTCTCTCTCCCTCTTATTCTCCAACACTCCCTCTCTCTCTCGGTTATTTTTGTCATTTCTAATATATATTCTTTTTTATTGATTTATTTTTTCTTACAGAGTTGGTAAAATCAAAATTTATGGCAAATATATCTGAATTTTGACCTTGATGGTTCCCACCCTATTATTTGTTAAAAGCATTCAGAAATTCAAGAGATGTAATAATAACGTGCAATAAAGACAAACAAACTCACACACACACACACACACACGTGCACACACATCTGTATGTGAATATTCTTCAACTTCCAACAATATGCAAATTTTCATATTTCCAAAAACACTCCAACCCATGCTAGTTAAAAAGTATGGATGTAAAGAAGTATATGCGTCTGTGTTTTGTACATTTGAATGAATATGTATGTATATATACACGTGCATATAAATCTTTGTAAGTATACTTATACATATATATGTATATGAATGTGCATATGTGCAGACACATTTGCAGACACAGACACACATACACACATACATACAAACACATATACACACACACACTCATACGTATTTATCTATTTATCCACCAATATCTATATCTATCTATCTATCTATATGTATGTATGTATGTGTGTATGTATTTATGTATGTATTTATGTATGTATGTATGTATGTGTATATATATGTATATATATATATATATATATATATATATATATATATATATATATATATATATATACACATACATGCAAATATGTATATACAGATAGATGTAGATGGATGTATGCATATGTGCCTGTTAGTACATACACTTATACTTAAATAGAAAATCACAAGCATAGATGTACATACATATTCGTTAAAGCAAATATGTGTGTGTGTGTGTGAAAGAATTTATATTTATTGTAATGATGTACCTGTATGATTTCAATAGCTGGCCTTATAGTCCACATGCGAACCTGCCAGAGATGATTACCGAACAAGAACAGCCAATGTTGACTTACAAGGAACAGCTAAAGAAGAAGATACATACATACATACATACACACACACATGCACATGCACGCATGCACGAACACACACACACAGACACACACACACACACACACACACACACACACACATACACACACA